>NC_134217.1:18597961-18907191 GCF_965140235.1 Caretta caretta
TCAGTTCCACTGTGTTCTGACTCTTCTGCGTTTTCTGTATATTCACATTTGTTTGAATGATTTTACTCACACAAGTACTCACAGAACGTGAATTTTAAGCTCTCACACATGAACAGCTACAGAAAGCAATTTTGAAGCTTGCATGTCAAAATATTCAAATGAGAACCAGGTTATAAAAGTTACGTTCATCCAGTAAGGAAACAGAAAGAATTACATACAATTTATGTAACATATCACAGCTAGACATCACAGCTGTTATATGGAGTATCAAACAACTGTATTCGACCAATCCATAGACAAAAAAAAATTTGCAAGAAAATGTGCCAAATAAATTTGATAAAAACACAACTCAACCTACTTGCGATTCTTCAAACAGAGAAAAAGGCAACACTTGTGAAGGAAGTTATTCATACTGAATAGGGTGCTCAGTTCTAACCACAATTAGTACCCTATCAACACACAAAAATTGCAGCACTTTGACAATGCTGGTATAGTTAAAATGGCAACCTACCCTCATGGTTATAACAATATTATTCCCATATAGGCAGAGGAACAAGGTATGCTAGTATAAGGCACTTTCATACCAGCATAACTGTATCCACACTAACAACTGTAAATATATTGTTTACCAAAAAAAAAAAACCACCACACCCCTTAAGTGAAATAATTATACTGGTACAAGAACAGCGTGTAGACAAGGTTTTAGCAATGCCACTAGAAAATTCTTCCTGGAAGTGCTCCCTTCAAGTGAGTTTTGAAGCAAAATGCAGGGAAGTTTCTACTACTCTGTCCTTTATCTAAGACACAGTCTATCTACACTTACAAGTTTTACCAGCACAGCTGTGTTAGTTAGGGATGTGATTTTTTTACAGACATAGCTATGCTGGGGAAAGCCCTAGCGTAGATGCAGTTATATTGGTATAACTGCTTATGCTGGTTCCCTGAACTGGCATAAACTATACTGGTGTATTGATCTAAAAGTGGTTATAACTGCAGCCGTATTAGAAGTTTTTGCTGGTTAAACCACTCTGGTATAACTATACCAGCAAAACCCTCCTAGTGCAGACGAGGCCTTAGCAGGATCTCTAGCATTTGCTTTTTGCTGAAGTGAGAATTACAGGTTCCATTTCCTCACTCTTTATCCTTACCTTAAAGAAGACTATCAGCTTCTCTCCTCTCCTTTAGGTCACCCCATTTCTTAAGAGGTTTCAAATATCTGATCATAAAATACCCTTAAGCACCAATTTCAGAATTCTGAGAGACCCTCTCTCTGACCCCAATGCATTACTCTCCACTAGGTCTGGTTTCTGAATCACATGTTCAGATGTGACCCCTAAATTCCTTCACCAATTCTCTTTCCTACTGTGAAAATCTAATTCATTTTCTGGCACCAGTCTCTCACTCTCCCTGGTGAACATAGAGACAAAGAATTATTTTACATTTGCTGCCATGCCTGCCTTGTCACCAAATTAGCCCTTCTTAAATTATCTCTTAGAAGCCCAACAGACTTGTTTAATTGTTTTAATTTTACAAATCTCTTATTCTTAATGTATTTCAACATTCTTATAACTTTTTGTGCAATCTTCATTACATTATCTACTTTAAACTTGCTTATCACATTTTACACTCTCTTAGCTTGGTTCTGTACATTTCCCCATTTTTCTTTATGCCTGATGTTCTATATCTAACCTCTCATATGCCATTTTCTTATCTTTGATTACTTTTTCTGGTCCTTGTTCATTCACGTTGACCTTTGCTGATCCTGCTGGATGTATTGCAGTCTGCTATTCATAACCCTTGGGAATACAATTTCTCACTGAGCAGTTTCCATTTCCTATCTGTTCCCCCTTCAACCCACATTGCTTTATCCCATTATAGTTTATGCAGCATTCCTCTTTATGTCCCAAAATCTGCTGTATCAAAACAACAAAGTAGCAGCATAAAATGTAGTTGATATGGTTAAACAACATGTTTACCCTTAATCTCTCTGAATACCATCAAATTCTTCCACGCCAGACTTTTGGCCTATCTCATTGGATTATAGCCAAAGTTTCTTTAATACTTCAAAAAAAATTAAAACAAAAAAGAATAATAATAGTCTTGCCTACTGAAAATGACATTCAACATATGAGTGACTGCAGGAACATGATCTGTTTTTCTCTATTGTGACAGGGTCAGGCCAGATGGCTACAGGAGATCTGGGAAGTGGGATCTGGGAAGTGGATCCACTGCTAAAGGATCCCCCCCCCAGCCTAAGAGGGGGATCCACAGGACCTGGAAACCAAATAAGTACGGGGGGACAACTAATGAAATAACAGGGATAGGAGTGTGGTCAAAGGGTCAAATGAAGGGAACCAGACCGGGACACGGAGCAGAGAACCCCGGACAGCGCCCATTGCTCCTCAAAGGTGTCAAGGGAGTCAGTGGACGCTGCCCAGAGGAACTCTGCCCAGATACGTGAATGGACGAAGGATCGGAAATAGGCCCCACAGTCACAGGAGACTCCATCAGCAAAGCTCCTCACCCTGGTTTTATAGTTGGCCATTTTAACCAGGGCCAGGAGGAGGTTGACCAGGAGGTCCCGCGACGCTACAGGAGAGTGATAGAAGGCAGATATATTAGCCCCAGGTTAAGTAGGTCCCTTTTCCCTGGGTAAGGTAACAGGGAAGGTTCCAGAACAATCAGGAACTTTCTGGGAACAATTTAGGCAGACAGGCTGATTAGAACACCTGCAGCCAATCAAGAAGCTGCTAGAATCAATTAAGACAGGCAGGCTAATCAGGGCACCTGTGTTTAAAAAGGAGCTCACTTCAGTTTGTGGTGTGTGTGCGAGGAGCTGGGAGCAAGAGGCGCAAGAAGCTGAGAGTGAGAAGGCATACTACTGGAAGACTGAGAAGTACAAGCATTATCAGACATCATGAGGAAGGTCCTGTGGTGAGAATAAAGAAGGTGTTGGGAGGAGGCTGTGAGAAAGTGGCCCAGGGAGTTGTAGCTGTCACACAGCTGTTACAGGAGCCACTGTAGACAGCTGCAATCCACAGGGCCCTGGGCTGGAACCTGGAGTAGAGGGTGGGCCCGGGTTCCCCCCATCCCTCCAACTCCCTACTTGATACCAGAGGAGTTGACCTGGACTGTGAGTTCCACCAGAGGGGAAGGTCTCTGGCCTGTTCCCCAATCCACTAGGTGGATCAGCAGAGACTGCACAGATTGTTCTTCTTCCTTTTCCCCATGCTGGCCAGTGATGAGGCTAACTGAGCGAACAGCAGATTTGAGCCATGAATGTAGCCAAACTGAGGGCTACCGTGAACCTCTGAGGCGAGCAAATCTGCCAGTAAGCGTAGGACCCACCAAGGCAGAGGAGGAACTTTGTCACACTATATAAAAGCATTATTAGGATGGGTGCCAACAGCATCTGCTACATTTAAGGTTGCAAGACTTTTCGGTACAAATCCCTTGTTTTTCCACGCATTTATATGTCCCCAAATAATTTACTTTTATGGATGAAATTCTGCAAACTTGATCTTTTCCCAAAGGTTATTATTTTGGGGAACTGTGAGCAAAGTCCCTTCATCCATTTTTCCGCAACGAAAGAGTGGAGGGGAAGTATTTTTTTTCCACTGTAGAAAAATTCTAACGATCCGGTTTTGGATTGGGCTATGGCTCCCCCTCCAAAAAACAAAAACAAAACCAACCCAGCTGAAAAGTGATACGTGGCATGAGTTTATGGTTTAAGTAAAAAAAAAGTTTTAATTTAATAAAGTTATGAAAAATTGTATACTAGTAATGTTTTGTAAAAATTCTCATTACAATCTACACATGAATGTTTATGCTTATGAACTTCCTGCTTCCCCTTTTAAAAACATCTAGGAAATTAAATGCAAAATACGAAATAAGTGCTTAATCTTAATGTATAATTTAAATCAGTTACCCACTCAACAGTCAAGAATACCACAGCTAAAGGGCATTCTTCTGTGCTGGTTTAATGCCAGTGAAGACAATGGCATTCTGCAAATTAGGGGGTGAGGCAGAGGATCTCTCAGAAAATGAGAGTTTAAAAAACAGCATAATTTTCTCCCCTTTCTGATAATTTTACCTGCTAGGAGTATTCAGAAGTCAGATCTGTGTCAAGGGGCTCATCAGAGCAAACAATTTTTTTATATTCTAGTTCTTTCTTTGACAGGGGATACTTCTGTTGTAACATTCACAGGAACAAGTGGTGTCACTTTAGATCAACCTTTTACTCCCTCCCAGTGTTCAAACACAGTGGCTGTCAAGACGTGACCTCCTATTTCCATGCCAGATGTCAGAAAAGCACACTGGCAAGGAGACTTGCTCCAATCTTCCTATTTTGATCTTTCCCAACCATTTCTACTGTCAAGGAAGATGAAAGTAGACGAAGAAAACAAAAGATATTACAATCAAGTCACCATAGAATCATACGCTCGGTTCCTTCTAGTATTAATTTCCTTATTTTATTAGAGAGTAACATCAAGAAGGAGAGAAAAATTTCTTCCAACTAGCAGGCTCCCCAAGAACCAATGCTCTTTTAATGGACATCCCTTCTTTTTTCATTTATCCACTTTGAATGAGTTTCATTATTTCTGTGACAAACCATAATTCTACCTGTGGACTCTTGCTCTCTCAATATTATCTGTAATATCCATTTATATCCCTCTTAAAGGCATCTCAAAACTCTCCTTTACATGTGTCCTGCTACTGTGTCCCATCTATATCTCTGATCACTCTACAAGCAAGCGATTTTAGTCTTCATCCCTGCAGAGGACATTTTTTTAATTACCATATTTTTTAAAAAGGTAGACACCCACCAATTGCACTCTCCACTCCCCCCCACCTTCTAGCGCATGGTCAGAGGAGCTGACTTATTCCCAAGACTGGGGGAAAGAAGGGAATTCCTATAAGGAGCCTTATGTGAGACCACAATTTTGCTCTCTCTCCTCCCTCTCCCCCACTCCCTCAGTTTTCCAGTTTAGTGTCTGACAGCTGGATTATTTATATCAAAGTGTCACCCAAGGCTGGAGGTTTGTCAAGGGAATGTCAGAGGTAAAACCCTGTAAATATGTCAGAACTCTAAAGCAAACTCTGACTTGCAGCATCCCCTAATGGTCTAGTTATGGATGCCCACCTCTTAAAAAAAAGGAAAATTCAGCTCTTCCAATGCATCTCAGTCCTGCCTGACAGCAGCACCTGTAATTCACACACCCTCTCAGATTTCCCAGTGCACCACCCTTTCTCTCACAGGACCCATTGCTTTCCCAAGTCCCTATTCTCATCCCCCACAAATTAGCTCTGCCAATGTATCTCAGGAGAGTAGCTACTGTGACAAGATGGCCAATGTTTGTATGCTGGGTCCTGCACTTTTCTTGCTGCAGGGGCCTAAGACGCCACTCCTTACCCCTGCTCTTGGGTGCCGAGGGCCCCACTAGTGGCCCGGGAAGGTGATAGAGGAGGGAAGCCGAGGAGGGATCTGGGTTTGCTCCTCACTGTGAGTCCCAGCCCCTCTCAACCCCTGCAAGTTTCTTACCACCTTCCCCTTTGGGTGGAGTTACCCCTGGTCCTTAGACGCTGGGGGAGGGAGTCTCCCTGCCCTGCCAGGGCAGGGTCTCCCTTACTTCGGTTCTCTGATCTTTCAAATCTCACTACACACCTCCAAGCTCCCGTCCTCTTTCCTTCCTCCTCCTCCCTGACTGCCTGAAGCACGGGGTTTTATTAGGTTCCTGACAGGGCCTTAATTGACTACAGGTGCTCCAATTAACCTGTAGCAACCCTCCCTAATCTACAGAGAACCATGCCTTAATTAGCCTAGGGCTTATATATTTCCCCTCTACCACTCTACCAATGGTAGGAGTCACTAAGATCGGAGACCTCCTGGACTACTATTGGGGGGGCGTTGGGTGGATCCCCAGGTGCTCAATTGGCGCCTGGGGCTCTCCACCCTCTCCACTGGCGTGTACTCCAGGAGGTGGAGGCAGCCCTGCCTCCCACACTCGTTTTTTCCTCAAGCGGTTCCTGCGAGAGGGTGCACCCTGCCCGCCCCTCACTCCAGGCCCTCCAGATCTTTCCGTCGGCCCCCTGCTCCATGAGCCTTCCCAGCCTCTCCTTCCTCGTACCTCAAGCCAGCTGCATGCTATGTAGCCGGTTCGTTTCCACACTGCGCTAAGGGACCACCTATCCGTGCACATGCTGCACACGCTCCATTACCCCACCCTTGTGTCCCGCTCTGACACGAAGTGGCGGGACCTTTTACCAGCAGTGGAGAGTGGGGAAACCCAGTGGGCCAGTTTATATTCCATCTTAGTCCCACGGCCTGCCGGGGATATCAGCTGGCGGCTCTTCCATGGAGCCGTGAGCATGGGCGTGTACTCGGTGTGGTTCACCTCTATCCCTGAAGCCTGTCCCTTTTGTGGTGTGAGGGAGACCGTGGCACATGCGTATCTTCAGTGCACCAGGCTGCAGCCCCTCTACTGGCTCCTCCAGAACCTCTTATTGAGGTTCTGGCTACACTTTTCCCCGCACTTGTTTATTTATGCACACCTGATTCGAGGCCCCACAAAGTCGCGGGACCACCTCGTCAACCTCCGCCTGGCCATGGTGGCCATTCGTAACACCAGGGAGAGGAGGCTGGCGGGGGAGAGGAGGGTAGCTGCGACTGTGGGGCTGTTTTTCGTTCCTTTATCCATTCACATATCCAGGTAGAGTTCCTCTGGGCAGCGTCTGTCGGCTCTCTCGGTGCTTTTGAGGAGCAGTGGGTGCTGTCCGGGTTTCTCTGCTCGTTGTCCCCTTCTGGTTCCCTAGTTTTGGCCCTTTGACCCCCACACCTGTTCCCATTATTGCATTTGTTTTCCCCCAAACTCAGTTGGGTTCTGGATTTAGTAGCCCCTCCCTAAGCTGGGGGAGGGGCTTTTAGCAGTGGGCACTCTCCCACGTCCTGGCGCTCAAAAGGACCACTCTACCACTGCTCCCTGGCCCTCTTGTATCACACTACAGAATGGGACTAGGAATCAGGAATTTTGAATTATTCACAGCTTGGTCCCTTACTTGCTGTGTGATGTGATTAACCTCTCTCTTCTTTGGTTTCTCCTTCTGTAAAATGCAAATGATAACACTGCTCTTCCACCTCACAGTGATATTGTGTGAATTAATGTTTGTAAAGTGCTTTGAGGTGCTTGAATGAAAGGTGCTAATGAAGTGAAGAGTGTAACCTGCAACACCCTCACTATTATTCCATTACTCCATCCCTATTGTACATTGCTTTGCCTATGTACCTCAGCCCTGACCTGCAGGAGCAATGGCACATATACTCTAAGAAGCCCATTACGCACCATGGGATTGATTTTTAAATATGCACAGGCAAAAGTTCACCCCTAGTTTTCCATGAACAATTAACAACTGGGTATGCAAAAAAATTCTATAATTCTGCACATAAATGGTCACTTATGCCGTTATCCACTGAGTGCATATACTTGTGGCAAAAAGAAATGCAAATTAGGTGTGCAGTTACCCATGCACTTTTTTCATGCTCACTTGCGCACTCACAATTTTACAAATCAGTCCCTGACTATACAACACATGTAAAAGACAAAATTCCTTTTTGGAATTGATCAGAATTGCTATCATATTCCTCATAGTTCAATCGAATTTACTTCCACCTAAAGGGGAGCCTAATGCTATTTGGAAGGGTCTCTCCAGGGAGCTTGAGCTCAAGTAGGGTAGGTCACAGTAGCCTCTCTGTGTCCTCTTCCAGTTGTTGTTGACTTCATCAGTTCCTAGGGTCTGTGTCTATCAGTGCTTATGCCACACTCCCCTTTACAGGTGAGGCAAAGGGGGCATGGTTACAGCCCTTTCTCTTACATTCAATCTCCAACCCTCTTACAACCAATTAAAAAAAAGTTTTAACTGATTAGACACAAAATTTACCTTGTTAATCCCACAGACTTTATATGGGCTGCCTGAGGTATCTTCCCACTTCTTATGTCATGCTATGATGTAGTGATGTCATAATCTCTTACGTTTTCTCAAAGTTACTCGTCTGACTCATCCATGAAAGATGCTGGATTCCCAAATCCTGTTACACTTGTACCCTCCCACATCATTCATTCCTGCCTTTTTATCTTTTTTGAAAGTGATATTTTACAGCAGTGTAGTGTTTTGCTTACTGTAGGGTTTTGGGAGCAAGGCCTTTTGTTTCTATTCCCAACTCTGGCACCAATTTGTTGTGCCACATTCAGCAAGTCACCTCACTTTTCTGTGCCTCAGTTAACCCACATATAAAGTGGGGCCCTCCCACAAAGGACTAGTGTGAGGCTTAATTAATTTGTGGATAGAAGAAAATTTGTATTACCCTGGTGCTTTCTGTCTGCAGATCTCTCTGAAAAGTACACATACAAAGTCAAAATATTCAGAAATGAATAGATAGGTTCCTACACTTTCTATATTCTTAACTAGGCCATTTCTCACCCCATGACAAAGTTAACTTTAAGAATGCTTACTGGCACAGAATTAATTATTTGCATCCCTCTTCCTTATTGGGGCAGAATATCACTTGCTCTAGGCAATATCACCAGGAGCAGAAGAAACATAAGACAAGACGTACATCCAAAAGTGCAAAGACACATTCCATGAGAATTAATATGGCCACATCGCTTTGCAGAGAGTAACCTCCAAGATGCCATTACACACTAATCACCTGCATATTATGGGAGTCAGCTGTATCAATTACAGTCCTAAAATACTGCTTCATCCCTGCTAATGAGACACCAGGCCTACATCGTATTCTGTATTCATGCAGAAAAACGAGCTGATACTCTACGGCAGATTATCAGGAGACCTCCAAATAATGTAGAAAGATTAATGAGAAATGTAAAACCAGAATGAGCAGTTTCCAAACACATGTAGAGGAATAAAGCAAACCTCTCAAGTGGTCTAAAAATGAGACTCTAGTTCAGAGGAGAATATAGAAGCATCAGGACACTAGCACCAGCATTAAACAACTAAAAGTCAGCAGCCAGAGCTTACACAATAAAACGAATTTTCAATTCATTTGATTAAAATGACATTTAAATAGACCCTAAAAATATTTACTAAAACTGTGCTGATATTCAAAGCTCCATACAAACATTAACCTAGTAATCCTCACCGAGCGACACCCCATGCGAGTTATGTTAGAGCTATTTTCCCCATTTCACAAATGGGAGAACTAAGGCAGTGAGATTAAGGCCAACATTTTCAGCGATGTCCCTTAATTGTGAGTATCGCATTGGAGACAGCTAGGACTTGATTATGAGAAGCTGTGACCTTTGTCAGCTCTAACCAAAACAGTTACTTAGGCTTTGCCAAAGCTAAACCATGCGTGCCTACACCAACTTTCACTACGTTTTGGACATCATATTTATTTTAAAATATTCTTCTTTTTAGCTATCCTTCCATGAAAAGCCTGAATATTTCCCATGGGCACAGCATTCTTTAGCATTTCATTAGAGAAACAACGCTTAACTTATTTAAAACAGGCAAGCAGCATCACAGCTCATTTGCTTTGATGCAAATCCAAGAAGGTAGTTACAGTCTGTACGCTCAACCAGAGGGAACATTTTGCACAGAAAGACATGGCAGGAACTCTGTTTTTTTTTTAAAAGCAGGGAATGATAGTCTGGGAGAAAACTAGTCATCTGAACTTCAAGAAGTAGATGAATGGCCAAATTCCCTTCTCCTTTCAAGCAGTGCAGCTCCCGTTGGAACTAAAAAGGAGATGTGGCACCAAATCTGTGATTGTAGGAAGGATTCATACAGTCACAGTCAACCCAGTGTATTTCTGTCCTTGTCCGATAGGGGGAGTGCTGCTCTGTAGGAGGATACAGTCAAAATAAATCCCAGCTCTACAAAGAGAACACAAGCTTGAAAGAATTACCCTGATTTCAGGCAAAAGACACATTCCCCCTTACTGGCATTAACACATTTGGGGACATACAACTGTAGCGACTCATCAACATCATCATGGCAAATCTCAAAAGGCATGTAACCTCCTGGAAGACTGAGCGCCATCCAAATCGATCTCTAGCTAGGTTCTTAAGGTTGCCAATGACAGACAGTGATCATCATATGATCACGGACGACTTTGAGGCATTCCTTGGTGAACACATTGTGCAATTTATTGGTCCCCAAAAATATGTCTGTACCAAGGAAGTCACCAAAACGAAACCAGTACTGATAGAGGAGGTTGGTGGGTTTGGCTTCAAATATGCTTATTGCTGATCTTATCCTGCTACTTATTATGGAGCATCTGACAAAGACAAGAAGAATCAAAAATGTCAATCTGATGCGCTTCAGCTGTACAGGAGAGAGTAGGTATAAACTGTAGACCCACAGAGCTGCAGCTTCACAGTAAGCTTGATGTCACAATGTTTTCACAACCACTCCCAGTCTTTATTCATAGGCTTTAACCACATCAGCCACACCATCAGGGGCTTGTTCACCTGCACATCTACCATGTGATATATGCCATCATGTGCCAGCAATGCCCCTCTGCCATGCACATTGGCCAAACCGAGCAGTCTCTGCGCAAAAGAATAAATGGACACAAATCTGACACCAGGAATCATAACATTCAAAAACCAATAAGAGAACACTTCAATCTCCCTGGTCACTCAATAACAGACCTGAAAGTGGCAATTCTTCAACAAAAAAACTTCAAAAACAGACTCCAACGTGAAACTGCAGAACTGGAATTAATTTGCAAACTGGACACCATCAGATTAGGTCTGAATAAAGACTGGGAGTGGATGGGTCATTAAAAAACCTAAACCTAATTTCCCCAATACTAATTTCCACCTACTGTTACTCACACCTTCTTGTCAACTGTGTGAAATGGGCCACTCTCATTACCACTTCAAAAGTTATTTTCCTCCTTTGGTATCCTGCTCTCAATTGAATTACCTTGTTAGACTAACCTCACACTTGGTAAGGTAAATCACATCTTTTCATGTATTTATACCTGCTCCTGTATTTTCCACTCCATGCATCTGATAAAGTGGGTTCTAGCCCACGAAAGCTTATGCCCAAATAAATTTGTTAGTCTTGAAGGTGCCACAAGGACTCCCCGTCGTTTTTGCTGATACAGACTATCACAGCTACCACTCTGAAACCTGTCACCATGTATTCACAGAGGCTACTGAAGGGCCGGGAACATGGCAGTGGCTGCTGCTCTAGGAGCATCCACATATTTCAAACATCCTCCAGCACTGTCTATGATGCTTCCCAAGTATTTGACAGTTGATGCCTACTAAATATCCATCCAGACAGGTTAATACTAATCAGTTTGTAATCTAGAGTAGGGGGCTTCTTGATAGTAATGGCCGCGGACTTAGTTTTATCTGGATTAATAACCAGATCAATACATGCTGCTTCTTGTCTGACCAAATTGGCCATCTGCTGCAGCAATTTACCAGACTGAGACAATAAGGCAACAGCATCAGTGTGTTTGAGATCTCACAGCAAAATGGGGTTCAGCTTGATGCCACCAACAGCTGCCTCTTCAAGTGTATCCATCAACCAATCAATGTCTCTATTGAACAATAATTTTGACAATACACAGCCTTGCCTAACTCCTGTAAAAATAGGAAACCATTCTGTGTATCTACCATTAGCTAGAAAATAGTGTCATTGATAGAAGAGCTGCACAATGGAACCGACAGCTATCTGCTGAGTTGCCTTATCAGATCCCACAAACTTTCTCAAAGCATTGTATAAAAGGCCTAACAAAAAAGTCTATAGAAATTGCTGTGTGCAGGGCTTATTAAATTCAGCCATCTTCTCCAAAAGCTGTCTCAAGGTAAAGATCTGGTTGACAGTGAAATGAACAGGTCTAAAGCTGCACTTAGTATCCTAACATTTGCTATGAAGCAAGTCATTGATTTGAGACATTAACCCAAAAGCAAAGACTCTCCCTGGGGCAGACAACAGCATAATACCTCAATAAAATTTGGCTTTATTGTCCTTTTTGAACAGTGGCAGAACAGCATCCTTCTTCCTATCATCGGGGATAATATTATTAGTGTGCCAGATGGCTTGGAAGAGCCTATGCAGCCATGATACAACACTCTCTCACCTGTCTTCATCAACTCAGGGTGATGTTACAATCTGCAATTCAGATCTCTTCTTGGTTGAAGGAAGGTGGCCCTATTGGAACTTTCTGACCCACTTCAAGCAGAAGAGGGACAGTAGGTGGAGGACAATTGAGGAGCATCTTGAAATAACCTTACTATCAGTATAAGTGATCTTGCAGACTCTGGATGCTACCGCCATCTTGATTCTTTACTGGACAAGATGGTGCCACCTTCTACCCCAACACCACAAAGCTGCCTACAGGCTGTGGAATTTGCTAAGTAACATGACAAAACTGAAACATTAATGTTTTGATCTAATGCTGTAACTGCATGTATAGTTTTCAGAGTGGTAGCCGTGTTAGTAGGTATCAGCAAAAAGAATGAGAAGTACGTGTGGCACCTTAGAGACTAACAAATTTATTTGAGCATAAGCTTTTGTGGGCTAAAACCCACTTCATCGGATGCATGCAGTGGCAAATACAGTAGGAAGATATAGATATACACACACAAAGAATATGAAAAAATGGGTGTTGCCATACCCACTATAACAAGAGTGATCAGTTAAGGTGAGCTATTATCAGCAGGAGGAAAAAAAAAAAAAAAACAAACCCACAACCTTCTCCAGTGATAATCAGGATGGCCCATTTCCAACAGTTGACAAGAAGGTGTGAGTAACAGTAGGGGGAAAAATAAGCATGGGGAAATAGTTTTACTTTGTGTAATGTAATAGATGGGTCATTACACAAAGTAAAACTATTTCCCCATGCTTATTTTCCCCCCTACTGTTACTCACACCTTCTTGGCAACTGTTGGAAATGGATCATCCTGATTATCACTACAAAAGGTTGGGTTTTGTTTATTTTTTTTTCCCTCCTGCTAATAGCTCACCTTGTCATAACTGATCACTCTCGTTATAGTGGGTAACACCCATTTTTTCATGTTCTGTGTGTGTGTGTGTGAGATATATATAGATAGAGAGAGAGAGAGAGAGATAATCTTCCTACTGCATTTTCCACTGCATGCATCCGATGAAGTGGGTTTTAGCCCATAAAAGCTTATGCTCAAATACATAAGTTAGTTTCTAAGGTGCCACAAATACTCCTAGTTCTTTTTGCATGTATAGTATTTCTCTGCATCCTTTTCACATCATTCTTCCTCACTCTCCTACCAATGCTGTGCAGAACTGACTTGATACACTATATAAGCATATGTAAATAAAAGCAGGTGAGACTCAAAAGGGGACTCTCAGACCATAGACAGTATCTCTACTTCATGCTCTGCTTGATACAAGAGAAGAGCCTCTCTATGGTGAGCCAATAATTTTTTTTTTTTGCCAGTTCATCAGGTAATTGAGGGGAAAGGTGTAGGTAGGTGCTTTACAATAAACTTCATATCTGATTCACTTCCAGTCTCTCTTGAATAAATATTTTTAGTGATGTTCATGCACTTTCTATGCATACAGCACACAACAGAGGATTGCTTCACTGTTACACTCTAGAAGTACTAACAACCATTTTGTGACCTGCAAACCTGAAAACTCCAGCCACTTTCTGTGTACAATGGAATGCTAGCCTTACCACTCCACTGCTTACTTGGAAGGGTGACTCTGTTCCCTTTTGTTGTACAGAACTGTTTCCATTCTGGCAGTCCTGCCTTCAAATGAAATATCAGTGTGATCGATTGGAGTGTAGAAATGAGGGACAGATACCTGCAAAGATAACAGCTATTTTATTACCCACCCTTTTCTGCACTTGTCTCATAACAAATTCATGGGTTAACTTTTTTCCATTTTGGAATTTCTTAAGCCTTGATTTTTCCCTAAGGGTGAAAAGGACAACACGGCAATCAGAAGTTATTCCTGATTTTTGTTACATTTTACAGGAGAAATAGAATTAGTAACATTATCTGGCATAGCAAGCACTAAGGAACAAAACAATCCTGGTAAAAAAGCCTTTTTATTTAAAACAGTTACCAACTAATGTAAATGTAGAAATACATACATAAATAAATAAAATAAGAAGCCTGCATTACCCAGTGGGTAGCCCAGTGATGCCATTAATTGCATTAATCATGTAGAATCAGATTCACCTCAGCCAAGAATGTTAATTTACAGGTCTCTGAAGCATTTAGTTTGAGACACATTAACACTTGAAAATTGGGTGTTCATATTGTAAGGATGCATTGACCTGACTGAGCAGTGACTCCTGTCACTGGGTAACAGATGTAGCTATATTATGATTTAGTGCTATGAATCACTGTGCAATCACATTGACTGTTCTGACACTTTCCCCCCACTTCTCTTCACGTGGAAAATTTTCCCCTCAATCTGTGGACATGTGAAGGACTGTGTACCAGAGGCTGCAGCCTTGAACAATACAGAACTTCTTGCATTATGATTTCCAATAAACAACAATATTCCATAGCTGTCTGTAATCATTCACGTTATATTTTCAACAAGTGTTTTATGGCTAGTATTTGTGTGTGTATACATATATATTATGGGCCATTATATACAACGGCCCATAATATTGCTATGACGACAGGCACCACCAGTTGACACTTAACAGTCTTCTATATTCTTTGTCTCAACATGCAAGCAGATGTTCAGTCTTGAAAAAATAAGCTGCGTTGTTATTTTGGTTATGCAAGGGTCGGTGTAGAGTTAGTGGTCCTTAGAGAGAGGGAAGCTGTGAGTGTAACAGGAGAGTTTGATTGGTATCAGTGAGGCTATGGGAACTGGACGGTGGTACTGGGCTGAGATTTCTTCAAGAAGAGATTGCTCTGCATGCTGTTTGACCACCATTGTCCCAGGACTGGCATGCATGTGTAAATAAAACAAGGTACATTTAGAATATATCCAGATACCACATCATTGATTTCTCCTCCACTCAGAAGTTGACCTGCCAGGCCATAGACAACTACTATCACTCAGCAAAGGGTTGACACTGGTGCCAGAATGGGAGATTGATGACAGAAGAAGGAGAAACATTATACTATGAATATCGGTAAGAGCGAATTTCGCTAAGAGCGAATTTCGCTCTATGTGGATAAAACCAGAATGCTCTAGCTCTATGCCTATAATCTCTGGAGAGTTTGGGGAGACGAGAGTCATTTTGCAAATCAGTGCCAGGTGGACGGCTGCCATTGCAGCTCTCACTGCAGCTGCTCCCTCAGCCTGTGGGGCTTGGATAGTGGCCGAACTCCATGCTGGCTGACTATATTTCAGGGGTCTATGGATCTGCATGAATGCAGATCTTCATCTCTTCTTCTTGCTTGCCCCTGAACCCGCTGTGACCCATTCCCAAAATGACCTTTCACACCAGGCCAACAGAGACAGGTGCAGGACAAAGAAGGGCTATGTAGCTGCCTGTGTGGCTGCTCAGCTGGCTGTGTGGGGCTCGAGTGTTGTAAAAAACCTTGCAAACCAGTGTGAATTTCACCCATCATATATAATTATTACACTAAAAACCTACATTAAAAGAATATTATTATGGTTACAAAGTCAGATACTCAAAAGTCAGGAAAAGCCAGATGTAAAGTTCCCTGTGCAACCTCAGTTCCACGCACTTGTTCATATGCATCATGATACAATCTTTAATTACATGATCACATACCATTTTTTCTACAGTACCCCTGCCTCATTCAGTGCACAGGATGGATTGTGCTTACTTAATATTTTGTTTTCTGCACATTTATGGCCTCACACTTTAGTCATTGCACACTAGTCAAAATCCTGCTACAGAGGACATAGTTATTAATTTCTTTCTGTGCTTTTCTATGGTGTTCCTCACAGCAGTATTCAAGTTCTTCACAAACATTAATTAATTTTTTGTAACACCCCTATGAAGTGAGGGGGGTGGCATTATCCTAATTTTACAGATGGGCAATTTAGGCACTGAGAGATTAAGAGATTAAGGTCAAAAGAATCCACCATTTCTGAGTGCCCAATCTGAGATGTCTAGGACCTGATTCATCAGAGTACTTAGTATTATATAGACTTTATATAATCAAAGCACAGTTCCCATTGACTTCAGCTGCAGCTGTGAGCACTCAGCACTTCTGCAAATTAGACACCTGGGCCTCAAGTCACACACCAAGAAAATGAGAAACACATATTAGTGGCCACCTGTGAAAAGTTTGGTTTAAATGACATGCCTAGCATTATGTAGGAACTCTGTGGCAGATGCAGGGATAGAATCCAGCTCTTCAGGGCAGTATCCAACTGCCCCATAAGACCCTCCTTCCTCTTCCTGCAGTTCCCTGCTTAATTTACTGTACACCTTCCAACTCTTTCCAGATAAAAGAGGATATATGGCCTTAATCCACAAATACATGGTCTTTGAGCACAAAGTACAATCTATATGAAAGACTGTGAGATTTACACTATCAGTATGTTTGGGATCAGAAGAAAATAGTTTACAGGATCTTAAAGGGAGACTTTTTGTGGGGAAGATTCACAAGGGCCAGCCTTAGAATACTAAAGAGTGATGATTCTTTTGAAGGGAAAAAAAAGCTGAGAACAAAGACTGTGTCTGAACTACTATAACAGAGTGACCCTAGAAATCTTAAAATCATGAAGACAGCTGGTTTCAAAGGAGTTGGTGGGGCAGTTTTATTGTTTACATGCAGTTCTGGTTTATTGGTAAGAAAGCTAATACATAAAAAAAAAGTGCTCATAGTCAGGAAGCTGCCATTAAAATTAAAGGCAAAATCCTGTTTCTCACCAATAGGTTCTGCAGAGAGGATTATCCTAGAACTCACCTGTCCCCCCCCCCCAGGCTGCCGAGCACCCGTTTAGGGTATGTCAACACTGCAAAGTAAGGGTGTGATTGTGGCACTGGTAGGCATACCAATGTTACCTATGCCAGCTAGATTAAAGCTAACAATACCAGTGTAGATATGGTATCCCAGTTCTCCAGGGACCCTGAGTATGTATTCTTGGGCTTCAGCACATGTTAGCTGCCAAGCAACATGTCTATACTGCTATTTTTACCATGCTACAATCACACCTTCACCTTGCAACGAGGACATACCCGAAGTCACGTCACAGCTGCTACACTAACCCATGGACTATTCACAGTGCTTTCTTTATCCTCCCTGTGTATAAGGGTTTTGGCCAGTACATGCTAATTCTGGTGGATGAACAGGCCAAGGCCATGCCCTTCATCTGGTATGGGTTAATCCAGGGCCTAAGCCCTCTTCACACACACTGGAGCAGAAGAGTTGATGCAGAGTAGTGCTCCTTAGCTTAAAGGCAGGGGTAAACCGTTCCCACAACCTGGATCTATACATGGAGAAACAGTGCTGCTTGAGCCACATTTAGTGCCTTTTATGCCTGCTGAGTGGGGAGGGGGCAGCATTTGACCCTGATACTTTTGGTTTATTTATATCTCGTTTTCTTAGGAAATTCTTGTGTTAAATGTGTGTTTGGATGCAGAGAATGGGGAATATGGGCTTTCCTCTGTCATTTGCCAGTTTTTCACAAATATTCACATATTCCAAAAGAAAGGACTCACTTTCAGAAAGTGAATGTCTCCCCTCGCCCCCACCAAAAGCCTTTTGTTTTCAGTTCAGTGTTTCTTACAACAGACACATCCACATTCAAGACAATGTTCCATATATAGGGTTAGATGTTCAAAAGAGCTCGGGTTTCAGCAGCTACCATCCAAGACAGTGGGAGTTGCTGCGTGCAGAAATTCATATATTTCGGAGAGGTGCAAACACACACAGTACTTTCCCCAGCCCTTCTTTTACCCTACCAACCATTTCAGCTACCTCCTCAGCTTTAGCACACAGACAGCTAGTGGGGCATGCTGGAACATGAAATGGAGGAAGGGAAAAGAAGAGAAGCAGTAGGAGGGAGTAGCAGGGTCTAGAGGTCACTCAGCAAGTAGCATGAGAGTAGAGAGAGATACACAATGCATAAATAATCTTGCAAACCCTACTACTTCAAAGTTCTACTTTAAAATAAGTCCTATTCATTACAATAAAAACTTAACTGATGTTCCCCCAAATTTCTCAGTGGCTTTAGTCATTAAAAAAATCTGAATCTGCAGTCACTCCAAATACCTCAGTGAAATCTGCTTTCAAGCTCATGAAAGATATTAACATACTGACTCAAGAGTTTGCTTTTTCAAACTGTTACAAAATATGATAGTTCTATGGCTCTGCAATGAGCGTGGCAGTGTCTGTCTAAAGGGGAAAATACGTGAAGACATATATGGGCATTGAAAACAGAATGTAAAAATCCTGCACCAGGTAAAGTTTCAGACCCAGCAACCTTTATGGTGTCCCTCTAAAAGGCGACAAAACAGAATTTAAAGACATTGTGCATATAATTGTAAGAGCATACAGAAGTTATATAAGGATCAAAACAACAAACACATATAATGATGAAAAAGGTAAGGGACCCCACAAGTCACACATTACAACACAGGCACAGGTACTTTCTATATCACAGGAGCAAATGACTGTGAGCAAGGACAACAGCTATGAATTCATAATGCATTTAGCTCCAGGTGCACATATGGATTACATACATGTAGGTATTTTTACCCATAGTTTAGAGATATTTAAGAGATAACTATCCAATCAAAGACCATAAGAAAGGAAACATTAACAAGCTACTTTAAAATGGTAGGAGGAAGTCTTTCTGGTTCTCTCTCTCCCATTTACATAGTAGGATGAGCAGATCATCTTTTAGTCGGGTTGGGAGAAGATTCATATTAAGGGATTCCAATATTCAGGTGCCATTCACACCCGCAGATCCACAGGACCTTTACCCCACTTCCCATTGGGCTCTATCAATCCACAGAGGATAGGAATGTATTACAGCCCCAGCTAAAAAGCCTGGACTGTATAGCTCAAGCAGTAGACACTAGTATATTTAATTCTGAAGGCCCCTCTTCAATCCCAAGTATTTCAGTCAAGATGGTGGCCATCATAATAGCTCTGCTTACCCTCCTCTAGATAAGGCCAGCAACAGTGCTGGAAGCTTTACTATCCTTCCATACAAGGATGGATAACAGGCAGGTGGGTTTTCTCCTCCCTGAAAGTTCAGGATGGAGAGGGGGACATTGAGGTTGGTTGTCAGTTCTGGAGCTGAATGGTGCTTGCCCTCCTTTGCTAGATCCATTGAGCCGGATGTTCACTGACCAACCCTTAATCTGATGCTTTCTAGGACAGCAGCATACCCCATCCTCAGACAAAGGTTCTCATACCAAGTATGGCCAGAAGTTCGATATCAGGGCAATACTGAACTTGTTGAAGAGCACCAATGTTTGTGCTATTCAGCAGACTTATTATTCAGTTCACAGATCCCTAACAGACACCCACTCGTTCTAACCAAGACCCTTCCCCCACTTAAGAACTCAAGATGAAGTCTTCCTCCCTGACTAGCGCTGCAGCAAGGCTAGCGAGGACCTTTGTGGAAACAGGGCTGAACAACCTGAAGGGTACTAGGCTCAGTCATACTAATAAAGAAATATCTTCAAATTACATTCATGAGCAGGCATGGAGCTATCAGCCCTCAGATGTACCACTTGTTTCACAGTTGTGGGGCAGATGGCAGAAAGCCCCGACATCCTACGTTCATTGCCAAGTAACTGTAATTTGAAATAATTGGGAAGCTGCAGACCACGGGGACTTAGAATGGGCCTCTCTTATAATTACATACACAATGTATTGAAAGTCAAGGCTCAGGCTATGATGAGATTGAGGTTCATAAAAGGATTTTAACATCAATCCTTTGTTTTATAGGCAGCAAGCACAGAGACTGGAAAAATATGCCTGTGCTTTCTTGCATGAAATACTACACTGGCAGTAGAATTTTGCACAAGCAGAATATTAATCATCAAGCTACTTAGTATACAAGCAAGCAGAGCATTTGCAGTAATTTAATCTAGGGAGATAAAGGCATGAATAAGCTTCTCCAAAATATCTGAAACGAATATATACAATTGAAGAACAGCCACATCTTTCAAGTGCTGGGGAAAGGGCTAATTTCTCTTACAAAGGGTCCCTGCATCCCACTGAAATTCTCTCATACCTGAATATCCTCCCCATCTTGGACCCTGCCTCATGATCCCAATCCTAATGAGTTCCTTAATGACATTCCTTAACTGGCAGGAGATAACACTCCTGAGTTAAATAGGGTTTCCAAAGCACTCTCCGACTGCAAGGCAGGAGACTGGAAAAATCAAACCAGAGTCTCCTCTGTGGCAATGCAGAAAATGAACACCATGCTGGCATGATGAGATGGTTTAGCCTCTTCATTGCTAATGTTAGTACTAACCCTGGGTGGCACATTCAGCATCTTCCTTTTAAGAATGGGCTCTCTACTTGGAAATTGCCACTTCAAAGGCAATGTGCCATTTAAGGGAGATAGCCATGGAAATGCATTTTATTTCTGGCAGCAGATATGTTAAGACTAAGTTCATTAACATTTGTAAAATGCTTTTCGATCCACAGTAATATAGAAGTGCTTGATTGATAATACTTCTACTAATTACAAATTTGGTGTTATTTATTTATTTGTGTTGCGGTAGGGCCATGGACCAGTCCCCATTGTGCTAGGTGCTGTAGACACAGAACAGAAAGACAGTCCCTGCCCCAAAGAACTTACAAGCCACATATAACAGATGAAACAACAGATGGCTATAACAGATAGAAGAAAGCACATGGCAACGATGAAACAATAATGGTTAGCATAATTGGCCGTGGTTACAGTACACCAACTACCTAATCACTGTTGAATGCGTCACAGCTGGTTCCAGTCCTGCTCTCTTCATGGACACCAGTGTGTTATGATTGGATCCAACCACTGAATCTTACATGTTTCTAAGTCCCCTGGATCTGGGTAGAGACTAGTCACTATTTCTAGCTCTGGGTCTCTTAAGAGCACTCCCAGGTGCTGACCCCATATCTGACATCCTTCTTGGGCAGTGGTACCCTGCAATCTAACTGCCTAGACTCTGGAACAGCCCTCCTGAGCCACCATTCCCCCCACAGTCTGCCTGACTTGGTGAAGTCTAGTTCCCTAGTTATACCCTTCATGGACAACATGGCATAAAAGCAAAGAACATAGACTTAGTAAAGGAATTTCTTAAACACATACACTTTACTTCTCAAAAGGACAAGACAGTTACAGATCTACAGAAAACAATGAATTCACCCCTCTGTCCCCTCACCAACCCTATGAGACCAGGATGTGGTCAGACTCCTTTAGGCCAGGCAACTCTTCTAACCTTCTTGGCCTGGCTTCCTTCATTTTCCTTGATTAGAGAGCATTCCTCTGCCACCTTTTCTACCCATGAACTTTCTCTGGGGAATTTCCAGACTCCAACATCCTCCCTGCCTGCATGTCGGCTTCTGGGAACAGAGTTGTTCAAAATCAATGAATCAGCTGGTAACAAGCCCATTGTTTTGTTAGGGTAGAGCCATTTCAACATCAGAGGCCCCTGATTGTTCTGTCACAGCTTCCTCGATATAGTCTTTCCGTTGGGTGTCAAGTTCCTGCTACAAAATAAATGCTACAAGTCACACCAAAAGTTACTACTGAATGCTAAAGTCATACAAAATGGATGGTGAAGTATAACATGTCATTCACAAAACCAGAATGGAGTTCCTAAGTTGACACACACATATCCCCCTAGTTGTCACAGAGTGCAGTGTAGTTTGTCAAACTGAATCACTTGGTTCCATGCCCAAAGTCACACAGGAGGTCTATGTTATTGCTGGGAACATCACTTGATCTGATTTCCAGGCCTACTTTTTAACCACAAGACCATATTTCACCCAATTCTAGAAGAACACTTCAATTCCAGAACAAAGCATCAGCGTTCCAGGCTGTTATTTTTGGAGATCGTGTATATCAATCAAAACCCAAAACAAAGGCTCTAGCACTGACCAAATTTCTACTATCCCAACTTTTTATTGTTTATAACCTATACTGGTGGTCATCCATACTTTGGTGGCAGCCAGCTGACCACTTATTATGGTAATCATAGCATGATTTTGTTTAGCTGATTTACAGACCAATGAATCTATTTCTCATCCATATCAGTACACAACATTGCAACCAAACGTTGTGCCTGTGAATAGCCTGTCTCAAAGGCAGCGTAAACTGTAAATATTTAGTAGTAATAGGTCCTGAATGGACTCCTGTGAAACAGCCAGCATAGAGTAACCTCACAGAAGAACAAAAAGCTAGCCCATAGAATAAATTGCTGCTTATCTGATAGATATGGTTTTGAACAATTTAAAACTGCACCAGACAAGCATGAAAAAGCTCTCAAGTATTTTAAAAGAATATTGGGATTTGAGAGTAGCAGAAGTAATACCAAGTAAAGATGGAGGCAGGAGCACAATATGCAGAAGTGAAAAGTCATTTAAAATCTTAATGAGTGAGAAGTCTCCATGGGGGGGATGTGACTAAAAACACCATTGAAGTTTACTTTACAATGAATACTGTGATATGACTTGGGCTGTGTTTTTCAAATCATCGCACCAGAATCTTAGTCAAAAAAGAAAGGCAACAATTGTATATGGGCCAAATACTATTATTCATTTGTATTATGGTAGCGCTTCAGGGCCTTAACTGAGATCAGGGTCCCACAGTGCTAGATACCAGTGACGCTGGCAGATCAAGTGCCCACTCATGCCAAGGTTCCCATGTCTCAAACATACACTGAGAAATACATAGGTGGAATCAGACTGGCTCACTTGTGTGTTAGTATTGTTAAAATAGGTATTAGAAGTATAAGAATGTGCTTAGATTTTATTGAATGCTTGTGAGCTGCTGCATGCATTAATCTCACTTATAATATCTGTATCCCCTATTGTAAGATAATATTTGCGCGGTTGTGCCTCTGTGACTATGAGAATCACCAGACAGGAGAGAGACATTATTTAGTATGAAGGGCTAACCTTCAACAGAAGGTGTTGGACCTTTCCCAAAAGGGGGGGAGGGGGGAATGGGAACATTGCAACTGGAATTTCCCTTCATACCATCAACAAGAGGACAAAATACTTTTGTTGTTCTGCCCTCTTTCTTGTGAAGATGAGTCATGCAAGTGGACTCCTCCCATCAGCTGAGCTTGCAGCTAAAAGCACTTGGCAGGAGGGGGATAAAAACTGGGAGTAACCTGGATATTGCTAAAAGAAAAGGAGTACGTGTGGCACCTTAGAGACTAACCAATTTATTTGAGCATGAGCTTTCGTGAGCTACAGCTCACTTCATCGGATGCATTGCTGTGATTCTTGTTGTAAGGAACCATCTATCACAAAGATATGCTCACCTGGGTGGCAAGATAGATCGGCATACCCAAGGGGACTCTCTGTGACTTCATGTAAGGCTGTTATAGTGCCTGAGGAGTTTACACTTCATAATTAGTTGGGGAAACCTAAGTATAGAACTCACAACCAATTTGGGGTTTGTACCCTGGTTCCTCACAGTTTGCCCTGAGGTTGGTACTCATACTCTAGAGTCACTGCCAGCAGCATTACAGTACCATACAAGCATAGAGTAAGACATTCCCTGCCCCAAAGTGCTCACAATCTAAACAGAGAAAATAGACACAGGGTGGGAGGGAGAGGATATAATATAAGCAGAAGGAACAGTGTAATGATCTGCAACAGTCATGTTAGTGCCATCATTTTTTGTCTGAGTGGCTTGCTGGTTGGTTTTAATTTTTGAGAGGTGGGGTATTGCTGAGAGGAGGTAGTGAAACAAAGGCAAAGGAAGGGAGAAAAGATTTTGAGGAGGGGGAATTAGCAACAGGGGAGTTGAGTATTGGTAGGTGGGAAGTATGGAGGGAGTTGAACAGTCTGCAAGGATGATGTGGGAGGGAGACTGGGGCAAACAGCCAATCAGCACAGGCATCAGCATCTGAAGGTCCCCACTGCAGCTGCTTGTGTCTGCTTTTGCTGTCTGAGTGTCAACTCCCAGGAGTTTCTTTCTTCCCCAAGCTCACATGGCTGGGGGAGAGGAAGGATGATCCAGTGGTTAGGGAACTATCCTGGTACCTGGGTCCAAGTCCTTGCTGTGCCACAGATTTCCTGTATAACCTTGTGCAAGTCACTTAGCCTCTCTGTGCCTCTGGTCCCCCTCTCTAAACTGTAGATAATAGCACTGCCCTACCTCACAGCACATTGTACAGATAAATATATAAAAGTTTGCAAGGAGTTTGGATACTATGGACACCACATAAAACTACTTAAGAAACAGAGAGGCCTCATTGAGCCTGAGGTTAGGGGCAGGGAGAGAACTCTCCCTGGCAAAGTCCAATATGCAGATATTTTGGTATTGGATTTTGTTACAAACTGGAAAAACTTCAGCACAGGTGCACTGACAGGTTTATGAATCAAAGCTGATTATTAGGTTTGTGTCAAAAAAGTTCATCCGTATAGACCAGGTCACATTTGAAGTTTTGGAAACTGTCTGAACACCAAACTCAAAGCAAAACTGAGAGGGTGACAACTTCGATGAATCAAGACCACAGAAAGGTTCCTATGAACCTCTGAGTACTGAAAAGAAGAGATGCAACTAGCAAAACAGAAGGCCAAGATCAGAGACTAACCCAGTAAGATTCATTCAACCATCAAAGCTATAATCTTCCTTTTTAAAAAAATGGATTATTCACAACACAGACAATGAAAACTAGGTTCTGATTAATGCAGATAAAATCGAATTTTCCCAACAGAATCGTGCAAAGGAACTTCAAAGTCTGTGTGGATATTCCCATGACAATGCACAGTCTCTCTGCAGAGATTGTCGTGTACTGGCTAATGTCATTCTCTAGAGGCTGGCCCATAAAAGAAGTGGGCTCTACTGTGCTGATAACTAACGTAGTTTCTCTGTTAACTAAGGGCACGTCTTCACTGGCAACGTTAAAGTGCTGCCGCAGCAGCGCTTTAACGTGGCTTGTGTAGTCTCAGCACAGTGCTGGGAGAGAGTTCTCCCAGCGCTCTAAAAAAAACCCACCTCCACGAGGGGAATAGCCCCCAGCGCTGGTGCACTAGCTACACTGGCTCTTTACAGTGCTGAAACTTGCTGCGCTCAGGGGGTGTTTTTTCATACCCCTGAGCGAGAAAGTTGCAGTGCTGTAAAGTGCCAGTGTAGACAAGCCCTAACTCAAGTTTTCAGATTGTAAGTTACTTGGAGAGAAACAGTCTCATTTTGTGTCCAGTTCAGTTCCAAGTACATTGTCTGTCCTTAAATAAAAACAAAACAACAACAGAAGCCTGTACTATAAGGAAGCGCCCCTTTCATGACTGCATGGCCCAGGCTAGGATTCAGGGAGCAGAACCGGCACTAGGCATAAGCAGACTAAGCAATTGCTCAGGGCCCTGAGCAGCTCCAAGAGGCCCCCATTTGCTTTTTATTGTTGGGGGGGCAAAAATATTCCTGCTTAGGGTCCCCAATGGGCTGGCACCACCTCTGTTAGGGATACACTATGTGATACTAAGGATACAGGATGTGTTTAGTTAGACAGACAGGAAGAACTGGAGAGCCAAAAACTGTGCACGTCCAATAAAGTAATCCATTTGCATTCACTGTAACCAAGCCCGCCTCTCCTTATCCATAAGGCAAACTACAAGCCTGATTTTTTTAAGCGAAAAATCTGAGTTTCTAACCCTAATGATATGAGCATGTGCTGGCAACTGTTAGTGCCTATGGGCCTGCTACAATTGTTTTGTGAAATTCTGAAGGAGTTTTAAAGGGTTTTTGGGGGTTTTGGGGGGTTTTTTTTGGGGGGGGGAATCTTTATTGCATCCTGAGTAATTTTCTATCAGACACTCGTACTCTTCCAGTGCAGTGTATGGTTTATGGGATAGGTGGTATCTTGTAGATTAGCACTTCACATAAAAATAGGGTTGACAGAGATCAAAAAAAAATCTTTCCCAGCTGGTAGCTATTCATTGGCTCACATTAAATGAGCTTGTGGTCTCACACCTGCACAGGCATACATATTACAAAACCTACTGTGACAAATGGCCCCCTTTCTGGTGTCTCAGCAGAAAGGTCAGGGATTTAATTTGCATGGAACCAGATGCTAAACTATGTTTTCACCCCAGGAGAGTTAAGATGCATTGAATTGGATATTTATAGCAGATGTATTGCCACTGCCTGAACTGTACCTGTTCTGAGAACATATAGAGGAAGACAGGCTCTGGAGCTTTCATTCCAGAACTCTTCACAAGCCATCGTAAAAAAGAAAAAAGAAAAGGAGTACTTGTGGCACCTTAGAGACTAACCAATTTATTTGAGCATGAGCTTTCGTGAGCTACAGCTCACTTCATCGGATGCATACCGTGGAAACTGCAGCAGACTTTATATATACACAGAGAATATGAAACAATACCTCCTCCCACCCCACTGTCCTGCTGGTAATAGCTTATTACCATTATTATTATTACTATTATTATTAATAATAGATAAGCTATTACCAGCAGGACAGTGGGGTGGGAGGAGGTATTGTTTCATATTCTCTGTGTATATATAAAGTCTGCTGCAGTTTCCACGGTATGCATCCGATGAAGTGAGCTGTAGCTCACGAAAGCTCATGCTCAAATAAATTGGTTAGTCTCTAAGGTGCCACAAGTACTCCTTTTCTTTTTGCGAATACAGACTAACACGGCTGTTACTCTGAAACCTGTAAAAAAGAAACACTCTCCTGAAAGTTTGCTAAACACCCAGAGGTATTTTTCCTTCCTCCAAAACTTTCTAAACATTTACAAAACACCATGGCATTCCCACATGCCAGGCCCAGTCCTGAAGTCCTTATCTGGGCAAAAATCTCACTGACTGCCATGGGGATTTTGCCTAGCAGAGCCTGCAGGAACAGGCTTCAAGTGCTATTGAGTCATCCCAAGGGCTGACCCTGTGGGCACTAGCACTAAGAGAAAAGATAGATTAATTAGACAAAACTGAAGGTTACAAACAAAAAATTAGCTGTGACCCACTTGGCTTTGACAAACACTCACTTCCTAAAGGCAAAGTGTAAAGCAATTGGTTGGGGGTTTTTTTAGATCATTTAATTAAATTTCTTTTTCCACCAGAAAGCGTTTCTTCTGTTTCAGTTGGGCACAGTGATGTTATTTTTAGCTCTGTCCCATTGAGACTGAACTGCCACAGATGGAGAAAGCCAAGCAATTACGCATTAAGGGGAAGTGAACTTCTACTATACTGCTGCACTGTAGCACGCCAAAATGACATTTCCTCCCTTCCCACCCGCCCACATGTTCTGGTGTTAAAATGACTAAATTGCTGCTTTTTACCAAATTCACTTACTTGATTGTTAACTCATCTCTGGAGTCACTCTGATTTTCACATAAATTCCAGAACCCAGTCTGCAGGACTAGAGATAGGGGAATAAATTAAGCTGCACAGTATCTTTTCACAAGAAATCTAATTTTGGTAACTGATGTAAAGAATGAATCTCCAGATAACAGAATCTAGAGTAATGCCATTCAGAGTGTAAGAAATCTTACAGATGGCACAAAAACAACTTTGACATGTAATCCGACACAATATAAAACTAAATGAGATCTGTGGGATTTTGAAATTAGAGTTCCATATGGCTGCCACTACAAGGAATCACCAGAGACTACTATCAACTTTGTCAAACACTATTTATAATAAAAAAATATTATCTAAAAAAGTAGGTTACAATAATCCTTTAGAAAGGCAGACAATCCACAAATGAATCTACCTAAACATCACTGTAACATGTAATACGCTATAGAGAATATTATCTACAGGTAATGGGGACTGGAAAGAATCTGATAAAAAGTTGACAGGAGAATACTGCAGACAAAATAAATGTTGCGGACCAACAGCGAAGAAATAAGTTTACTGGGTAAAAGGTGGTAGAATTAGCACACTATGAAGTTTGTACTGTTGGGACACAATGTATCTGCGGAGCACTGTGGTCATTTATTTTCGGATAAAATGAATCTATATGCATGCAGATTATCTTCCCACAATAAAGAAGTTTTTCATTACAAAATCTATCATGAGAACTGTCAAGGTTCCTTCCCCACTCTGAACTCTAGGGTACAGATGTGGGGACCTGCATGAAAGACCCCCTAAGCTTATTCTTACCAGCTTAGGTTAAAAACTTCCTCAAGGTACAAACTTTGCCTTGTCCTTGAACCCTATGCTGCCACCACCAAGCATGTTAAACAAAGAACAGGGAAAGAGCCCACTTGGAGACGTCTTCCCCCAAAATATCCCCCCAAGTCCTACACCCCCTTTCCTGTGGAAGGCTTGATAAAAATCCTCAGCAATTTGCATGGGTGAACACAGTCCCAAACCCTTGGATCTTAAGAACAATGAAAAAGCAGCCAAGTTCTTAAAAGAAGAATTTTAATTAAAGAAAGAGTAAAAGAATCACCTCTGTAAAATCAGGATGGTAAATACCTTATAGGGTAATCAGATTCAAAACACAGAGAATCCCTTTAGGCAAAACCTTAAGTTACAAAAAGAAACAAAAACAGGAATATACATTCCATTCAGCACAACCTATTTTACCAACCATTTAACAAAAGGAAATCTAACGCATTTCTAGCTAGATTACTTACTAACTTAACAGAAGTTCTGAAGAGCATTCCTGACCTGGTCCCAGCAAAAGCATCTCACAGATAGACAGACCCTTTGTGTCCCCCCCCCCTTCCAGCTTTGAAAGTATCTTGTCTCCTCATTGGTCATTTTGGTCAGGTGCCAGCAAGGTTTTCTTAGCTTCTTAACCTTTTACAGGTGAAAGGGTTTTGCCTCTGGTCAGGAGTGATTTTATAGTTCTGTATACAGAAAGGTGGTTACCCTTCCCTTTATATTTATGACAAGAACGTTCACAGCTACATTTTCATTGTACTGCTGTCGTCTCATCCTCCATGCCCACAATATTGTTTCCCTGACATGTAAATAGGTAATAAGCTTTAGAACAGCAGCAGCTACTAGAAGATCATGTCCCAATCCCTATGTTGTCTGTTTTCTTATAAATCTGATGGAGGAAGGAAGTGAGGTAGCAGATCTCTGAATACATCATAGGGGAAGGGGATTGCAGGCAATCACTTCCCTCCAAAAGACATAAGTAGGTCAGAGGATCCTAGGGCCTGATATAAGGTGGGTGTGGAAACTGTGGGTTGGGGGGGAAATGACTATTTTCATTGAGTTTTAGAGAGTTTGTGTCCCAACTTGGAACACTACGTGATCCTCAGGCTGCGTAAAGTTACTGCAAGCTAACCCCACCCAATGTATTCGGGGGGAGTTGAGTCTCTTTCCTCTGAAGCATCAGAGATAGCCACAGCTGGACATGAGACGTTGGATGGGCTGGGCCAGTGCTCAAAATTACACTGAGCATTCTCTCTGTCTCTCATGTGCTCAGCTGACTGGCTCTTGCATAGATACTCAGGATCTGATTGCCATATGTGGGGCTGGGAAGGACTTTTTCCCCAGGTCAGACTGACAGTGATCTTGAGACTTTTTCCATCTTCCTCTGCAGCACAGAATGTGGGTCACTTGTCAGGATTATCAGGGTATATCTCACTTAATTACCAGCCATTTCAGAGGCTTCAGGCACTGCTGCATGTTGGTCCTGCCTGCTCTCTGCTTGTGGCACATAATAGTTTAGTCTCTTGTGGGCGGTAATATTTTAGTTGTTGGGATCCGGGTGCTGGGTGGTGCTGCTGGCCTGTGATATACAGGATATCAGATTAGATGATCTGGTGGCCCTTCCAGCCTTAAACTTTATGACTATATACTGTAGTTGGGGTGATGTTTAATAGGAACACTTTACAGTAGGCTACCTTTGATGGAATTAGAGAAGTACAGTTAGTGAGATTAGATACATCCTTAGTAAACATATAGGGATATTTGCTCACTTTTAATGTTATTTCCCTGGTTTAATATTTTTCCTCTAAAAAGCAAGACAAAAATGTATTGAAAGACCAGCATTAAACTCAGCTGATATCAGAATTAAATTGCCAAAAACAGCACATCAAGTAATGCTACTTCAGGTGTTTGAATGCTATGGTTGGCTGTTTGAAATGATTGAGACCCAAACTTGACTCATTCAATTGCTCTTATTTGGATTTTAAAATCATTCCAGTCAAAATAATAAGTCTCTTTCAAAACATTAAATCAAATGAATCACAGATGGAGGTCTCAAGTTAGATTGAATTTCTGCAGATTGTCTATCAAAGAAACCTAATGAAAATGTCAAATGAATAGATCTTAACTGAAATTCAAAATAATTCCCTATAAGGTCCTGCACTAACATACATGCTTAGCAAACAGATGAGTTGATATTTAAAGTTTCTCTTTGGTTTTCCCCTTTTGATTCACACTCCTGATCATTTCTAAAGGTTGTGGCATTTACACAGAACATATAGTTTCATAATTTTCAAAAAGCATTTGTTTAACTGCTGCCACTGATGTCAATGGTAAAACTCTTCAACTTCAATGAGAGCAGAGTTAGATGAACACTGAGTGCCCTTGAAAAATCTCCAACTCTATGTTGAAAAGTAATTACAAACAAGCTCCAGGTAATATCATTAATACATTTGTATCTCACTCATGTCATTGTCAGATGCCCATTGGCTTCTATAAGCCACTTTCCTCCAATGTGTTTCAGCCTCATTAGTCAGCTGACCCTGCAATCCAATCCATGCAGATGAGCCCCTCATCCCCTACACAGATTCTCACTGAAGTATATGGTGCTCTGCACCTGAAGAGGTGTCCACCCATGGCATCCACCCATGTGGATCAAGTTGCAGAATCAGCATCTTAATAATAAAAAGTTAAAAAGACAGTTAATAAATCTCTCTGGAGAAATACTTCAATTAGTATATATCGCTCTTAAAAAAACAAACAAAAAAAAGCCCTTCCATTTTTATTATCCAGTACAATTTTTGCAATAAATCAAGTGCCTCACTATAGACTTGTTCCATCATAAGAAATCCTGGATTTAAAAAAAAAAAATCAATTTCAGACTCCAATCTGCAATAATGTCAGTACTGGTCATATATTACAAGTACTGTTGACCTAAGCGACTGACAGTCTGTCCTTGGTAATGACTTATGCTTTCAGTTTGCTACTTGTTACAGAAATATGCCTTCTATGTCTAGGAATTTAACTTGCTTTAAAGATTATTTTGATGCCTTTTGCCTAAACATGGTTTTAAAATGAGAGAAGATGACATATACTCCTGAACCTTAATGTGTGGAACACAGGAGTCTTTTTTTCCCAGTGTTCATTAACAAAGTGAGCTGTTCTGTACCCTGAAGACACCAAGTGACAATGAAAGGGATTAGAAACAATATACAATAGAAAGTAAACCCTTCTAGAAAAATCCTACTGAATTTAATATCTATAGATTGTATTGCAGAGGTATAATTCTCTATAAATTTATACCCTGATATACATTTTATAGAAAGGATGCCATTCTATCAGTTTTAGAGTGATTTCTACAAATTTACAATTAATTTCTATAGAATCCTTTTGATTTAATCACTATTAAATTCTGTAGGATTCTTCTGTAAGGGAAATCACAGCTCTGTTGGATGACTTATACCTGTGGCTCTCAACCTTTCCAGACTACCGTACCCTTTCAGGAGTCTGATTTGTCTTACGTACCCCCAAGTTTCGCCTCACTTAAAAACTACTTGCTTACAAAATCAGACATAAAAATACAAAAGTGTCACAGCACTCTATTACTGAAAAATTGCTTACTTTCTCATTTTTAACATATAATTATAAAATAAATCAACTGGAATATAAATATTGTACTTACATTTCAGTGTATAGTATATAGAGCAGTACAAACAAGTAATCGTCTGTATGAAATTTTAGTTTGTACTGACGTCACTAGTGCATTTTACATTGCCTGTTGTAAAATCACACAAATATCTAGATGAATTGATTTACCCCCGGAAGACCTGTGTGTACCCCCAGGGTATGTGTACTCCTGGTTGAGAACCACTAATTTACACAATGGAAACCATCATGAGGGACTTTGTGAAATAAAAAGAGCAATACTATTTAGTGAGCTATCATCATCAGAAGTGAAGTTAGTTACCATAAATGATTTGTGGACCATCAGAGCAGTAAAATTAACAGTAAACAGACATACTGGTTTAGGAATTCCCCACTGGCCTGATCCAAATACTTTCTGGCCTCTTTGTGCTCTAGGAGTCGTGCAAATGGACCAGAGCAGGGCTGAGAGTTGAGCCCTGTGGTTTTCTGATTTTTTCTGATGACTATCCATATTAAAAAAGGATTTTTCCAACCAAAACATCAGTGAAAAGGAAGTGGGTGATTGGTACATGTGACAACTCAATATTACATAGTGCTTTGAATTTCTAGCATTAAAAAAAAATTAGGTGAGAAATACCATCCATAAGGTCAGTAAATACTTTTCATGGCAATCCCACACATAACATTTGTTTATATGACTTGTATACAGAGTACCATGCCCAACAGTTTGCTTGCACACTCCTGCTTGATGCCCCTTCTGAAGAAAGATAGTCTGCAAAAATCACACGACTAAGATTAGAAGTGACTTGTGTCACCTGGCTTTAAAACCTATACGGGCAAGGGGGGGAAAAATTGTTACTGCACTCAGCACAAACATTTCCAGCGGATAAAACCATTATTCTTTGTAAACTGGGACTTGTGACTGTAGACAGTAAGGACCAAGGAGAGTATGTTAGAAACAACACTAGCATAATTGAAACAAGCCTAAAAACCCAATGAGATTTCAATAGAGATTGCAATTGGTATATGTAAGCTTGGAACCTATCAGAGGATACAGTGAAAACTTGTTAAGTATAGGGACAGATTTGACATTTGTGAAATATGAAATTTGGGATATCTGCCAAGTGAATCTTGGTAGGTATTCTACAGTTCATTATATAGAAGAGAACACTCAACAGGGAGCCTAGAACAACCTGCTCCATAAGGATCAGAAAAAGATACATAAACCTTAATCTCATTGCATTAAGGATCCATTATACCCTCTGGCTGTGTCTGGGGACCTTAAAGTGGTCACAAGTTAGATCTGCACCCATTGTAAGGTCTCTGTACATGGCTAGAGCAGTGTAAAGGAGCCTTAGTGTTAAGAAGAATCAGGCCTATGTATTTTTTGATCTCTGCAAGTAAACAAAACATTTTGTCAAAGGAAAAAAAATCACATTGATGAAGAATGGAGATAAGGCAAAATCATTGCAGATGCTCCCAGTAAGACACAGAGTGAAATCCTGACCCTGTTACTTTAAAAAAAAAAGTATTTCATAAACTGCTAGGAGTCTTTCTCCAAAGTCTTGCAAAATTCATATGAACCACTGTGACAACTGCACCTTTTTCTAAGAGTCCCTTACAATACATTATATTAAACAAGTGTCTTTTTTTAAACATTGCCATTTTACATGGTCTGTGCTCAGAAACCATACTCCTGGGCATGTTTAAGATACTTGGATTGGACAGGCAAACATATTCCTGGGGGAGAGGGCTAAATTTAATTGTCCTACTATTTCAAATCATGGGAGCGGCATTTTGTGACTCTCATGTCTCATTCAGTAGCTATGCTCTGATCTTGCTTTTACTAAAGACTGAAGTTGTGGCAATATGAATAGGGTGATTTGTGTGTGCTCTAAAATATACAGTGGCTGTAAAATGTCATCTTGATGACACTACAGCATTATCAGCTATTGCATCTTTGGCTGCTCGTGTTTAAAGAGTAACTTAAATTCATCTGCATGTAAGGCAGATCTTGTATAACGGAAACAAACCTGTATAAGGGCTTTTCTCAGTGTAAAAGAATCTCAGGCCTGAGAAATGGAATCCTCAGCTCCAGCTAGCCAGAAAGTTCATTCAGAAGGGCTGCAGTTACCATGAGCTTGTAGTGGGGAAAATAATGGATATGGCCCAGTAGATCTGCAAAGTGCACATGCACCTGGCCAGCCCATACTCCACCTCCACCTTGCATCATGAAGATCTCACCTGCAGCACCCAGGGACCTTCACAAGATCTCTGCTGCTTTTGCCCACTGAAGTGCCAACATATCGTTTGAGATACTTTTGGGCCCGACATGCTGACAGAACATCCTCCCAGGATTTGCTACTTAATGAATCAATGTCACTTGAGACTGGTGACATGGGAAAGTAGATAGGCAAAGATGACACAAAAAGATATGCTCAAAGATAGTTCACAGCAGCAGGTAAATACTGTACTGTGTGTCATGGAAAATAAGAAGAGAATGCCTGACAGAATGACAGAAGAATGTTTTCATTTATAACGGAATAAATCTGATTTAGTATTACAAATCTGCAAATATGCTGATCTCTTCTATTTTCTGTTCTCCTAAACCAATATATATAAAACCTAAAAGCAACACAATTCTGCAAAACGTATGTAAGCAATCCTCACTTCTCCAAACAGTGCCACCAGCTTCAATGCTGTAAGTCTAGCCAAATTGTCCTACATGACTTGTTTTCAATGGTCCTGTAGCATCGAATGAATATACTGGTGGCAAGCATCTATCTATTTGAACAACAAATTTAACTACTCTATTAGTTCATTTCTTACCTTTTTTCCCATTCAGTCTACATAATTGTACCGGACACAGACCCAATACAGCAGCATAGACAACAGTGATAATGGAGAAGATAAAGTAGTTTGTGAAAATGGAAGAAATTAATTCACAAACTCATCCAAATTTATCTTAATACAATTATATTACATATACAGTGGATACCAAGTTTGATTTGATATTAGAGGAAGCATATTACTCTTAATTCACATAAAAGGGTTAAATGATAAACTGTTTGAGCTATGAGGCAGTAATATATAAATATTCAGTATCTATCCACCCATAAATTCCAAAAGGGCTAATAGAGAAACTATACATAAACATTAAAAATAGTGGTTTAATCTCTCCAAAGGTTAACATTTCAATGAATTACATGAAGGTAAACATGCCTTTCTCTATAGGTACATGAAGAGTAAATTGTATTTACTTTCAGGATAGTGTGGTAAATTCAGTGAATGGAACACTGAGATTAATACAAATGAATCCCATAAACATTAACAATGGTCACCTAAATATGAGCTCCATAAAAGGTAACCCAAGTAAGAGATGTTGTAAGGGCACTAAAATGTCTGCTAACTAAAGACAGCAAAAAAATCTCCAGATCCTCTTAAACTACCAAATTATTCATAACAACTCATTAATGAATTCCTTATCTAAAACTCATGAGAATACTATAGACTGATCAATTTTCAGTTTGTCTTGAAGAGTTTAGGCCCACATTAACTCTAATCATAATCAAAAGATCACTTTCCTTCTCCTTTTAAACCCCTTGCACCAGATCCTCACCTACAGCTGAGGTTTACACAGCAAAGGATGGGGGAAGGAGTACACAGTGCTCACTTTTTCATTCATCCTGGCTTTTTTGCAAGGCTTTTCCCCCAGTGTTACATCATCTGCCATAGGCAGCTAAGGACTGTGGGGAGGGAATGTAAGGAATCCCCACACACGCCTCTTATACCAGTCTCAGAGGTGGGTGAGATAGGCATCTGTACACTGACTTTTTGCCACCAGAGTATCTCCCTTGAGTAGGGTAACCCTCTTGTGGCCCCTTAGTGCCACTAGCAGAATCTGGCTCCTTAAAACAGCTGGAGAGCCAGATTCTGCTAGTGGCACTAATGTGAAGAGACACCACAAACACTTGAGAATCTGGTCTATTGTTTCTAACAATGAAGCATGTCGAAGCATTTCAGTGAATTGAAAATCCAGCACCATGGAAAGCGCTATGAAAAACTAGCCATGTAACCATCTACAAACATGTACAACAATCCCTATTTCCAGCAATAATCCCATTATCCTCACAGTCAATTAAATCCAGCAAGTGTATTTGAAACACCTTTCACAGAATCCCAAGCCCTAAGGCCTCAATTTTGGCTGCTCTCCTCAAGGACTCTCAGGACCTCAGGACAAAAGTCTGGATGTTCTCCTCATGAAATCCCAGATAACCAGAACTCAAGCATAATACTCCCTTAAAGGCTTCCAGGCTCTCTGGCCCCAAGTCACGCTACTCTCCTAAATGAATCCTAGACCCACGTACCACAAGAAATTGTGAAATCTAGCTTTTAATAGCTTTACTGCCAGACTCCTCTGTAAACTGTAGCAAGGTAACTTTTCCTATTATTGTCTCAGTAGCTTCTGAAATAACACCAAACAAGCTGCCCCATAATCCACAGTACAAGGAAGAAGCTACGAGCATGAATCTATGGGATGACCCAATATAAGTGATTAACATACAACTTAAGCCACACTAGGGACTATTACGGCAACAGAGAGCATGACTGCAGTCAGAAAGTAGGGGATTGTTACCAGAGAAACAAAGATAAGCAAGAACAGTGTTTCTATAGCAACTGGGAGACATCCACAGAGTCTTCCTAACAACTGCGGTAGTGATAATGAAGTGGCAAAGAAGCATCTCCTATACCTGCCCCCTCTCTGGAGGTGGGCAAGAGCCCGGGGTTGATTATCTCACACTTAGGACATGACTAATTAGGATGATCTAAGGATTTATCAGCAACATTGCATGTTAGATCCTCTGATTCCTAAGGGCCAGATGGTGCCTGGCCCCTGTAACAAGAGTGAAAGGAGTGCACATTCTCCAGAATACAAAGACTGATCCCTCTTTCAGTGCTCCTTGGAGTGCAAGCCACCCCAAAGGGGGATAGCAGAAGCACAGAAAAGATGGAAATACGGCCCACTGTGTAGTACTGTGCCTTTCAGGCACAATTTGGCCACAGCTAATCAGCCAGCTGCACAATGAAATTTAGTGCAGGATAAAATAAATTGGAATGTAACTCCTGCCAACTTAACCCTTATTTTTAAGCTGTTACATTTTCCAAGATTAATGGTATCTCCCTAGATCCCCATATAATACGGGCTAGCACACTTTGAAGGCAGTTACTGTAGACACTTCTTGCATACCCTCACCGCTCAACAAACTGAGCATATGGAGACTTTTTTAAAAGAAATTCTCCATATGATAGGGGAAAACAGACTGAAAGATCAAATTTATCTACACTTGTACTGGGTAATACAAAGACATGCAAACAGAAAAGAAAAAAATAAACTAGGTTTGAAAGAACAAATAGATATATTTTCATAGGAACGAATATGTAATCACACACCAGAACTTTATGATGTTGGATTGTAAACAGTAACCTGGCCCCTAACTAAGCTCATGAACTGTGACTGTCTCCCTACCTTGAGGATGGAGATGTTATCCTTTTGTAGCCTCAAACAAACCAACCCACAGTCTCACTTGCTATTCCATCTAGGAGAGGGACTACTGAGCTTTTATTATAGGCTCATGCCTTAGGTCCAGCCTGTAGACAAGCCTGAGACATGATTCTTATAAGGCCATGCTATTTATTTATACAGAGTTAATCATATCCTAGAAACAAATTTAAAACAGTGTTAGGATGAGTGTTTTGTTCAAAGGGAAAGTTAAAAATGGGATATGTAGCTCCAAACTGGACTATAGGGAGGATGGGGGAAAAGGATGAAGCTGTCTGGCAGACCAACTGTGTCATTCTGGGACAGGGAAAGCTGACTTGGAAAGAAGAAGGAGGGAATGAGATGCAGAGGCTGGTGAAACTGGACCTCTCAATATAACTAAGGGACTTTTCCCCTTTATTAGGTAAACAGTTGGACTGTCAGAAAAGCCTAATGCAAAGGGGAGGGAAAGAGGGGGAGTTAGGGCAATCAAGGGTGGGTACAGAAGGAAGACCTATCCCGAAAGAAGTTAATGAGCAACAGGAAAAGTTAATGCCAGGGTTTGTTTCAGTCTCATTGCAATAATGTTGTGCTCAGCTTGTTAAGAGAGTGTTTCCTTTCAATCCTCCCTTCCATTCAGCATGGAACACTTTCACTCCAAAAAAAAAAACAAAAAAACACACCACATTCTAATCAACCCGCTTTAAATGACACTCCTTTCCTTTCTGAAAATTTCTAAAACTAAAAAAAACAATTCTATAACTCCGACTGGCACCAGAACAGCACATCAGTCACACCACACACTAACCTTCACACAGTTCAGAATCACCATCAAGTAGTAAGAACTGACATAAGGCTCAGTTTTCAAATATAGTTACTTTAGTGGGACATTCCAGCCTCTAACTGCAATGCTTAAAACAGACCCTTGGAAGGTAAAATGGGCATTTACATGCTGTCAAGGTTCCTCTCCCACTCTGAACTCTAGGGTACAGATGTGGGGACCTGCATGAAAAACCTCCTAAGCTTATCTTTACCAGCTTAGGTCAAAACTTACCCAAGGTACAAAATATTACACCCGTTATCCTTGGACTGGCCGCTACCACCACCAAACTAATACTGGTTACTGGGGAAGAGCTGTTTGGACACGTCTTTCCCCCCAAAATACTTCCCAAAACCTTGCACCCCACTTCCTGGACAAGGTTTGGTAAAAAGCCTCACCAATTTGCCTAGGTGACTACAGACCCAGACCCTTGGATCTTAAGAACAATGAACAATCCTCCCAACACTTGCACCCCCCCTTTCCTGGGAAATGTTGGATAAAAAGCCTCACCAATTTGCATAGGTGACCACAGACCCAAACCCTTGGATCTGAGAACAATGAAAAAGCATTCAGTTTTTTACAAGAAGACTTTTAATAAAAAATAGAAGTAAATAGAAATAAAGAAATCCCCCCTGTAAAATCAGGATGGTAGATATCTTACAGGGTAATTAGATTCAAAAACATAGAGAACCCCTCTAGGCAAAACCTTAAGTTACAAAAAAGATACACAGACAGAAATAGTTATTCTATTCAGCACAATTCTTTTCTCAGCCATTTAAAGAAATCATAATCTAACACATACCTAGCTAGATTACTTACTAAAAGTTCTAAGACTCCATTCCTGTTCTGTCCCTGGCAAGAGCAGCATACAGACAGACACAGACCCTTTGTTTCTCTCCCTCCTCCCAGCTTTTGAAAGTATCTTGTCTCCTCATTGGTCATTTTGGTCAGGTGCCAGCGAGGTTACCTTTAGCTTCTTAACCCTTTACAGGTGAGAGGAGCTTTCCCCTGGCCAGGAGGGATTTCAAAGGGGTTTACCCTTCCCTTTATATTTATGACACATGCCTAGGTGCCCATTGATGTGTTCTAACAAAGGAACTCGACATCTCATTTTGGTGCCCATATTTGAAAACTTGGCTCCATGTGTACCCATTTGAATCCAGACTTTCCATAAATCTGAGTTTGACCAGGGCAGCTATGCAGTTGTGACTTATGATGCTGCTTCAGGAAATAAATTATGTTCCCTCCATGGGGGCATGACTAATAATTTGGCTTTGAATTTGCCACTCTGTGGATGGAACAAACTCATGTTTTCTGGTGGCTCCACATTTTGTTATATAATATAATAATGGACCATGCCTGCCCTGGAGAGTTTACATTGTAAACCGAGAAGACAGATTAAGGGTGGGAGAGGAACACAGGCACAGAAAAGTGATCTGCCCAAAGCCAGAGTGGAAAATGGAATCCAGGTCTTCTGATTCCCAGTCCAATGCTCTGTTCACTGAGCCACATAGATTCCAAGTTTTTGTGCTTCTGCATTTTTAATCTATACATAAACTTTTATGTGAAATTGTATAGATGTTAATGGATGAGAAATTCAGCATATTTTCCAAGGGTTCTCAACAATGCTGGGGGGGGGAGTGTTAGAGAAGGAGGAGGAGGATCTGATATGTTTTGAGTGCTGATCTTTGATATGAGGGTCCTGGCTAGTCCAAGAGTAATTATCTGCAGCTAGAATCAAATTTCACTCTTGATCCAAAAATGACAGTACATGTGATGTGAATATTTAATGAGAAGTCCATCTGTTAAAATAACATGGAACAAAAATCTCTTTGGCTAAAATATGCTGTGACAAGACCATTTTGTCACTGCACGCATATTATAAACATCAAAGCAAAGTGTAATCTTCCACATACTAGTGTTAAGCCACAGAAACTGACAAAGTAATAAGTTTAATATATATATACACACACACGCACAACCTCAAAGGCAAGACAATTCAGTTAAGACAAACTCTATCCCAAACTGACTACGCAGCATGCCCACATATTAGAAGACAGACAATAGGTAACAGCACAAAGTGTTCTTTAAAGAAAAGAAAGAAAACAAAGGGGAGGGGTAGGAGGAGTAGCTAACAGTATATGGATTCACTGTTTAAGACAGAATTTGAGAGGAGAAGGAAAGCAGCAGAAGCTAAGGAGAAAGGAATAGCAGAGAGCTCAAAACTTCTGATTAAACATTGTCAGAATGTAACTGTGCAGCAAAGTCTTTATCAAAGATACATTTTAAAACAATAACACCATTTACATTCTGTTTGTCAGGTCAACACCGTGGGTGGGATGAGGTGCATTTGTTAAGTTACATTTTTCAGCATTTAGCCCCTAATCATCATGTGTTTGAATTGTTATCCTGTGATCTCCCCAGGACAGACATAAAGGAGCAAATCCCATGCTGGTGTGAATGGTCATAGTTCCATTGTGGAGCTATGAAAATTCATACCAGCTGAGGATCTGCCCAAACCCTCTCTGCATTTGTAAAGCACTGGGGATGCGTAGGATATTTCATAAATGTTAAATTATAATTTTAAACAAGAAATCTTTGCTGATACAATGGAGACATGTCAATGTCAGAAGATCAGGTCTGGCCTGCCCTGCCCACATCAGCAATAGTGGATAAATCTTGGTACTGGAGTCTAAGGCTCTGCCTACACTTCTAAAAAGGTGTATTTTTTTACCTCAGAGTAATGAATGGACATGAGCTATCACAAGATAAAAGCACAGTGAAAACTGAGCAGTGAAATAAGAGTGTCTACAGAGGGGTTTTCACCAGTTTAATTAAATTGCTTTAAAAAACAATTTAAGTTAAATTGGTGCAACTCTCTTGTATAGACAAGGACTTCAGAGTAGAGCTCGGTGAAAGCTTTTTTGAAAAATAGTTTATTTACTGAAAACTGCAGTTTCGGATCAATTGAAACTATTTGCATATTTGAGCTGAATTTGGCAAATTGTTTCAGCTCAAAAAAAAATAGAAAAAATAAAAAAAATTATGGTGACTTTTTTTAAAATAAAATCATTGACTTTTCATTTCAAACCTATGTTTCATTTAGAAATTTATCTAGATTTATTTTAAAAGCACACCTGAAAAACAAAACAAAAAAAGGAAAGGAAAAAGAAAAGAAAAATACATTTCAGGTTGAATTAAATGTTTTGTTCAACCTGAGACAAAATTTCTTCAGTTTCTTGTTTCAGCAAGCAAAACTGACAAAATTCTGTTCTGGGTAGACTCAAAGCCATTTTTTCATCAAACTTAAAAAAGATCAATTATTCGCTCAGTTCTATCGAAAAGGATACGGACGATCAGCAGAGGGTGGATGAAGTCTGGGCTAAAAACAGTCTCCACACTTTGGTCCCAGTCCTACCAGACCTTACTTGTACCTATAATTCTATTAAAGTCAAAGAACCCAATCCCAGTTTTCAATGGGGCTGCAGTTCGCTCATTTATACTGTATCTGGCCCAATGGATCTATTCATGAGAATTGCAGGATTGGCCCATAAAGTAACAGACACTGCCAAACATTGCTCCCCAGGCCATGACACTTTCAGCTATAAAGAAAAATAAAAAAATTAAACCCCATGGATCAGGTATTATAAAGTTTAATCTATTTAATTATTTTAATAGGTTTTTATTAATCCTGTTTTATGGGAGAAAGCTTTATAAAATGACAGATTTTGTGGTATGCCTCTGAGTCACCCTGAACAGAATCGTTGGGTTTGTGTGGGGCAGGACTCAAGTTTTCTAGGTCAGTGAGGCCCCTTTAGCCAGGGATACTAGAAGCACAGCTTGTGCTGCTATCTCCTCCATAGAAGGACTTCCTCACATCAACATATCCTTCATATGACAGGTGTAACAAAGCAGAATTTGGCTCATGAAATACAGTGCGTGTGTTGAGGGGCCGTTCATTATTTTAATTGGTCTACTGAAATTGGAAAAAGTATTCTCTGGAAGCTTTTGAGAAAGACTTAACATTATATCTGTCCTGCAGGGTGACTTCTACTGAAGAATACCACATTACTGTAAAATAAATTTCTGCATTGACAGGTATCCTAGTATTAACAATTTATACTGTATTTTAGGTATAAAGTTGCTAGGAAGTTTACACATTTGATCAGGCTAAAATTCAGCTGCAGTTAATTTAAAAAATAACATCAGTTACTTATGAATAAATATTTTCAAATTATTTTCAATGTGAATTTTATATATAGTAAATATATGACAGTAAAAACTATAAAGGTATGAAACAGTTCTTCTAACCTTGATGTTTTTCCAACCTAGATCAATCTTTCCAAACTGATATACAATCCACAAAAAGCCCACATCCCCAAGTGACTTATATACAAGGAATGAAACACTCTACAGTAGAATATTAATTGCTTCCTTTTAAAAGCTTTTCATTTGGCACAGATTTATGTAGATGCTTCTTAATGATAGCGTAGACGACTTCTCAGCTTTCCTACAGGTTCCTACAAAAATATTTAAAGTGCTTTAGTGGAGCAGCTACTTTATAGTTTTGCATTTTACAGTTGTGCCGAGGGGGTAGAATGGAGTCAGGCTATTCAGAGAAGAATTTATTTTCCATTTTTATGGAAACTCCAAGCTCAGATACATTTTTAGATACTTTTCCAAGTGAAGATATCATCCAACTTCTGAATTCAATAGATATTTTACTCATTGAACACAGGGAATGATACTGTGAGCCTAAATCTCCAGTTATTTATACCCATTACTCCATTGACAATAGAGTTAGTCCCAATTTACACATGTGTAAATGAGAATGGAATCTGATTTTGTATATAATTCTCCTAACAGCTGTTTTGACTAGCTAAGTAACACCTTTAATGACTGGTCCCACAGACTTACTCACACACTTAACTTTACACACTGTGAATAGCCCCACTGACTTCAGGGGGGGCTACTCATAGTGTGTAAAGTGAAACATGTGAAAAGTGTTTACAGGATGCCTTATTGCAAATGGCCTTTAGGATCAGAAAGAACGTGTTTAATAACCACTATTTCACTGCCAGCTGACATAATTCATGCAATATTTTTTTTTTGGGGGGGGGGTGTCAGTCTTTTTCTTACCCATGTTTTGTATGAATGGGAAATAACCTGATCTGATTAATGTGAGAAAAGACCCCAAATATCTTAGCTCACTGTGTATAATTATGGATATGGATATGTTCTCTTTACACTAGGTCTTAAATTCTAAAGATAAAAGCTGAACTGTTTACGTAAAGGATGGACATTTGGGATCTGCGTATAAGAGAAGCATGCATAATTGTGCATGCAAAAGTGCAACTGCAGTCTCAATAACTGCATGCACAAGTCAGGTACATATTTGCAAATACGTTATTGGTAACCCAACCATTTGAGTTCAGTTTGCCTTATCAGATAGATAATGTATTTTTGTTGCTCTGTCAGAGACAGACTTCTTTCGTATCATTTCATATATTTTAACCGTACCTTCCCAACAAATGTCAGTCTGGTTTAGTGGATTTAAGAAAATGGCTGTGTTATGTTCCTAACTGAATCCTATTTTCATACATGGCCCATATATCCCTGTAACAGAAGCACACGCATACTCCATTCAGATAAAACTGTTCACTCTTGTCTTTCTTTTAATTCCTTACACTTTTATGAGAAGGTACACATCTACTGAGATCTGATATAGGAAATACCATCAGACACAGTTGTCAGTGTTTTCTACTACATAATATACAGATATATTTAAAATTGACTAGTTATATATCTGAAAGTCTGACTCTAGAATTTCAGTAATAGTCTGGTGACTAGCCAGTTATATTCAGGTTCTAGCATTTTGGTGCTACTCTGGGACTCACTGAAGACGAGACAATAGCATCTACTCAGTGTGAGTAAGCAGGGCAGACTGAGCCTTTAGTTAATAAGGACTAGATTCCATAAACCATACTCATCTTAAGTAGCACCTACACGCTAGGCAGCAGAATCTGGCTCTTAATGTTCTCACAATGCTTTGAAGATACAATCCTACATATTATTTCCTCCATGCTGTACAGAAACATATTACTATGTATGGTGACAGAATTTAGGGCTTGAGCCAAAGCCTTCTGAAGTCAAGGGAAATCTTTTCACTGATATCAATGGGCTTTGGCTCAGTCCCCCAAAGCATTTCTTTTAGGATGGAAAAAGTAGATGACATCTTGCACAACCCTTAAAAAAAAGACCACTGCCATCTCCCACCTCTAAACCATCTGTACCTAATTATCACACTGCTAATTAGAATTATCCAAAGAGGCTGAATTTGCAAAGTTTGACTCTTGCACTGAACTTTGCCTTTTGGTTATCAAAAGAGAAAGGACATTAATGATCCAGTTTATATTAATTTGCTTCAGCCACTTCTCTAGCATCTGACAACATTAGCTACTTAAGTGACATTTGCCTTCGTGCCTTGTCAAACTTGAATATTTAATGAAAAAGGAATATGATAAAAACAAGTACCCAGTGAACAGTAACATAATTTCTGACAATAATGTGAATTCCAATGAAGACGCTCATGATTTCCTAGAGGAAAAAAATAATCTTCTAAAGTTTGTAAATGATAAATATTTCATGCATGATAAGGTTCGTTCTATGGAAATTTTATTAAAGATACTGCCCTTTTTGCTACTTAGAAAGCAATAAAAACTTTCCACTTTTATAATATAACAGCAGATTCTCAAGAAGTCAGAGTATATCTTTTATGGTTTCTCAAAAATAATTCCCTGATATATTCCATAATGTAATATGTATATGTATGATATATATTCATTCCATACAAACCCCCGTACATTAATAGAACTTTACAGTTGCATTGTTAAAACATGCAAAATCAGGAAATAACAATGTAAAGGTTGTTTCTGCAAAAAGACAGTTACCTTTTCTGTAACTGGTGTTCTTTGAGATGTGTTGCTCATGTCTATTCCACAATAGATGAGCGTGCTTGCTACGTGCACCAGTGTCGGAAGTTTATCCCCTACAGTACCTGTAGGGTGCAGAACCCCCTGCAACCCCTGGAGTGGCGTCTGCCTGGCACGGTATAAGGGGAGCTGCACGCTGCCTCCACCCTCAGTTCCTTCTTGCCAGACAACTCCGACAGAGGGGAAGGAGGGTGGGATGTGGAATAGACATGAGCAACACATCTCGAAGAACACCTGTTACGGAAAAGGTAACTGTCTTTTCTTCTTCGAGTGATTGATCATGTGTATTCCACAATAGGTGATGCCAAGCTATATCTGTTGGAGGTGGGTAGGAGTTCACAAGTTCCCAGGACAGAGGACAGCCCTGCCGAACCTGGCGTCATCCCTGGTTTGGGGGACAATTGCATAGTGTGAGGTGAACATGCGAACCGAAGACCACGTGGCGGCCCTACAAATGTCCTGGATGGGGACATGGGCCACGAAGGCAGCCGATGAGGCCTGCGCCCGAGTCAAGTGTGACCTCACAATGGGTGGCAGGGGAACACCCACCAGCTCATAACAGGAACGGATGCACAAAGTGATCTGATTGGAAAACAGCTGAGTGGAAATCGTCTGACCCCTAGCGCGCTCAGCTGAGGAGACGAACAGTTGCGAGGACCTTCTGAATGGCTTGGTCCACTTGAGGTAGAAAGCCAGAGCCCACCGCACATCGAGCATGTGGAGACGGCGCTCCCCACTGGACGCGTGGGGCTTGGGGCAGAGCGGTAGAAAAATGTCCTGACTTATGTGGTAGGCAGAGACCACCTTCGGGAGGAACGCGGGGTGTGGGCGGAGCTGGACCTTGTCTTTATGAAAGACCGTGTATGGCGGCTCGGAGGTCAGCGCCCTGAGCTCTGAGACTCGCCTGGCCGATGTGATTGCAACCAGGAAGGCCACCGTCCACGAGAAGTGAGACCAGGAGCACGTGGCCAGTGGTTCAAACAGGGGCCCCGTGAAACGAGCCAACACCAAGTTTAGGTCCCACTGCGGGACCGGGGGTCTAGAATACGGAAAAAGACGGTCCAAACCCTTAAGGAACTGGCCAGTCATAGCATGGGAAAATACCATGTGCCCTTGCACCGGCGGATGGAAGGCCGATATGGCTGCCCGGTGCACCTTGACTGATGAGGGCACCAGGCCCTGGGCCCTCAAGTGGAGGAGGTAATCAAGGATAAGCTGGATCGGGGCAGTCACCGGGGAGACATTCTGGTCCGTCGCCCACCTAGAAAACCGAGACCACCTCACCAAAGAAGCGCAGTGAGTGGAGGGCCGTCTACTTTCGAGGAGGACGCACTGAACCTGTTCTGAGCACGCTCTTTCCTCTCCACCTAACAACTGAGCAGCCATGCTGCGAGGTGAAGACCCGCCAGGTTGGGGTGGAGGAGCCGGCCCTGGTCCTGAGAGAGCAGGTCCAGGCGGAGCGGCAACGGCCACGGCAGTGCTACCACCAGCCCTGTGAGGGTCCCGTACCAATGCTGCCTGGGCCATGCCGGGGCAATCAGGAGAACCTGGGCCTTGTCCATCTCTATCTTCTCCAGGACCCTACTGATTAGAGGGAATGGGGGAAAGGCGTAGAGAAACCAGCCTGACCAGGACAGGAGAAAGGCATTGGAGATAGCACCCCTCCCCAGGCCCCCACTGGAGCAGAACCGGGGGCATCGCCGGTTCCACCGAGTCACGAACAGGTCCACCTGGGGAGTTCCCCACCTTCAGAAGAGCCAGTGGGCCACTTCTGGGTGGAGGGACCACTCGTGTTGCGAGGAAAAGTCCCTGCTCAAGTGATCCGCCCTCTCATTCCGGGTGCCCGGTAGGTGGAAGGCCCTCAGGTGGATGTCGTGGGCTATACAGAAGTCCCACAGCCTGAGGCTTCACGGCAGAGGATCGGGCCCCTTCTTGCCTGTTGATATAGAACATTGAGGCCGTGCTGTCCGTGAGGACCCTGACTACCTTGCTCTCCAGGTGCAAGCGGAAGGCCATACACGCCAGCCACACTGCCCTGAGCTCCTTGGCATTTATATGTAAGGTCAGGCCTTGAGCCAACCACAAGCCTTGGGTCTGAAAGTTCCCCACATGGGCCCCCCAACCCAGGTCCGACACATTGGACACCAGCTCCCACGACGGGGCCCTGTCCCTGAACGGGACCCCTTGAAGCATGTTGTTTGGGGTGGACCACCACCGTAAGGAGGTGATCACAGAGTCTGGCACGGTGAGGACCTTATCCATCCTGTCCGTGGCCTGGGAGAACTTCGAGGCCAATCAGAGCTGGAGGGGCCTCATCCTGAGTCTGGTGTAACGGACCACATTCGTGCATGCCAACATGTGACCCAAGAGTTGTAGGGAACCTTGTGACAGAGTTGATGAGACCTTTCAGCGTCTCGAATCTGTCTGGCGGGATGATGGAGGCCAGGGAGATCATGCGGAACTTGAGTTTCACCATGTACAGGTTCAGACCTCGGGGGTCCAGGATGGGCCTGAGCCCCCCTTTGGCCTTCAGGATAAGGAAATAATGGGATTAATACCTCTTGCCCATGAACTCCTCAGTCACCGCCTCTATCGCTCCTAGAGCTAGGAGCCGCCCAACCTCCTGCTCGAGCAGATCTTCATACGAGGGGTCCCCCAAGGGGGCTGAGGGTGGTTGGGCAGGGAGGAAGTAAATTGGATGGTGTAACCCCAGGAGATGGTGTTGTGAAGGAAAATTTAATAGGCCTCAGACTTTGGTCAAGCCTGTCTAGGTAAATTGGATGGTGTAACCCCAGGAGATGGTGTTGTGAAGGAAAATTTAATAGGCCTCAGACTTTGGTCAAGCCTGTCTTGACCTTAGATAATGGTCAAGCTTGTTTCTGTGTATAAGGGGCAGGAGGGAAGGCAAAATAGAAAGTTTTAAGCAGAACAATTTGTAACAGACAGGCATGTTAAAGTGTAACCACAACAGTAGTGTTAAACCACAAAAGAAACACCTGTGAATAACAGGAAAAAGCTTGTTTTTCTATACCGCAAATAAGGAAGCTTGTTTATCAGTGCAAAAATATGTGTAACCAGTTGTGGTTTTAAACTAAATAAGCTCCTGTATTTCTGTATTCAGCAGAGCAGCCCTGCCTGTCTCTCTTTGCAATGCGCATTGCTTGAAATAAAAGGCCTCAAACTGGTTCTGATCCAAACACAACACAAGGACATTTTTTCCGTCACAGTGTTGAGGACCCATTGGTCTGAGGTTAGCCATGACCATTCCGGGAGGAAAGCACACAACCGGTTGGAGAAGGGAAGCTTTATTGGGGATGGATCCCTGATGAGGACTGGTGGGGTGCCCCCGAGTGTCCCGTTAAAAATGCCTTTCCCCCGCCTGCTTGCCCTTGGAGGACGCAGGCTGGGGGGCAGGCCAAGACTGCCTCTGAGGTAGTCTCTTATAGACCCACTGCTTCTTACGGTTGGCCTCGTACTTTGGGAGGGCAGCCTGGGCAGGAGTCTGCTGAGTCTTGAACTTAGGTTTTGCTGGAGCCGGGACTTAGAGGCCCAGAGTCTGGAGGGTCACACGGGAGTCTTTCATGCCGTGCAGCCTTGTATCTGTTTCCACCACAAACAGAGCTTTCCTGTATCCTGCATGGAAGACCGCTCCTCGCTGGACAGCCCAGAGAGCAGGAGCTATTACGCCCGTCTCCTCCACTTGCACCTTGAACTCCTTCCTATCGCGCTCCTGGAGGGAGTCATAGAATCATAGAATCATAGAATATAAGGGTTGGAAGGGACCCCAGAAGGTCATCTAGTCCAACCCCCTGCTCAAAGCAGGACCAATTCCCAGTTAAATCATCCCAGCCAGGGCTTTGTCAAGCCTGACCTTAAAAACCTCTAAGGAAGGAGATTCTACCACCTCCCTAGGTAATGCATTCCAGTGTTTCACCACCCTCATAGTGAAAAAGTTTTTCCTAATATCCAATCTAAACCTCCCCCACTGTAACTTGAGACCATTACTCCTCGTTCTGTCATCTGATACCATTGAGAACAGTCTAGAGCCATCCTCTTTGGAACCCCCTTTCAGGTAGTTGAAAACAGCTATCAAATCCCCCCTCATTCTTCTCTTCTGCAGGCTAAACAATCCCAGCTCCCTCAGCCTCTCCTCATAACTCATATGTTCCAGACCCCTAATCATTTTTGTTGCCCTTCGCTGGACTCTCTCCAATTTATCCACATCCTTCTTGAAGTGTGGGGCCCAAAACTGGACACAGTACTCCAGATGAGGCCTCACCAATGTCGAATAGAGGGGAACGATCACGTCCCTCGATCTGCTCGCTATGCCCCTACTTATACATCCCAAAATGCCATTGGCCTTCTTGGCAACAAGGGCACACTGCTGACTCATATCCAGCTTCTCGTCCACTGTCACCCCTAGGTCCTTTTCCGCAGAACTGCTGCCTAGCCATTCGGTCCCTAGTCTGTAGCTGTGCATTGGGTTCTTCCGTCCTAAGTGCAGGACCCTGCACTTATCCTTATTGAACCTCATCAGATTTCTTTTGGCCCAATCCTCCAATTTGTCTAGGTCCTTCTGTATCCTATCCCTCCCCTCCAGCGTATCTACCAGTCCTCAAACTTGGGCAGAGAGCCCCACAGACTGAATTCGTACCAGCCCAGGAGAGCCTGATGGTTTGCCACTCATAACTGGAAGCTTGAAGATGAATAAACTTTCCTTCCAAAAGAGTCCAGTCTCCGAGAGTCTTTGTTCTTTGGGGTCGGGACTGGCTGACCCTGCCGTTCCCTGTGGTTGACTGACTCGACCACCAGGGAGTTGGGCCCAGGATGGGTATACAAGTACTCACGCCTCTTAGCGAGTACAAAGTACTTGCTTTCCGCCTTTTTAGAGATGGGGGCCAACAAGGCCGGTGTTTGCCACAGGGCATTTGAAATCTTAGCCACCCCTTCATGGAGAGGCAAGGCCACCCTGCCCGGTGCCAATGGGGACTACACATTAAACAGGGAGTCGGAGGGATCCTCCATCTCCTCTGCCTGGAGGTGGAGACTTGCTGCCACCCTCTTCAAGAATTCTTGGTGGGCCCTGAAGTCCTCCTGCAGGATGGAGGGGTGCGGGGCCACAATCGCCTCTTTTGGGCAGGGCGAAGAGGCTGGTGCGGTGCTCTGGGTGTCGACCGGCACTGGAGGGTCCACCACCTGGTCGGACTCCGGGCACAGTACTGAGCACACACGTCCCACCGCCTCCTTTCTCGGGGGTCTGGAGAGGGAAGCCGACAGCGCCTCTGAAGCGCCAGGCACCGAGCGAGCTCCCACCGGGGGCTGCGCCAGAGGCCACGGTGCCCACTGGTACCATTAGGCCAGCCATGACACTCGGTGCCACTGCACCTGCTGTTTGGGTTGGCTGGCCTGGCCCATCAAAGGACGGCTACGAATGGAGACTGGGCTGGTGTAAGATCTGCTGCTGTCTCTGGACCGGGAGGAGCAGCGGTGCCGGGAGGACTAGTACCAGCGGTAACAGCTGCTCCATGAACGGCCTCGACGGGCAGACCCGCAACGACGAAATGCCGGTGATTGATGCCCGGGGCTGCGATGTCTTGGCTGAGACTTGGAGCGGGAGTCCGAGTGGGAATGGCATTGATGACCGTGCCGTGGTCGACTGCGGTACCCTCTCCAAGACGAGGACCAATGGCGACGCCTGCCGCGGTCCCGCCGATATTCGCTTCCTTGGCCGGACGGAACCCAGCCAGACATTCTGATCGGCATCGAGGGTGATCCACCTGGACTCTGCCCTGAGCGATGGCTGGGCAATGATAGGTATCGGGAACATTCCCTTGACCAAGATTGGTACCAGGCTGGAGGCGACTGTGGAAATCCCAGTGGCGGCTTGCCTCTGGAGCGCAGGGCCGACATCGGCGGCACTCCGGGCACCGGCATGGACATAACATCCTGAACCGTCTGGAGGGCTTCAGGTGTGGATGGCATCTGGACATCTGGAGAGACCTGTTCCAAAGGGGCTGGGCTACTCAGCTCAACATGAGTCGGAGGCCTGGGGCCCGGTGGGGATTGAAGACTGCCCAACATGAGCCTAGCTTCTATCCCAGACTTCCCTCGGTGCTGCTGCGAAGAGGGAGTCTTCCTGGCCCTCTTGACATGCCCCGTGGATGGGGAGCAGTGCCAACTGGTCGATGGCACTGGAGGTATGCCACGTACTGACACCGCGGTGCCGGGTACCAGTTCGGAGCGGCATGCCGGGGTCGGGGTCAGCGCTGACTCCATGAGGATGGCTTGGAGCCTAATGTCCCTTTCTCTTTTGGTCCAAGGCTTAAACGACTTGCAAATCTTGCACCTTTCACTGATACGGGTTTCTCCCAAGCAGCGCAAACAGTCTGCGTGTAGGTCACTTCTTGGCATAGAAGACCTACAAGAGCCGCATGACTTAAACCCCGGGGTGCGGGGCATGCCCCGGCCTGGGCTCACTAACTAACTACAGGTACTAATGCTGAATGAACAGTTCTGGGGACGAGCTAGAGCAAAGCTGGAGCAGAGCAGTTCTGACACACCTTCACTGGCGGCAAGAAGGAACTGAGGGTGGGGGGAGTGCGCAGCTCCCCTTATACCACACCAGGCAGCCACCACTCCAGGGGTCGCAGGGGGCGCTCCCCCCTATGGGTACTGCTAGGGGGAAAACTTCCGGCATCGGTGCATGTGGCGAGCATGGACACCTATTGTGGAATACACATGAGCAATCACTCGAAGAAGAACTTAACTCTACCCCTTTTTGTGTATGGATGATGACAGTCAATCATCAAAGCAAACATTATTTCTCAAATATAGTATATTATATTTTTCTGCTACTTAACATACATGTAGCATTTTGTAATATTTTTCCCACTGTTGTATACCTATATACATTTTGTTGACATGATGACCTAAAAATATATATATATATTTGTTTCCCCTGCAACAACTTTATCTCTATGGCAGTAACAAGGGCTCAGTACATGTCCCTTAGTCAGATCTCTTAGTAAGGAGATATTCCAGTACTTGAAGTAATTAAAAACAGTTGGTGTAAGCAAGCACAGCGCCATTGACGTCACTGCAACAATGCTGATTTACACCTACTGAGAATCTGGCCTTTCATCATTTTATAGAATACAAAACTCAAGATTTATATCTTATATAATTTTGCCAGCACCCACATACTAAACATTTGAAATGATCTTTTTTCTTCTGCAGACAGATACTGCAATATTAAATTACTGTTTAAAGGTGTATCTCAGAAGCTGTTTCTCATAGAACTGTACATACAGAGTGACATTAGAAGTTCATAGTTTTATGATTTCTTCTTCAATTATCTGTTATAGAGAAGTGTAATGATCTGGTGACCTATCCCTATCTGGTGTAAGTCAGCATAGTTCCACTGATGCAATGGGAGCCCTGCTGATTTACACCACCTGGGGGCCTGACCCCTGTTTTTAGTTCTTTCAAGTACAGAAATACCTCCTTACTAACAAGCTCTACAACAGACAATAGCTTCTGTCATTTTAAATTCAAGATTTTTTAAAATAAGCACTTGCTATCTATTTTAAATGGCAAGTTGTTTCAAACTGAAAAATATCTTCAATGCACATTTATGAGGAATTTGAATTTATTCACATTTCTATAGTTTTAGGAATTTCATTCTCCAAGGTGAAAAACCAGGCTTCACTTTGATAATTCGGTGCAAACTTTGACTGAGTGAACTAAGATCTTGCTTGATTTCTCCATTATTGTCATATTGTGCATTTGTGTTTTCTGTTTAGATTAAATTAAACCTTTATAATTCCCTTCTTCACTTTGAATACTATATTGGTTTCCAAACACAGAAGCCACACAGCTTCCTTCTGCAAGCAGACTTCTTTTATTCAATTTAATGAAATAAGTAGTTTGAACAGAATAATGTTTAGACATGCCATAAAAGCTAAGACACAGATACTGAGTGGATGTAAATAAACATAGCTCCATTAACTTCCATGCAGAATATATCAATTTATATCTATTGAGAATCTGCCTCTCAAAAGTTTCTTCCCTTGAAAAGATCTAAGATTTTATCACTGCCACCAAGTAACCTCCTTCAATAAAAGTGATTTTATGTAACTAGAAACACTAGACTGCACTTAGAAACAGAAGTATAAGTTGCTATTTGAAAGCACAGTATGCGACACAAGTCCAAGCACAGAGGTGAACACTAAAACAACAGTATTGAAGCACAGTAGCTGGGTTGAGGAATAGGGTTGCCAACTTTCTAATCACACAAAACCAAACACCCCTGCCCCGCCCCTTCTCCAAGGCCCCGCCCATGATCCGAGGCCTGCCCAGGCTCTGCCCCTTCTCCGAGGCCCCACCCTCACTCACTCCATCCCCCTCCCTCCGTCGCTCACTTTCCCCCACCCTCACTCACTTTCACCAGGCTGGGGCAGGGGGTTGGGGTGCAGCAGGAAGTATGGGCTTTGGGCTCAGGGTGCAGGCTCTGGGGTGGAGCTGGGGATGAGGGATTTGGGATGCAGGAGGGGGCTCTGGGCTGAGGCAGGGTGTTGGGGTGCAGGGAGAGAGGACTCTGGCTTGGGGTGTGGGCTGGGGATGAGAATTGGGGTGGGAGGAGGGGGCTTAAGGCTGGGTGTTGGTGGGGGTGCAGGCTCTGAGAGGGAGTTTGGAGGGGACTCTGGCTGGGGGAAGGGATTGGGTTGCGGGGTCCCAGCAACGCTTACCAGGAAGTCACGGTTCCGGGCCAATGGGAGCTGTGGAACCGGCACTAGGGGCGGAGGTAGTGTGCGGAGCCTCCCTGGCCACCCATGCATCTAAGGGCTGCATTGCAGGGATCTGGCGGCCGCTTCTGGGAGCCGCATGAAACTAGGGCAGGCAGAGAGCCTGCCTTAGCCCTGGCCCCCTCCTGCACTGCCGACCAGAGCGCCCAGGGTCCCTTTTCAACCGGGAATTCTGGTTGAACACACAGACACCTGGCAACCCTATTGAGGAATAAAGCATTGTTCCCACAAATTCCCACGAATAGCAGATATTGCTTAACACATAGTATCCAGGGACTTCCCTAAAGGAGAAATTCAGGTAAGAAAAAAAAAAAGGTAATAAGAAGATTAAAGGAAAGAGTGAGTTACATAATCTTTGTGATCCAAATTTTTTTCTGAGGTACATTTGTCAATGTTAATTTCCTCCAAAGCCTTGTGAAAATACAATGGCTTTAAAAAAAACCAAAACCCAAAATCCCTCTTCTGTTCTTTAATCAAATGTTGTCCAAACATAACTTTTCGCAGCTGATGAAGATTGAGTGTTTAAATTAACCTACAAAAAGATACTACTGATGGATTTATTGTGAAATGCTTAAAGGTTTAACATTTTGAATGGAGATAAGTTAAACAGCTTGGAAAGAACTGAAATTAGGGAGCATGCACAATCCCATGATCTGAACAAATAATGGCTTGGATTACTTTAAATTTTGATGCACCAAAAAGGCAACATGATGCCATGTCATTTGTCAAAAAAATTATATTATGCCATGATGAGGCACGTTGGCTTTCAAATACACCCTTTTTTAAATGATTTGTGTACCTATCAGTATGTATAAATGACTCATTGAAAGCATTTTTTAAAGAACTGTTAGTCCAGTGGTTTTCAACCCGTGGTCCGCAGACCTCTGGGGGTCCACAGACTATGTCTAATATTTCCAAATGGGTCTGCACCTCCATTCAAAATATTTTTAGGGGTCCACAAATGAAAAAAGGGTGAAAACCAGTGTTAGTGAAACAAAAGCTGCTGTAAAGTGGACATTTTCCTGCTATTTATAAACAGAAGTGCAAGAACATCCTCAGTTTTCAGTCTTGTACCCAATTACCATCCCATCTTTTCTATTATCATATAAATTTGGACACACAGCCTTTCAGTGTTTTGTGAAATGCTTTTGGTCAGTGGTAAAAACAAAACCAGTCTCCAAAAATTCAAAGCTTTTTGCAAACCATCAGTGACAGCAATAGCACCTTTGTTTGTGTATGTGACATCTTGGAAGAGCTTTCTGTATTTCAGCATAATCTCTGCCTTTTACTAGTCCCTGCCTCTGCTGACCCTCTATAGTGCTCCTCCCTGAGGACATGCTGGAGAACCATTTTTTCTTTTGTCTCATCTTATGGCAATTTTTATTGTTGCACTCCCTTCTTCACTGATCTCTGGGGGAGTGAAGCATGGGACCATCCGGAAAGTATCAAAATCACAGGAGTGAATCCAGAAATTCATTTGAACAAAACATTTTAAGCATTTTTGTGAAAACAGAATGCTGCTGAAATGTCCATTTTCGATTTGGGAAAAAGTGTCAACACGCCTGAGAGAAAGAGCGTGCATACACGTCTCTCCTAGAAGTTAGGGTGCTGGCCTGGGATGTAGGATACTCAAGTTCAAGTCCCAGCTCTCACGTATTCAAAGCAGTTTTTCATCCCAGATCACACTTGAGCACGGCCCTTCCACAAGCCAGTAACTTAGCCATCAGGCTATTGCATGTGAAAAAGTCTCTCTGGATCAGACATAATGCTTTTTGAACCTTAGTCCCACATTAACACCTTCAAAAGGACTACTCACGGTGGAGGCAAACTCTATGCCCAAAAGTTTTTGCAGGATCAGGCCCTTAGACTGTAAATTCTGAGGGCAGGGACTGTGAGTCAAATCCTCAACTTGTGTAAACCAGTGCAGCGGTACTGAAGTCAATGGAATATGCCAATTTAAACCAGCTGAGACTCGGGCCCAATGGTCTTTTCTTTGTAAAGCCCCTAGCACACTACATACATAATAAAATCCCACACCTGCTTCTTATCTAACTAGCATTTATTCAGTGTTGTTATACCTCCATGGTTATTTACCAGAGATCAGATTGCACACTGTAAAACAAACTCAGACAACTGCATGAATAGGGAGGATTTGGATTACTGACTCCAAACACCTACATTTAGCATATTTAAATATCTCCTGATTTAGAAGGGATGTAATTAAAGCACTATGACAGGTGATATTGCCACAGCTGCACTGTGCAGTAGCTCTTTACCGGGACCTTACAAACCATATGCTGCTGATTTAATAAAAGTGAAATTGAAAAACCAGAGCATGTACTATGCTGGAGAAATGCCAATGAAAACAACAGCTGATCCTGATTTTGAGGGTCATGTTTACGAGTAAGAAGGTGATCAAGAAGCTTCAGAAATAATATAAAGCAGCAGAATCCTGCCACCTACTCCATGACAACAAGGGCCCCAGATACAGCACAAGCAGAACAAAGCATTGTTCCCCTGAATAAGGGCAGATAAGATTTAGTGAGAGGTTCCAGTCCACTTGGGTGTATAGAGCCCAGTTCCAACAGATTTGCTGGTTTTTAGAAGGCTAAGACAAAGAGCAGTGAAGGTGAGGCCAGTAGATCATCTGCTCCATGAATCCAGAGGTTATTGGCATTTGTAGAGTGGAGGGGAACTGGTAAAGGAGACTATTGTCTTTGATGGATTCCCTCATATTGAGTCTTTTACATCAAGTCGTGTTACTTGGCTGTATCAAGGGGATGATAACGGAGAGAGTTTAGCTTTAAAAATAAGTGAGAAAAACAAAACTATAAAATATATGCTTCATAGAAAAGGCTTAATTCTATCCTTAGACTGAAGCGCTCTTATACAGCAACTACAGAATTCAGTGGGAGCTCAAAGTATGCATCTGCATAGGCTCCCATCTGGTTAATCACCCTGTCATACCATTCTGGGAAGCACACCAGCAAGGATGAGAGCTTGTGCACAATCAGATAAACCCAACTGCGCACTGTAAAGCAAGTTAAGCAAAAATGCTAACACTGATGAGTGAGGGTGGCCACAAAAAGACATTACTACTGTTGCCTAGCTTCCCATTAAGGCTCTGTGTGAATAAGTCATTGCAGATATTTTAAATCTCTGATGCCAGTTGTCATGGTATGCAAATATTTTTATTTATATATTGGCATATTTCATTGGGGTGTCTGTGTTGACACTGGTCCTGCAGTCCTGAAATCACCATCTCCCCTTTGTAAGATCATAAATCATACACAGATGGGAAATGGTATTTTTGGAAGAACAGACTCCATGCCCAGGAGACAGATGGTCTGAAAGCAGCAGTAATATGAATTTAAAAAACTGTTACCAAAAAAAAAAAAAAAAGCAAAAAGCAGAAGTGGAGAAAATGAGTGGAAAATTATTAGAACCAGGAGAAATTATGATAATACTGGTCTTTAGTTTGAAAGTATACTGAATTACTCACAGTGTCTCATACTTTGTATACGACAACTATTACTTTAAATATCCATCATACGCTGATGGAATTGCTACAATGAATTATTGTGGGATAAAAGGTGTGTGGCAGCCCCACCATGGTCTCTGTGTGCACCTGAAACTGCATTCATGCCCAGGCACTGCACAGCTATAAGTATGGAATACCAAACAGCTGTTAAGTCATAAATAGGGCCTTACCAAATTCATGGTCCATTTTGGTCAATTTCATGGTCATGGAATTTAAAAACTTGTAAATTTCATGATTTCAGCTATTTAAACCTGAAATTTCAGGGTGTTGTGATTGTAGGGGTCCTGACCCAAAAAGGAGTTGTGCATGGGGTCCACAAGGTTATTGTGTGTGTGTGTGTGTTCGGGGGGAGGGGGTTGATGAAGTGAGCTGTAGCTCACAAAAGCTCATGCTCAAATAAATTGGTTAGTCTCTAAGGTGCCACAAGTCCTCCTTTTCTTTTTGCGAATACAGACTAACATGGCTGTTACTTGAAACCAGTACTACTACCCTAACTCCTGCGCTGCTGCTAGCAGCAGCACTGCCTGCAGATAAAGGCAGTTGGAGAGGGATGGCTGCAGGCCGGGAGCCCAACTCTGAAGACAGAGCCACCTCCAGCAGCAACGCAGAAGTAAGGATGGTATGGTATTGCCACCCTTACTTCTGTGCTGCTACCTGCAGAGCTGGGCCCTCAGTCAGCAGCTGCTACTATCTGGCTGCCCAACTCTGAAGACAGCAGCGCAGAAGTAAGGGTGGCATGGTATCGTATTGCCACCTTTACTTCTGTGTTGCTGCTGGCGGGGCGCTGCCTTCAGAGCTGGGCGCCCAACCAACAGCGACAGCTCTCCAGACACCCAGCTCTGAACTCAGCGCTGAAGTAAGGGTCGCAATACTGCGACCCCCCTAAAATAACCTTGTGACCCACCTGCAACTCCCTTTTGGGTCAAGACCCCCGATTTGAAAAATGCTGGTCTCCCTCATGAAATCTGTATAGTATAGTGTAAAAGCACACAAAATAACAGATTTCATGAGGGGAGACCAGATTCCACAGTCTGTAATGAGTTTTTCATGGCTGTGAATTTGGTAGGGCCCTACTCATGAACATTCCTGAACGCTCAAGGGACTCTATACCAACAGTACTATAGCTGATAGTGGATTCTCAGTCTCTAAGCAGTCAGGCCCAGACTTCAGGGGGAAATGTCCCCTTGGCCTAGAATCCTGGCATAACCTGATGATCCTCTCAGAGCAAAACATTTTCATTTAAAGGTCTATTTCCCTAATGAGGCACAGTTGTCAGCCCCTCCCTCAAGGAATGACAGCCCAGACTCTCTTTGGGCACGGCCGGTGTTTTTCTTCCCATCCAGAAAAGCTCAAAAAACACCCTTCCCCCAATCCTAGTGGCAGGGTATACATAGCATCTCTCTTTCCTATAAGGGGAAAACAGGTATGCTTGGTGAAAGTCATGTTTCCTTATCCCCTCCTTTCATGCCATAACAAAATATAAAGCAAGGGTCCGTTCCAGTCTTTAGTTCTTTATGACTGCATGATTGCAACTGAACTAAAACGTCTGTGGAATGCAATGTGAATTTCCCTGAGTCTCATTGAAATTATAGCAGGCAGGGCCAGATCCTGTTCCTAACAAAGCAAGAGACAAATCTTTGACTTCAGTGGGACTTCACAACAGTGAACACAGTGAAAGGAGAATTGGGCCTTCATTTTGGAACAAATAAATAGGGAATTTTACTACTTTGCAAAAATGAAGATTTTTTCATAAATATGCTAGATGCAGCAGGGAAAACTCACAGATCTTAATGCAGCTCTCTGTTTTTCCCTGATATTCTCTCCCCCCCACACACACACCTTTTCAATGCTAAAAAAACCAAACCCACAAACATTGGGTCAGAGGAGCTTTGGATTTTCACCATTAGTGGACAGTAAGGTTTGCCAGTAAAAACTGGTTTTTCATTTCACATAAATTAAACTTGCTGGACACAGAAGAGTTGGGGGATGCATGTCAAGTGATAAGTTGTATGTGCTGCAACATAGTTCTGGCAGCTGAACATTTCCCTGGTGAGCAGCAGTGCTCTCTCAGTAGACAGCAAAGAGCCTGGAGAGGGAGGGATGCAGATCTGGGATTGCAAGAACAGGCAGAGCTGGTGTTCCAGTGTTGGTACCTGCCTTCTTAGTGAGTTTTTCACTGCTTTGGGAAAAAAACATACCACTGGATAGATGAGCATTTACAAGTAAAGATCAGAAAGTGTACAATCCTTCAACCAAGTGATTTTCTCTGGCAGATGTTCTCAGGCTCAAATTATTTTATTGATGGAGTCCCCATTACTTCTACCCACCTGGACACAATACATGCCTCCGCTCTGAGAGCTGGATGTTCTACGGAAATATCATGTTTACTGTACAACTCAAATCCTTATGCTACAGTGCTCCTAAGCTCATGGCTTTTAAAGGCATTCAGGTTTATTTCTACATATAAGTTATGGTATCCATCCACAGTGCTCTTTTAGTACACAGTATGTTGAATGGCACTAAGATCCTGACGCTGTAAACATTTATGCATGTGTTTAACTTAAGTAGCCCCACTGAAATCAATGGAACTATTCACACATGTAAAGAGAAGCACATGCATAAGCATTTGCAAGACTGGGGTCTAAAGCAGGGGTCTCAAAGTCCCGGCCCGCGGGCCATCTGCAGCCCGAGAACCTCCCCACTGCGGCCCACGGAGGAGAGACTCCGGCAGACACGCTGCTGGCAATCTCTGTTGCAGGTGCTGCCCCCCGCAGCTCCCATTGGCTGGGGGAGAGGGACAGAGATACCATCACTAGTTGCCGGGCACAGTCATCCATAGAGGCACCATCATTAGTTGCCAAGCCATCCATGGAGGCAGCATCACTTTTTTCTACAATGAATATAATTTAACAAGTCAAAATACCAAACACAACTATCTGATGCATACCTTACTGCAATCCTGAAGGTTTCAACTGCTCAGTCACTGAGACCAAACATCAACAAACTGACAGAACTGAAGCGTTGCCAGGTGTCTGGCAAACACTAAAAACTCTCTGGCAGGTAAAGAATTGTATAAAGTTGTATGACAGTTTTATTATTTCTGAGAAATTCTAAATAAAAAATACAATATAAACATTTCATTTTCTGAACACCATCTTCAGTGACGTCACTGGCCCGCTGGGAGGATTTGAGGACTGGTACTAATGTAAATTGAGACCACTGGTCTAAAGGCTTAATGCAACACACTACACCTGTAGCATGGACTCTGACACAAATTAGGACTTTTATTTCTAGAACAGTATTTCAAGATCAGCATATCACAGGTAGCTCAGGTAATCTCACTGCATTCTAGTTGGGTAACTAGAGGAAGAATGGTTTATTGGTTAGGGCTTGGGAACTGGGATGCACACATTCTAGTCCTTGCTGCACCATACTTCCTGCATGACCTTGTGCAAGTCACTTAGCTTTTCCGGGCCTCCCTTTCCCTTCTGTAAAAATGGGATAACAGCACTTCTCTACCTCACAGGGGTACTGTAAGGATAAATACATTAAGGATTATGAAACACTCCAATACTATGGTAAGGCAAGCCATACAAGTATCCTAGATAAATAGATAAGGATTCATAAGCAAGTATTATATAAGCTTGCCTGAACACCCACAATTGTCATATTCTATAGGGTACTGTTATTTATTAAAAGCTAAATGGTTTTACTCCATGCATACAATTATAAGCACCTTTCATTGTCTTCTATAAGACAAATGGTACAGAATTACAGAAACATTCAACTATGAACTAAATTAGTGTTTTAAAGTAAAAAGGACACAAGGGACTGAAATTTCAAGTAAGGCTGTCATTTTTCATTAGCATACTAGCAAAAGTTAACAGTCCATTGAATAGAATTCATCTTTGTTCTTTTGTATACATTTCCTCAAGCTTCTTAAAATCCCTTGCTGAATATAATGATATTATGGGCTCTTTATTAAAATCTGAAAGCAACTAAGCATAAAATGAAATCGAACTACTTTTCAGGCAGTACAGCATAGTTCCTAATAGGAATAGTCAAAAATATACGTTGCACCATTAGATTGCTGGGTCGCATTTTTCTAGTTAACAAGAATGATCCAGGGGGAAAAAAAGCATCAACCATAGTTGTATAAATCAATAAGAAGGAAAGAAAGAAAAGCACCGTCTCTGTTCTACTTCAGGAAAAGCAGCACATTTTATTGAGTGAACCCATCCCTTATTTAATCCTAGAAGTGTAAATGTTTTATAGTTGCTAAAAAATTTTTTAAATAAGCTCTGAACTCCTCTTGGGATAACTATTCAATGTAATGAGAGCGAGAAAGTGGGTGAAGTAATATCTTTCAGTGGACCAACTTCTTTTGGTGAGAGACAAACGAGGGTTGTTTTATGTAAGTTAGAAAGCTTGTCTCTCTCACCAACAGAAGGACAACAGAGTCAATATGGTCTCTTTTGGAGTTTTGTAACAGGGTGCTCTGGCTTTTTAAGACAGGCTTACAGTCCAGCACTATCATGTTCCTGCTAGGGTTGCCACTTCTGAGGTACAAAAAACCTGAACATCCAGGATGATCCTGAGCCCCTAAAACCAGGGTGGATTTCATTTAAATCAAATTGATTTAAATCATTATTTAAATCAAATTGATTTAAATCACTAGTCAGGAAGACTCAATTTAATCATGGATTTCGACATAAAAGTGCATTCTTGTTGGTTGTTAAAACATATACCTATTCTTTACTACTCAGAGATAGATGTAGGTTTTATTTTTAGAAGGTACACACTATAGATTTTTAAAGTGATTCATTTTGAAAAAACTTTTCAGATTAGTTTTACAGCGATATGAGAAAATGAATGATTGATTGGTTATTTCATTTAGCAAAGGTAATTCAAGCAGATATTTATGAAGTCATTGGGTGGTGAACTATCTCCAATTCAACAGGTTAATCATTAATATTTGGAGGATTTTCTTGCCATGCTGTATAAGGAGGAGATCACCAGACAGACATTTGTTTTATTTAACTAAAGCAACAATGTTATGTATTCTGGATTTTTTTCTTCAACAGCAAACATATAATATTTTAACAAAACAAGTATATGAATTTTTGAATTTAGTTAAACATTCAAGTTTTTTAAAATCAGGGTTTTTTTTGTTAAAATTGTTTTTAAACTACAAGAGTTAAATGAAATTTAAACAAATTAAAATTGACTATGTCAGCCACGTCAACATGAGAAACTAAAATATTGGCTTCTGCAGCTAACTCAGTTGTCTTCACCTTCATTTTCCTGTTTGTTCATAATCTGGAAAAGAAAAACAAGCGTTCCTGCTTTTTCAGGTCCCAAACGATTTCTCAATTTAGAATGAATTAGTCCAAAGGAAGAAAATATTCTTTCTACACAGGCAGAAGAAGCTACTGCTGTAAAAAGTGAGATCATCACTTCAACAGTCTCTGAATCCAAGTGCTTAAGTGACTTCCACCAGTTCACTGGTGTGACTTTCTTTAAAGCATCATCAGCAAACATATTTCTTGAATGGTTCACCCTTACCTCTGAAGTTTATTATAGCCGGCATTATGGAGGGATGATTGCTGGATGTCCATGTCATAGCCAACTCCTCTTCTTCAGGAGTTAAGATTTGACCCTGGTACCGAATATTGAGAATATTTGCAAGAAAATGAGCTGTCCCATTCATTTTTTTAATGCTTGTAATTTAACTCAGTCATTGCATATTTCTCTTTTTAACATTTCACTCAGTTCCTTCCAAATTTCAACAGTGTCAGCAATAAAACAGCTATTTCCCTGCATTTTGTTCAAGGCTACAGAAATAGGCTTCAGGGTCCTCAGCGTGTGTTCAACATTTCTCTTAAGCCCAATATTGAGAACTTTGGCTGTGACAGTGCCAACTATTTTTCCACAATTTTGTTCACAAACTGTCATCAGATTACGCCAGTACTTGATATAGTGCTCAAAACAGTTCACTACTGATGACCATCACACGTCTTGTGGGAGAGTTAGCTTGGTTCCTCCCGCTTTCTTCAGAGCAATTCCTGCAAAGTGGTTGTTATGGAAGTATTTTGCAATTTCAACAACATTAGCCTTTATTTCTGGAACACTGAAGTGTTTGGCTAGGAGGTGCATCAAATGAGCACTGCAACTGTATGTTATTAGCTTGGGACTCTCTTCACTCTCTTCTAAATTTCTTCTCATCTTGGATACATTTGCAGCATTGTCTGTGACCAAGCTGCATACTAGATATTTGCATTTTTTTTTTACAGTTTGTTATAGCTTTTACTGCTACTTCTTGTAAGTTGTCAAGGTTCCTCCCCCACTCTGAACGCTAGGGTACAGATGTGGGGACCTGCATGAAAACCTCCTAAGCTTATCTTTACCAGCTTAGGTCAAAACTTCCCCAAGGTACAAAATATTCCACCCTTTGCCCTTGGATTGGCCGCTACCACCACCAAACAAATACTGGTTACTGGGGAAGAGCTGTTTGGAAACGTCTTTCCCCCCCAAATACTTCCCAAAACCTTGCACCCCACTTCCTGGACAAGGTTTGGTAAAAAGCCTCACCAATTTGCCTAGGTGACTACAGACCCAGACCCTTGGATCTTAAGAACAATGAACAATCCTCCCAACACTTGCACCCCCCCTTTCCTGGGAAATGTTGAATAAAAAGCCTCACCAATTTGCATAGGTGACCACAGACCCAAACCCTTGGATCTGAGAACAATGAAAAAGCATTCAGTTTTCTTACAAGAAGACTTTTAATAGAAATAGGAGTAAATAGAAGTAAAGAAATCCCCTCTGTAAAATCAGGATAATAGATATCTTACAGGGTAATTAGATTCAAAACATAGAGAATCCCTCTAGGCAAAGACTTAAGCTACAAAAAAGATACACAGACAGAAATAGTTATTCTATTCAGCACAATTCTTTTCTCAGCCATTTAAAGAAATCATTATCTAACACGTAACTAGCTAGATTACTTACTAAAAGTTCTAAGACTCCATTCCTGGTCTATCCCCGGCAAAGGCAGCATAAAGACAGACCCACAGACCCTTTGTTTCTCTCCCTCCTCCCAGCTTTTGAAAGTATCTTGTCTCCTCATTGGTCATTTTGGTCAGGTGCCAGCGAGGTTACCTTTAGCTTCTTAACCCTTTACAGGTGAGAGGAGTTTTCCTCTGGCCAGGAGGGATTTTAAAGGGGTTTACCCTTCCCTTTATATTTATGACATAAGTATTCTGCCGTGTGTGCATTTCCTGATTTATCAATTGTTTCTGTAAGGAAGACATTCCCTTCTTCTGTTGTCACACAAGCACATACAACAGGATCATTGTGGACATTGCTCCACCTATCAAGACTCAGGTTAACAATTTCACCCTCTAGACATTTTGCACAATACTCAATTTCTCTTTCAAAACACTTTTTCCAGGAATTTGCCTGCGATATTTGGTCTGTGGGGTGGACTGTATCCTGGTCTTAATTGCTGAACCATGTTAATGAAGGGTGGGTTCTCAATCATACAGAAAGTAGAGTTTGTTGAATAAACAAACCAGGCAATTTTTTCATCAATTACCTCTTTTTCTAATCTGCGGGTTCTTATCACAAACTTATCTATGGTTGTTTCTGGATGATGGAGATTTTTTTTTCTTTTCGCTACAGGTGATATACTGTGGCTATGTGACATACATGATGTGACTGAAATACTATCATTGGCAGATAACTCTGAAACTATAGAAAATGATGGTGATCTTGAATGTGGATAGTCTTCAGAATCCTGTACGTTGAAGATGGATTCTCCTAACAAAATAAGTCAATGCAGTTATTTAATTATTACCACCATACTGCTCATTTAGTATTACTCATTGCATTCACGGACACTCAGTACTACTTCAAAGGTGAAATTGTAAAACGAAGATCTGCCTATTTCAGCTCTTTATTTTTTATCACAACTGCAGCTAAAATGATAGTACCATAGAGTAACAATGATATTTTTTGCTCAAACATGAGAATTCAAGAATAGTCCAGAAGGAAGACAGGCAGTCCTTAAGAAAGAAGTATGAAATAAAAAAGTTTACCAACCTGAAGATCCTACATGTTCAGACATGTCCCTTTCATCATCTTCAATGCAGCTTCCTCCTGAGAAGGAACACTTCTCATGTTGTCGTTTTATTCGGCAACCAGGCCTTGCATTTCTTTGTTGCAGCATTTGCATTTTGCACTCATGTCTGTCTTACTCACAGGTAGAGGAACTTAATTAAAATATTCCCACACTGGGTCTCTTTTACCACCTGCTGCCATTATAGGTTTTCCCTCAAGTGAGAGAATGGTATGGTAGATCTCAAATCAATGAAGGCTCCACTCAGAAAAACCTCAAGACTTCTGGAATATGCTGCTCAAACAGTTTCACCTTTGTTTCTACTGCCTATCCCTCCCTTCTCACATTTATCTCCAGACTTCTTCTCCTTGTCCAGATCTATTCCGCCCCCAACAATCTTCTATTCACTGAACTTTTTGAAACTTTGCACTTTTAGAGAGAGGTAAGGGCTTGACTCTGTGTGCACAAATTTGCAGAGGGACAATAGGGTTGAGGTCTGTTATTTCTCACCTCTATATATTATTTATTTAAAAACATTTTTGCTGTTAACAAGCATGTTATTTCTGGAGACACAAATCCACAGTTTGAGAACTGCAAAACTAAGCATCTCTGATGGTATCTTCTAGACTGAGCACTGTGCCCCATTGGGTAGACAGAAAGATTAACCTAAATAATCTATACAGAAGCCCCTGGAACTCGTAAGATTGGGTCCCTAATCCATGAACTATTGGAACTCATTTACAAAACTTTTCTTAAACATTACGTGAATATATTGTCTCATACTATAGAATTAGAATTTATAATCCCTATTCTATGATGAGATATATTTGAGCTATAAGGTATCTTAATTAAAATTATCTTTAGATATGCTTTTTGAGGAAAAAACCTTTTATCAAAAAAATCCGATTTAAATAAAAAAAATCATTGATTTTTATCCACCCTGCTGGCAGTGTGTACTGAGCACACTTACACATTTCTCAGGACAGCCTACCTTAAATAAAAAAAAAAAAAAAAAAAGATCCCAGGGGGCAATCCTAGTTCCTGCAACAAGTAGGGTTACCAATCCTTCAGGATTCTCCTGGAGTCTCCAGAAATTACAGATTAGTCTTTAATTAAAGATTATGTCATGTGATGAAATCTCCAGGAATATACCCAACCAAAATTGGCAACTCTAGCAACAAAGCACACTGGGACTGTAGTCCAGGAGGGTTCCTGGGACTTGTAGGCCTCATTGCAAAGAGAGAATGTATATAAGCAGCTCACTTTGCCCAGTACAGGGAGGAGGTACTCTAATGTACAGCACCAATGAAAGGGCATAGGAGGGACCTAAGAAACAGCCAGATGCTGGGTAAAGTGCCCTAATGAGACATCTGTCACTAGACAGGGATATAAACATAGACAATTCCTGGTTCCCCAGGAGGAATCTAATGATTTATAGCAGCACCAAAGGAAGTAGCTGAGGGGGAAGAAAAGTGGGGACAGTTCTCAGACCTCATATCTACTTTGTTGTCTAAGGCTCAAGACTGAAATCTTTGGAACAGGGAAAGCAGAAGTTCTCCTTCCACTGGGACAGATGCTGGGGGGGGGCGGTCCTCTGGTAAACAAAGAGTGAGGAGAAGTTTTGAAGACCGACACTGACTCCTGAAGAAAGGGCTGTGACCAATGGAGAGAATGGATGAAAGGTTGGACTTTCATTTGGATTTCTGTTAATCTAGAAAGGGTCAAGTTTCAGTTTAGCTGGAGATATGAACCAATTAGAATACCAAGACAGGAACTGAGGCAATAGCTGCCTTAACACAGGGAGTAGGTAAGGTCTCCATGACAACCCTCAAAGATTTGGATAAGCATCTGAATTAGACTCCAAACTTTTGAGAGAGATTCCCCCCACATACACACAGACTGCAACTAAATGGCAGTCACTTAATGACTCATCACATAATTGCTCTTTGTCTAATGAACTAGGATTGTTCTTTTCCTCGAATATAAGACCGATAATAAGCAGGAAGCACTTGAATTTCAGGTTTTTGAAAGAGCTTGGGTAATATCTTCCTGAGAACTCTACTTAGTTTAGCCACTTCAAATATCTGTAGGGCTGTTTTGGATGAATCGTGACACCCAACTCTCTAAATGACTTTTGATTGCCTGTTTACCACATTGCTCCTTGAAACACTTATAAGTGCATCATAGAGAGGCAGGACACAGAGCTATGGGTACTAAGGAGGCATGGGGTGATATCCTGGCCCCACTGCCATTGACTTCAGTGGGTCAGGATTTCACCCTTGATATATAAACAAATGTGCTTATGTATCCAACACACCTCCTGGGTGTGGTGTTCTGTCCCATCTAGAGGCACTGACACCACTTAGAGAGAGAGAGATTATGAATCTGCTCTACAACCTTAGCTAATAGCCATATGCCATTTAGCTCATACAGTAGAGGCTCATACACTAAGCTCCAGGGGTCTCAGAGTTCAATCCTGCCCGCCGATGACTACGGTCTGTCAGTGTTTACAGTAACTCAGTGAAATACACACAGATCTTTAGTCAACGAATTTACAATTAAATTGAATATTTTTAAGTGTTCTTACCAGGAAAAGGTAATCTGTGCATAATGCCTGAACATTTAACCACCAGAGAATTTATCTGGATATTTTGCAATCATTTAGTCATGCAAAGAATTTCAACTTTTTTTTGAGAACTAAATTTCTCTGCTATAACAGCAGCATCGATATTGCATTAATTTATGCTGTAATTAGGAAAACATAGTTTAACAGTAAGTCTTTTTCAGCCAAAAACACAAACCCTTCAAAACTAGTTGTTTCCAGACCAAGTTTCTTAATATAACACGTATGCTGTCCTGTATTCTAATTCAGTGGTTCTCAACAGGGGGTAGACGTACCCCTGGGGGTACATCAACTCATCTAGATATTTGCCTAGTTTTACAACAGGCTACATAAAAAGCACGAACAAAGTTAGTACAAACTAAAGTTTCATATAGACAGTGACTTGTTTATACTGGTCTATATACTATACACTGAAAGTTAAGTATAGTTTAATATTCCAATTAATTTATTTTATAATTATATGATAAAAATGAGAAAATAAGCCATTTTTCAGTAATATTGTGCTGTGACACTTTTGTATTTTTATATCTCATTTTGTAAGCAAGTAGCTTTTAAGTGAGACAAAGCTTGGGGGTATGCTGGACAAATCAGACTCCTGAAAGGGGTACAGTAGTCTGGAAAGGTGGAGAGCTACTGTTCTAATTCATGTGCTAGTTTGAGGTCAGGTCTAGCTTCTTCCTTCTTCCATATATTAACACCACATTCAGATAAATCTGATACGTTGCTCACTTTGCCAGTGTTTTTTCCTAGTTATGATCTCAAGAAACCTAGAGATGCACATGGTAGAAGAGAGAAATACGGAGTAGTTGCAAGTGACCAGATGGCTTCTAAGACATAAATGGCCCATATGTAAATGGAACATTTGATCACACTTTTCCCCAGAAATATTTCCACTATCACCATAGTGATTTGGTTTCTTAAGTGCATGATATACCTCAGTCAAGATGGCTTAAAGAGCAGGGGTCTTAAACTCAAATGACCATGAGGGCCACATGAGGACTAGTGCATTGGACTGAGGGCCACATCACTGACACCCCACCCTCGCTGCCCCTGGCCCCGCCCCCCTCCTCCCCCTCCATGAGGCCCCTCCCCTGCCCCGCCTCTTCCCACCCCTTCCCCAAAGTCCCCACCCCAACTCCGCCCCCTCCCTGCCCCCAGGGGGTGCAGGAGGAGTGCGGGGTGTGGCAGGGGCTCAGGGCAGGGAATTGAGGTGCAGGAGGTGTGCAGGATACAGCAGGGGGCTCAGGGCAGGGAATTGGGGTATGTGGTGCAGGAGGGGTGAAGGGTGCGGCAGCGGGTCGGGGTGCAGGATGCGGCAGGGGGCTCAGAGCATGGAGTGCAGCAGGTGTGCAGGGTGCGGCAGGGGGCTCAGGGCAGGAAGTTGGGGTGCAGGAGGGAGAGGGATGCGGGCTCCGGCCTGGTGCCGCTTACCTAGAGTGGCTCCGGGGTGGCAGCGGCGCGCACCGGGGCCAGGGCAAGTTCCTTGCCTGCCTGCCCTGGAGCCCCGCTCCGCTCTGCTCCGCTCCAGGAAGCAGCCGGAACCACGTCCCTGTGGGAGGGCTGGCACAGGGCTCCATGTGCTGCTCTTGTCGCTCCTCCAGGTACCTCCCCCCGAAGCTCCCTTTGGCCGCGGTTCCCCGTTCCCGGCCAATGGGAGCTGCGGGGGGGCGGTGCCTGGAAGCGAGAGCAACGCACGGAGCCTCTACCCTCCCACCCCCAGGGACATGGTTCCAGCTGCTTCAGGGAGCGGCGCGAGGCTTGCGGGCTGTAGTTTGCCCACCCGTGGCCTGGAGGTGGGCAGAGGGGCGGGGGGCGCGGGGAGCTTGGTGGGCCATACAAAAGAACCCCGCGGGCCGCATGTTTGAGACCCCTGGCTTAGAGACACTTCATAGTTAAGTTAAAGCCTAAAGAAGGACAAAATTGCAGGCCAATAACAGGATTAAAAAACAAAAATAAAACAAAACAAAACAAAAAAAAACATACCATGCACCTCAAAGCCTAGGATCCCAGGCCACTTATGTCTTTCAGCCATTAAACCGCAGCAAGTAAAACAAAAGGAAACAATTCAAAACATCACTGGGAAGGGGGTATTTATCTATTTGAGCCAGGGTGCTTTTGTGCTCTCAGATGGATTCTCCCTCTGACTCTCAGAAAGGACATGATGCTCCATTCCAAATGCCTAATAGACAAAATGGAGCCTGCTTTAATGATAAAAATCAAACTTAGTATTGAATACTAAATGGGAACAACAATTTAAGCTGTGAGCAGCAAGATCATATTTAGATTTTTTTGGTCTGATGAAATAGCTCTTATTTTAATGAGAGTAATTCTGATTTAAGAGATCTCATGCAAACCAGAGTTTTAATGGATGGCATCACTCAGCAATTGTAATCAGTTTAAAGACAATGAATTAGATTTCTCTGTAAAGAACTGAAGTTGGGGAGGCATTTCTTTCCAGAACAGCTCACAAACTCTGCAAGATCTAATGCTGATATCCTATGATAGTTTTTCATTAGGAAATCTTGTCTTCTGTCAAATATCAGAGGGGTAGCTGTGTTAGTCTGTATCCACTAAAACAACAAGGAGTCCGGTGGCACCTTAAAGACTAACAGATTTATTTGGGCATAAGCTTTCATGGATAAAAAAACCCACTTCTTCAGATGCATGGAGTGAAAATTACAGATACAGGCATAAATATACCGGCATATGAAGTGAAGGGAGTTACTTTACAAGTGGAGAACCAAAGCTGACAAGGCCAATTCAGTCTGGGTGGATGTGGTCCACTCCCAATAATTGATGAGGAGGTAATAATACCAAGATAGGGAAAATTGCTTTTGTAGTGAGCCAGCCACTCCAAGTCCCTATTCAAGTCCAAATTAATGGTGTTCAGTCTGCAAATGAATTGTAGCTCTGCAGTTTCTCAGAAGTTATTTTGTTGAAGGAAGACTACTTTTAAATCTGTTATTGAGTGTCCAGGGAGACTGAAGTGCTCTCATACTGGCTCTTGTATATTACCATTTCTGGTGTCTGATTTGTGTCCATTTATTCTTTTACGTAGAGACTATTTGGTTTGGCCAATGTACATGGCAGATGGGCATTGCTGGCACATGATGGCATACATCACATTAGTAGATGTGCAGGTGAATGAGCCCCTGATGGTGTGGCTGATGTGGTTGGGTCCTCTGATGGTGCCACTAGAGTAGATATGGGGACAGAATAGGCAAGGGGGTCTTGTCTTCTGTATAACACACACTATATATCTTGTGGCGGAAGCAGCACGCGGAGCCCCCGTGGCTGTCCCTCTGCCTAGAAGCTCCAGGGACATGCCGGTCAGAGCCGGGTAGGGAGCCTGCCAGCCCTGCCAACCCTTTGCCATCCAGCACCAGCAGGGGTCCTGGGCTGTGTGCCGCCCCCGACCCGGCTCACCCCCCAGAGAACCCGTGGCCCCCCCCGGCCCAAGTTTTAATTAGGGGTATATAGTAAAAGTCATGGACAGGTAACGGGCCATTAATTTTTACTTATTGCCCATGACCTGTCCATGACTTTTACTAAAAATACTCGTGACTAAAACATAGACTTAAGTGTAACTGATTGCATCAGGAGTGCTTGCCCAGTCACTCACCATACAGACATAAATTGTAGCACTTTGTAGGAATGTGACAAGAGGAAACTGAACACAGAGTCATCTGAACAGCTAACAAATCTGGCTTCTTGCTCTCCCCGCCCCGCCCCCCAGCAAATAACTCAACGATTTTTAACTCTGTTGTTCATGTATACCCCCAAATTTTATCCCCTTAATGCAGAAGAGTATAGGAAGAAATACGAAGTGTTCTAAAATTTCCAAGGCTCACTTATCTCCTCTGTCGCTCTCACTTTAAAATGGTACCCACATTCACCTCTAATGGCTTCTTTAGATATTGTTGCTATTTATAACATTTGGACATCCATTTATGGAATAGAAAATATATAAAATGTCTTAGTCAGTCACACAGACCAACTATCAAATAGATTGCACCATGTGTAGTTTGCCAAATACACCAAACAATTCCACAGGTCTAAATACGTTCATCAAAACTATTCCTCAAACAATTACAATGACAAATACATAAAAGTAATGACTGGTTCACAGAGAGTGAATAGAAAAGAGGGTCAAAGCCAATCAACTGTTTACTATTAATACTTCAACCAGCTCTAGTCACAGATGAAGTTTCTCCTGGACTGGAGTGGCAGATTCACAAATCTAGCAGGATTTTTGTATACAATATTCCCTTTTTATTCAAAGTTTTCAGTATACTTTGATATTTTGTCTCTGATCCTGCAAAGAATGAGTGGCTATATGCTATCTTTGCATTCCCTGATCCCTGGAGCTACTGGGGGTCAAACTAGCCCTCAGCATAACACAGAGTAGTTTCAAGGCTCCTGTTACTTACACTGGCTGTACCAGTCCCCTGGTGCTGTTCCATCATCTTGCATTACTGGCAGCATAAAGGACAATATTTTAGATAAATGATCTGGCTTATTGCCTTTTGGGGATACTTAGGGTTAAAATCCAAAATAATATTCTTCTCACTCCATTCACTTGCTTGTCTGTTTAACATAAAATTCTATTAGACAACAGTATTGGACACCTACGTAGATGTCTCAGATGCAAAGTTCCTTCCTGAAAGATAAAAGTAAGTGCAGCAAATCCAAAAACATCATCATGCTAACTTGGTTTCCTTTGTATGGTGCTGTACTGCACGCATTCCAAAAGAGTGATTACAGAAATAGAAGATGACATGTAAGAAAGAGTGAGTTCAATAGAATCCTGACAGTGCAAAGAAATGCCTCAATAACTTGAGCTAAAAATCAAATCTCATCCATGAAATGACATAGTAAGCTAACAATAGTTAATCTCCACATTCAATTACCTACAAAAGCAGTTTCACAAGTACAGAGTTCATGTACTAATGTCTCCAACAGGTATATTATACTCAATGTTTCTGTCAAATAGTCTTATTGTGGAAAATTGCTTCCCAGTTGTTTTCCAATTTTATACCCCTTTGTTAGCAGCCAAACTGTGTTCCAGTTATTCTCCACAAGCTGTATCTTCTCACAGCTACCAGTCTCAGACCCTCAAGGTCAAGACCTTTTTCTTAACACTTACTATGTGATGCATCTATCACAGCCCATGTCACCCCAGGGCAGTGTTAGCACATCCTGATATTCTGAAGCATGCGACGAAGAGACATAGGTCCCACTCCAACTCTGAATGCCTGCAACACCCATGACCCAGTTCTGATTCTATGTTCTTTTCCCAAATGCTGCATTCTACTCCAACGCTAAAAGTATGCTAGCCTACTATTAATACAGACAGCATGACTGTTATTGTTCTAGTATTCTCTTCATATGGTCTTATACCTGTAAAGTGCTAATTTTCACAGGTCTCAGTATACAGATTAGATTGTTCAATCCTTCATCACTGGAATCAGTGGCAGTTTTCCCATTGATTAAAATAGGAACAAGATCTGGCACTTATACGAACTTCTGTGCGAAGAATTTTGTGAGATCCTGCAGAAAATCAAAGCAGGGGTTGACGAGGTGGCAGAATGTAAAGGAGTGTTACAGTGGGAAGGATCAGTCAAAGGGCGCTTACGTTAAATTAGGAGATTCTGGGGCTGGTGACAGCTACTAAGAGGAGAAGACCGGAGGGCTGGGGTTCTGCAAGTTTGGACATTTCCATTTATTGCAGAACATCAGAACCCAGACTTAGCAGATTTGCAATTCTTTTTCTACTTCTGGCCATCTGTACTATTTTCCAAAACAATGCCATAAGCCCAAACCTATATCACCTTAGAGCAGGGGTTCTCAAACTTCATTGCATTGCTACATGACTCCAGGAGGGGAGACCGAAACCTGAGCCTGCCCAAGCCCTGCTGCCCCAGGTTGGGGGGCCAAAACCCAAACCTCACCACTCCGGGTAGAGGGGCCAAAGCCGAAGCCCAAGGGCTTCAGCCCCAGGTGGAGGGCCTGTAACCTGAGCCCTGCCACCCAGGGCAGAAGCCCTTGGGCTTCAGTTTCAGCACTGGGTGGTAGGGCTTGGGCTTTGGCCCCAGACGGTGGGACTCGTGCTTCAGCAAATCCCACACCAGCCCTGGTGACCCCATTAAAACGGGATAGCTGGAGTGATTATCCCACCCCATAGGTAGCCTATTTTGCAGCTGGGTGGGAAGGTGCTGCAAGCTGCACATCAGCTGTGTGCCAACGAAGAGCTCCTCTACTCTGAAGCAATCCTCAGCTTTCCAGATCTAACTGCTTTCTAGCCATGCAAAGTGGCCAGAGCAGCACAAGAATCTAGTTTCCAGTGTTTGGACAGTTAATTATAGGCTTTGCAAGTAGCAATGTCTATAGCTAGGATTGAAAACAGGAACTTATTATAAGGCAGTTACTTACAACTTTGCCAAACAAACCATTCAGGCTGAAATTTTCCATGCTGTCTGCCTCAGGCTGAACTTTTTTGGAAAGCTTCAGCTAAAGTGGTCCAACCACATCTTTGCCCATGTTAAAAAAACTCTTACAGCTGTTTCACTGAGAAGCTTTAATGCCTCCATGCTTTGGAGCAGGAACTTGAAATTTGGCAGCAGTGCGCCCTGATGTCTGGGGTGTGCCTTCTGCAGAAAAAGTGGTATGTGATCATGTAATTAAAGACAGTCATAATGCATACGCACAAAGAGGGTAACCTTAACTTTTGAATTTTTTAACTTTTGAGTGCTTGACTTTGCAATGTTAGTATTCTTTTAAGAAACGTTTTTGAAATGTAATTAAAATAATGGGCCAAATTTAGGCTTGGTGTAAGCAGCTTAAACTCCACCGAGGGCCAATGAATTCTCACTCACATTTTCCAAGTCTGAGTTTGATTCATTATGTTGTCTACCGTATGTCAGGCTCACCAAAAAAAACCCAACAAAAACTACACAACACCACACACAAAAACAACCCCCTCCCCCACCCAAAATTCACGTCTGAAAAACAGCAATTTAAAAAGCTAATTTATGAAAAATGCAAAAAGCTAGGGGAAAGACATTGCACAGCATTATGCTCATTTCTGGGGAAACCATAGTGTTGACTAGGATAAGTCTCTTTTTGTTTTGTTGCCCCCGATACTCCACTGTGTGTAGTCATTTTAATATTGACTATCTTGTAGACAGCAGAATCCAATATGCAGATGCCACTATTCATCTAAAACCAGAGTTGGCCTTGATATGCCCACAAGCCACACTGGCATTCCCAACTTCTGAGGAGATTAAAATAAAAACGGAAAGCCCCAACTTTCATTTAAATATAAAAAAAGAATGTTAGCCCTTTTCCTTGAAAGGACAGCTTGCCAGCTGCCCTATTTTCACTAATAAGACTGTGTTCTGAAGACTTTTAAAAGCATTCCAATTTTCCTGCAATGTATTTCCTACTTCCTTTCCAGAAGACAAACAAAACACAACCACAAAGTCAGAATATGGGGTCTCCCTTCCATTTCCCACTGGAAACTCACAGATTATATTGTCACTAAACTCTGCATTTATCCAGTTTTCCAAAGTTTGTTAAGGGGGAGGAGAAGGGAGATCAAAGACTAATGTGCATTCCTGAGGATAAATGTCCCCTTTCAAATAAAGTATGAATTACATAAAGAATTGTAGGTTTCAGAGTAGCAGCCATGTTAGTCTGTATTCGCAAAAAGAAAACGAGTACTTGTAGCCACAAGTACTCCTTTTCTTTTTATAAAGAATTGTAATTAGACAAACTCCACAATTTGTAGCACTCCCTTGAGACATCAGTTTTAGGGCTTAGATGGGCTCCTCTGAACACAAACAGGCTCCAATGTCCAATCTATTTTGTTCATATTCTCTCAGGACCTTTTGGAAAGTTTCACTGATTCCTTCATGTATCTATCTGATGTACAACACTGATAACCATTTCAAGGGAGATTACAAATAAGGCAGGCAGAGTTAGAGAGATATTTCTTTGAGGCAGCAACTGAGAAGAGGCAGAACAACATAAAAGGTAACTCCTGCCTCAAAAATTATCCAGAACTCTGGAGAATTAGTATGTAGTTTCAAGTGTGACAGAGCCCCTGTGAACACTGACTCCTAATTCTCATTCAGTTACATAACTGTAGCTCTATTGACTTCATTGGAGTTACTCCTGATTTACACCAATGTAAGTGAAAGGAATATCAGTACTATAATACACAGTCCTTTCACCAAATTAACAATATTTAACATTGAATTGGACTTCCGTATTAATTTTCCTTTATAGCGCCAGTCTTCATTATTCATAAATTGCCAATACTTCTTCCCAGAAACTCAAATTTATGTTACTTGGAGATTTTAATACCGACAAAAGGATTTCTTAACTAACCTAACCTCTTTATGTTTATCTAGAGTTCAAATATTCGGCTGAGTTTTAACAATTAAGTAAGAACAATTGCAACCTGTAAGTCTCCAGAGAAGAATGGGAAGGTCACACATAGGCAGCTTTCATTAGTAAGGTTTTGTCTACACTTAAAACTTAGGTTGACATAGTTACAGCACTCAGGGGTGCAAAATAAAAAAAAAAATCTACCCCCCCTGAGCACCACAGTTATGTCAACCAAACCCCTGGTATAGATACAACAAGGTTGGCAGAAAAATGCTTCTGTTGACCTAGCTACTGCAACTTCAGGACGTGAAATCCATACAGTGATGGAAAAATCCTGTCACTACAATCTTGATCTGCACGACAGGATTACAGCAGCATAACTACAGCACCATAGCTATGGTGTGCTTCACAGATAGGAAAGACTAACAAACATCTTTCCCATCCCTAATGAAATTTCAGCTTAAAAACATCCTCATACTGCTCACTGATTATAATTAAAAAAATAATCAAAACCCAAATTCAATTGTTTTGATTCTAGCGGTTGTAGCAAATAAATTGTCAAATGAATCAATTTTTAATGTCAATCTGGTGACCAGAAAAGATGACTTCATACTGCATTGCAGAGCCAGACTGTGAAAACAAAAGCACTATTTCTATTCTCCTCTTTAACAATCAGCCGCATTAGCCATTTGCATTACTTACACCACTAAGAGCTCTTCCTTTTGGGCAGCCTATTGCTTGCTCATAAATATTAATGAAGTTACATACAGCAGATTAACTGTACATAGAGAGAAACAACTGAAAATACAGTCAAGGAATCTTTCCCTTGAATCATTCATACTAGTCAAACACCAACAAAATATTAATTGTTCTTTATAGTGCCACAGATGCAATAGAAACACAGGCTTTCTTCATGCAGTCTCTCTGGTCCTTATTTAGGAGAATGTTTGACACAGCCAGTCCTGGATGGTACACTGGACAAAGGGCTTTTTTCAGCCCTGTTCCACCCTCACCTTGAGTCAAAGAAAAGTAATCTTTTCCTACTCCTTTCTTGGGTCCACTTTTACAATTTCTTAGGTCATATCTGCCTTCCTCTCTGGCCGGCTAGGCAGGGAGCTTGTCTCCTTACCAGTATGCTTCTTCCTGCAACCTGTGCTTTGGAGATGGGCTTCCTGAGAATGGAGAGTTTCTAGCCAGATAGCTTACTCTTGCAATGGATCCCCTCTCAGTTATGGGAAATATCAACTGCTCTGTCCCCCAAATAATTATTATCTCTGCAGCCAGCTATTCTGTTTATACCTAAAAACATCAGATGTTTGGTCATATAGGAAGATTTTAACAGCATGAAAGGGGGCAATGTGAAGATAATGGACCATACTGTGCAGTCTGTTTCAGCTGTGTAAACTGCAGTAACCCCACGGAAGTAAATTTACATCACTTAAACTCAGATCTGAATCTGACTTAGAAGGTCTTTCCACAGGAGCTGAGAGGATAAAATGAAAAATAAATGTAGCACAGCTTCTGCTAAGAGCCATGAACACTAAGTTTTCACCCATAATTTCTATTTGAGAGCCCAATAAACCAGCACCATCCTTGCCTTTCTTTATTAATGGGGCACTGGAGATTGAGAGCATCAATTGTCAGGTCAACAGTATCTGTCTCTCTATTGTGAATGTAAATTTATTTTTAGAATAAAATGTATTTATTGTTAGAACAAAAATCTCCTTCTGAATAAGAAAAGACTATATATGGCCCAGGATTGCCTGGGCTATTCTACAGACAGCCCAGAGAGTAAAATAATTTTAAATGGCATAAAACCAACACCTGATAATGTTAATTTGCTATAATATGGGGTTCTGATTGCAAGGACACCAAATACATTTGTTTAAAATAATGCCAAGAGATTTTGGGATTGTCATACCATGGGCCCTAAAAGTATTATAGCAGATATTGAAAAATATAGGAGTTGTGCAACTATCAAAAACAACTAAAAATGAAAAAATTAAATAGAGATTGAAAATTCAGTATGTCTTGATATTGCAGCACTAATATGAAACCATCAGTAATAGAAAGAGGATAGTTATATGAAACCTTCTATATTATTTTGAAACGTTTCTTGTAGTGATATACTATACTATGTAGTTGATTTTATAATTACTTCAAGGGGAAGTGAATTAGAAATATGAGGTTTCAATATTGTCTTCTAGATTCAAACATTTATTTATATTGTACCTTAAGGGGTCAGCAACCTTAAAGTGCTGTCACGGCAAAGGACCCTGCTTAAAGCCTGCCGCTTTAAATGTTGTTGCCCCTTTTGCGCCCGGGCCACCAATGCGGCGGGGCCCAAAAGGAGCAGCTGCCCTGGGGCTGGCGATTTAAAAGGGCCCAGGCTGCTGCGGCAGCAGCCGGAGCCCCAGGCCCTTTAAATCATCGCTGGAGCCCCGGTCGGTGCGGATGCGCTGGCTGGGGGACATGGATCCACCCCACCCCAGCCCCTTCTACCTAAGGCCCTGCCCCTTTTGGGGGCCGGAGCCGGCCCCCGTACCGGTAAGTGTTCAATGTTACTTTCACGCCTGGCTGTGTTTCACTGCAGATTTATTTAGATGGTAAGTTCCTCAGGACAGGGATCTCGTATATTCTGTGTATGGGCCAGGTCCTCCAGCCCTGTCTACACTTTCAAGGCTTTCTGTTGTCTACCCTCACCCTAGTTTTAACTTCTCTTTCAGTTTCAAAATGTCAGTTCCCACCTCCAGTCAGGCCAATTTCCATTGACCACTCGTTAAATTTTCAAATAAGCACCTTTATGTGTTCTCCCATGCTGCCCTAAGCCTTGGGAGGAGCTCAATTATTCTCCTTCAAATCCCACCTTAAAAACTATCTTTTGCTGTGATGCTTCCCAAAGAAAAAAAATTGACAATGGTTGGGCCACTGCTGTGCAGAGATGACACTGCCTATCATGCTGACCAATATTGTCTCATTATGATCTTATACTACCCCATCTGATTTTCTGTATGTTGTTGATTGTCTTATATGTAAGGCTATGTTTTAGTCACAGGTATTTTAAGTAAAAGTCATGGACAGGTCACGGGCCATAAACAAAAATTCACAGACCAATGACCTGTCCAGGACTTTTACTTAAAATACCCATTGTGACTAAAACTTTGGCGGAGGGGGATGGGGGCGGTCTGGGGACGCTGTGGGAGGTGACCTGGAACCACACTAGAGGGGTTGGCAGTGCTGGCAGAGGCTTTCTACCTGGCTCCGCGTCCCTGCGGCTCCTAGGCGGCAGAGGCAGGGGTCAGGACAAGAGCTCCTCCGCTGGTCCCACCACGAGCGCCGGCTGCTGCAGCTCCCATTGGCTGGGAACCACCCCAGGTAAGCACTCCCTGCACCTCCTAAACACCTGCCCTAGCCCCCACTCACACACCCAAACTGCTGGTACTGGCCCAGCAGACGTCATGGAAAGTCACAGAATCCGTGACTTCCATGACCAGACTTGCAGCCTTATTTATACGTAGACTGTATGCTTTTTGGGACAGGGACCACCTTTTTGTTCTGCTTGTACAGTGCCTAATCCAATGGGGTCCCAGCCCATGACTAAGGTTCCCAGACACTCTGCTAATACAAACAACAATCGCTCTATGTTATCCAAGCATTGCTAAGCTGCCCTAGCAGGGTATCTGGAGACTCCTCTGGTGTAGAGAAATCCTTGGATAGTGTGAAGTGAGCATAACCATCTCTGTATCATCTGACCTGGGCCACCCTGAATACACTAGGCATGCTGAGGGTAAAGTAGGGATGTAGCCAGAGGGCACTGCAACCTGGTGACTCCTAGCAGACAGGCAGGTGGTTTGTATTGGCCTTCAAGGTACTCTAAATCACTCTGAGAGCTCAATCTCCCACTGAACAGCTCCAAGATTCAGGAAATGAAAAGCTGGCTTAGCATCAGCTTTCCCTCCATCCCACCAGCCTCCTGCACCAAAGACAGCTCAGCCAGACCCCGGAACCGAGACCTATATGAGTCAAGTATCATGGATGGCTATAGTGCTATATAAATAATAATGTTCTACAACACATTACAACTAATCCTTAAAAACGGAGGGCTTGTCATGGAATTTCTGACATAACCTTGACAACAGTGGCATGCTATAATCCTGAAAGGGCACTGCTTTCTGGTAACTAGGTTTGTGAGGCGTCTTCTTTTCCTCCCTAATTGGTCTTTGTACCTCCTTCACAAGATGAACAATGCTGGAATTATGAGTAAATTGTAGGACAAAGGTATATTTAAGGGAAAGGTGTATTAAGAAGATTTTAATGGGCCAAATTCCCACCCGGTGTAAGGCCACTGAAGTCAAGGGAGTCATACCAAGATTGAATTTGGCTCAATATGAGTAGACAAAGGTATTGTTCATATAGTTTGATTTTCTAATCTTATTTTTTCAGATTTCCACTTTCTTGTGCTATCTGCCATTAATATCATCCACTGGCTATAGTGGAAAGGTAGTAAGACTGAAGATTTTCAGACAGAGAAACCCTGACAATGATGAGCCATTGTTGGAACAATTGCTCTGAGAACTGACTTTTCGGGGACAAGCAAATTTTCTGTAAGTGGGAGAAGGGAATAATCAAATTGCTTGTCAAACAGATACCAAAACTAAGAAAATGATCTTGAAATCATGCCATGCTGAGCCACTGGACTGACAGTCATTTGTTTTATACCTGTACAGGTAAAAAACCAAACAAAAAAACAACAACTTTCCTTAATCTAATGTCTCTACCAGCATCTACAGCTTAGTGTAATATATTGGGCAAAGCAAATTAAAAAGACAAGAAAACTTTTTCTGCAACATTTCTCATCAGCAGTACAGTAATACGACTTCTGGTGTGTATAGAGAAATAATTTTTTTAAAGGAAAAAGCTGACAATTCCAGACATTGCTTGTTTAGAGGTTAATCCATCAACTGCAGAGCACAAACATTTTTCTGCTCATTAAATTCACAAAGAACCTCCTATTTGAAACAACAATCATCAGAATTAACAGACAATTCTATTAAATATTACCTTTATATTGAGTTTTATTTCCTGCCTTTCCCCTTGGAACAGCATGCAGGAAAAAAATACCTTAGTGGATTCTAAGGCTTATGTACCATTTATGTATAATTTTACAAAGCAGGATACAAGTAAATTTTGTATAAGACTCCTTTAAATGACTATGCATGTTTATTTTTTTAACTGTGCATGTATTATTACAGAACTCACTTTTTTGTCTAACCCTGTTTTGTATGCAGCATGTGTGAAAAAATACAGATTCTAATTTGTCGACACTTATTTCCAATATCATTCAGAGGCATTCTTTTCCTCCATCAGCATTTCTGGATGCATTAGAATATCTAATGGAATGGAAAACAAAAGATGATGACTACTAAAACTACAAAAAGCCTATGTGACCTCTTTTAGGGAACTATGTATATGGTGTTTTGCAAATGAGCTTTACAAAATCATTTTTATGTTAAGACTTCATACTAATTTTATAAAAACGTGTAAACTTATTAATATGAAGTTGCCAGCATTTTTGTAGTAGAACAGTTTAATTCCCAATAGGCACACATACAGGATTTGTGGTTAATAATTTAATTGTTACTGAGTAACTTTTGAATGAACAGTATTTATTGGAAGTTTTCATGGACCAGATCCTCAGGGCAAGCCCTTCTGTGCCCAGCACAGCTCAGAAGGGATGTTTGCATAAAGAGGGCTTTATGCTTTATTTCTACTCTGCGCTGATTATGCCTCAGCTGGAGTACTGTGTCCAGTTCTGGGCGCCACATTTCAGGAAAGATGTGAACAAATTGGAGAAAGTCCAGAGAAAAGCAACAAAAATTATTAAAGGTCTAGAAAACATGACCTATGAGGGAAGATTGAAATAATTGGATTTGTTTTGTCTAGAGAAGAGAAGACGACTGAGAGGGGATATGATAACAGTTTTCAAGTACATAAGATTGTTACAAGGAGCTGGGAGAAAAATTGATCTCTTTAACCTCTGACGATAAGATAAGAAGCAATGGGCTTAAATTGCAGCAAGGGCAGTTTAGATTGGACATTAGGAAGAACTTTCTCTCAGAGTTGTTAAGCACTGGAATAAATTGCCTAGGGAGACTGTGGAATCTCCATCATCGGAGATTTTTAAGAGCATGTTAGGCAACGGTCTAGTTAATACTTAGTCCTGTCTTGAGTGCAGGAGACTCGTCTAAAAGATCCCTTCCAGTCCTACAATTCTATGCTCTCCCAAGCCTGGGAACCAATCCTGAGACACAATATAGAGGAAACTCAGGGCTCCTTTAAGTTGTGCCAACTGCCCACAACCCCAAGGGGCTGTTAGAGCAGCTGAGGATTGCTGGAGAGTTCCTGTCCCCCACTACCCAACCACCCCCACTATTCCATATTGTTGCCTATTAACTTATACATTTCAAATTCTAATTTGTCTATCTGTTTTATAACAGTAAATTTTTCTTGGCTCCAGAAATACTCTATTCTGCCATATCACTGTCATAACATTTTCTAGTTTTCTTATTCCCCATTGTTTTACATTTCTACTAAAGAATGCATAAAAGTAAAAACTCAAGGCAGAATGATTACCACTACAGGCTTGATTCTCTTTTCACACTGGTTTATACACCAGGGTAATTGCACTGATGTCAATGGAATTATACCTGATTTTTACACCCGTGGGAGATCAGAATCAGGCCCTAGGACTCAATCCTGGTCCCCTTTGTGACCCTTCCACTGCGCCAGCTATATTGGTCACAAGTCACACCTCAGCCTGTCCTTGACTGACTTAGCTATGCTGGCAGAAGTTTGTAATGTAGAACTAGCCAAACTCTCCAGCTCAGTAACGATCATTTTAGCAGAAACTCTGACTTTAGAGCCTCATCTATGATATATCTCAGGCTTCAGACTCATTGCCATGCACTGAATATGTTAATCTCTTAGCTTTCTATACAAATCCTCCAACATTAAATCATACACGGAAAGACAATAGTTGCAAAATAGTGATTAAAAGGTTTTTACTTACACAAACTATATTATAAGCATTTTATTCCCACAGGACAATGTGCTCCATATGGGAAAATAATAAGAATGCCTTTCTTTGTACATCAGAGAAACAGCTCAATAAAATTCAAGTATACAGCTATTGACAAAAACAGCTCCTACTGCATCATTTTCAGCTGCAGGTTCCATTTAATATACGCTAACAACAAACTCAGTTAATTGTAATCAACATGCATGCTACATCAATTCAGCTCAGATGTATTCTTTGTCCATTCAGCTTTCTAGCTGTTTTGACAAATGTCTTCAAACAAAGAGCTTGAATGAGATAATTAGAAATTATGCTAAATGCTATTTTCCTCAATACTTATGCCTCTTTACATCTGTAACAATAACTGTATACACTAGATAAAGTAACAACTGATCACGTTAAGCCACAAAAAATATGTCCACAAAGAGAGGAAAATTCATAATTAAGACCAAAACTTTCAGTTCACTCCATCATGCCTAGACTTTACAATACACTGAATGTGTCTAGTTACCCACTGTCTAAAAATCTAAGTTGTACCACAGTATTCAGTGGGGATAGAAAGGGGTTTCAGTTTGGAGCCATATTCTAACCTCAGTCTCTGTGCTGTACTTGAGTTTATATCAATGAAAGTTGTATGCATGCTATTACCAGACTCTCTCTCCATTAAGTTATTTTTCTGCAGAATGACATTCCATAAATATACCCATATGTAGTAACCAGAACTCTCATATAGATATGTGACAATTTGAAGGTCTGATGTTATCATTTCATAGTTAAAGTTGTGCACTGAAAGCAGGGATTTAACCTCTGTTTTGTATGAACAGTAAAATTTATCCTGCCAAGATTTGAAGCACTTACTCTTTGAGTACCAAATGAATTTGACGGTTTGAGCTAAACGGTCCTTTAAGAAATTTGACTATTACAGTTTTTTCTGTGTCCCAAATTACCTTAATTTGGAACAGACACTTTATATTTTCCACATAGTTAAAAATAATTTAAATCTTGCATAGTCCATATTTGAATAAATTAGAGTGTCATTACACTAAGTTATTACTAATTATTGTATGTAATTGCTGTGGTATTGGCCAAGCAATGTGAGACCTAACAATCAACTCGATGGCATTTCTGTTTGTCTATTTGTAAAACAACTTTTAAAGTTGCATCTGAACACTTCAAAAATTTCAGGGAATGTTCTAGGCATCAATAAGAAAACAACTGGAAAACCAGAACACCAGAAAAGCCTGATTTTCTCACAGTGCCCATTTGGTACTGCAGGCAGTGAACCATTGCAACATCAGTGGTAATTCATCCAGTCACCACTCATTCCCTCTAGTTCCTTTGTGTGATTCAATCCCATTGGTTGAAATAAGTCAGCAAATGAGTTGTGGGTCAGGACTGAAGCACTTTGACAGAGTTGGGGAGAGCTAGGGTTCAGGACTAGAATAATGAGAGCCATTTCAGATCAGGAGCTATATTGGCTGAGTAGGAGCAAGGCTAGGGATTTGCATCGTGTGTCCCTCCTTGCTACTCCTGATTCAGGCAAGATCATTCCCCAGCAAAATCTATTTTAGTTAATGTGAACAGCACTAATTTGGAGCTGCAGGCAGAGAGATCCCTCCACCTACAGAGCCAAATGGGCACTGTCAAGGGGAGAGACAACAAGGGTGCAGAGTTACAGTTTAAAGTGAAAGTTAGTGTTACTGGGGGAGTGATGGATGATTGGATGAGATACTTCACATGTCACAATGCTCCAGCTCTTCTCTCTGCAGCACCAAACAGGCACCGTCAAGGAGAAATTAATATGAAATTGATAAAACAACAAAGAGAAGAAGAGAAGTGGCATAGATGACATGCTACTAAATTTAAATGTAGTAGCAATATCCTATACAACTGCTACAAATTCAGGGACAGAGACTGCATTCCTGCCCCTCCTACTACCTGCCAGCTTGGTCTATATGAGCAAGAAAGCATGTGTCACTTTAGTGTAGGCTATAGACATGTTCAGGTCTACATCCCAGGTAATTCACAACTGGGGTCATTGTTAAGTCCAAAGCTGATTGCTAGGAACTACAAAGGAATGTCACAAAACTGGCTGACTGTGCAACAAAATGGCAGATGAAATTCAGTGTTGATAAATGCAAAGTAATGCACATTGAAAAACATAATTACAACTATACATACTAAATGATGTGATCTAAATTAGCTGTTACCACACAAGTAAGATCTTAGAGTCATTGTGCACAGTTCCCTAAAAACATCTGCTCAAATGTGCAGCAGCAATCAAAAAAGCTAACAGAGCATTAGGAACCTTTAGGAAAGGGATAGATAATAAGACAATAAATATCATAATGCCACTATATAAATCCATAGTATGCCCACACCTTGAATACTGCATGCAGTTCTGGTCACCCCATCTCAAAAAAGATGTATTAGAATTTGAAACGGTACAGAGAAGGGCAACAAAAATGATTAGGGATATGGAACAGCTTTCATATGTAGAGAGATTAAAAAGACTGGGACTTTTCAGCTTGGAAAAGAGATGACTTGGGGGAGCGGGAAATATGATACAGGTCTATAAAATTGTGAATGGTGTGGAGAAAGTGAGTATTATTCCTTCACATAACACAAGAACCAGGGGTCAGTGAATTAAATTAATAGGCAGCAGGTTTAAAACAAATATAAGGAAGTATTTCATACAACACACAATCAACCCATGGCACTCATTGCCAAGGGATGTTATGAAGGCCAGAACTGTAACTGGGTTCAAAAATGAATTAGGTAAGTTCATGGAAGAGAGGTCCATCAATGACTACTAGCCAATATGCTAGGAAAGGACAACAGGGGATGAATCACTCAGTGACTGCCCTGCTCTGTTCATTCCCTCTGACCAACATGGCACTGGTCACTGTTGGAACAGGATACTGGACTTGATGGACCATCGGTGTGATCCAGTATAACCATTCTTATATCCTCAGAAGCAACTAATCTGCACGTAACAATTGCGTTAGTTGTAATGACTTAGTGCAGTGGTTCCCAAACTTGTTCCGCCGCTTGTGCGGGGAAAGCCCCTGGCGGGCCAGGCCAGTTTACCTGCTGCGTCCACAGGTTCAGCCAATCACGGCTCCCAGTGGCCACAGTTCACTGCTCCAGGCCAATAGGAGCTGCAGGAAGCAGCAGCCAGTATGTCCCTCGGCCCGCGCCGCTTCCAGCAGCTCCCATTGGCCTGGAGCAGCGAACCGCGGCCACTGGGAGCCATGATTGGCCGAACCTGAGGACACGGCAGGTAAACAAACCGGCCCGGCCCGCCAGGGGCTTTCCCTGCACAAGCGGCAGAACAAGTTTGGGAACCACTGACTTAGTGTTATGATGGAGATTGGAAATGTGTGTCAAGTGTTTTCACTGGTAGATTATATGACCCTACCGTCAATATCCTTTACAGATTCTGTGGGTGCATACTTGTTTATGCATCAATCAGTGATGGAAAGGCTTCCTATGTCATTGCTTCCTCGGCTCCACGTACGCAGTACTGCTACGGGGAATCAGGCAGAAGTGCAAAGGGAGCCCTTAAAGCAGAGACACCTTGGGACTCATCACAATGATCCCATGAGGGAAGAAAATATGAAAAAATCCTCAAATACCTTATCATAATGGTATGGTTATTGCCATGGGGCAGAATTAAGGTTGTTTGGCTGCCTTAACTTGTGCATTTCTCACCTGAACACATTTGGATTTCTTTGAACTGTAATCTCAACTCTGAATTTCCTGGTTTACAGCACTTGGGTTTTGGATTAATTACCACATCCCTGCAAAGTTTCTTGCCTTTAAATTATACATAATCTCACCCTGAATTCCATTTTAGTGTGGGATCTTTTGGGGAGAGTAGGCAGGGAAAAATCAAACATCTGCTTGTCTGGTGGGAAGGCTGAAATTACTGGATTTCCAATTATAAGCAGCAGTACGTATTTCTAGCCCTGATGTGTCACAAGAACATGGAAATGTAGAGCTGGGAGGGACCTCCAGATTTCATCTAGTCCACCCCCCACCCCTCAGGCTGAGGCAGGACCAAGTATACCTAGACCAGTGGTCTCCAACCTTTTTACGCAGAAGATCACTTTTTGAATTTAAGATCAACCCAGGATCCATCCTGCCCCCTTCCCGAGACCCCGCCCCGCTCACTCCATTCCCCCCTCCTTCTGTCGCTCGCTCTCCCCCACCCTCACTCACTTTCATGGGCTGCGGCAGGGAGTTGGGGTGTGAGAGGGGGTGCAGGCTGTGGGCTGGGGTCGAGGGGTTTGGAGTATGGGTGGGGCTCCGGGCTGAACCTGGGGCAGGGGTGCAAGAGTGAGAGGTGTAAGCTCTGGGAGGAAGTTTGGGCGCAGGGATCATAGGGTCACACTTCACCTAATCTCATAGAATTCACTGGACATTTCATGAATTTTACTTATTAGCGTCGTTTGTGGTTTACAGAGCCAAAATCCTTCAGGGATCGTCACAAATCAGGGTAACATTCTCAACTGTAGGGTGTGTATTGGCTGAGCCTGGGGTTGTAGAGGTAAAAATATCAAGGCCATCTTGGATCCCCTAAAGGACAACTAAGCATCCATTTTGTAAGCCCTTCTTGTCCCCTCCTCACTCCGAGTTTGGCGCCTTTTTACGTTTAGGCGGGAAAATATAGTTACTGTCAATCAGGTAATCTGCCTAGCAACCCTATATCTATACAAGGGGGTGCTCAGATTAGATCGGGGCTGCCCGCCTGAGTGGCAGAGTCTTGCTGCTGTCTGTTTGAGGCAGAGCAAGTGACTGAGGGTAGGCCATTCACCCCACAAGGGTCATTTTAAGCAGGGAATATATTTACCTACACACACCTAATCCATCTCCTATAGTGATCGCTTGTTCCACGCACGACGACACAGATACAGGGAGGGGGAGGGATTTAACTACCTGAATACTCTCATCTTACCTGAGAAAATGCTCATCTGTTCCTGCCTTGAGGTCCTATTCCCATCTGAGGGATCCGGCTGTCCTGTCGTGCTGCATCCATCCTGAAGAGGAGAAGACACCACTGAATCAAGCTGCCAGAGATGGTACTGTCATTGTCACTTCGATCCTTGTGTATAGATCCCTATTGATACAGCCTGCCTTGTTTTATTATGTGTCTCACCTTGGTAGTTGGGGAGTCCCTGCCACCCCATTAATAAATCTTGTTGTACCTTTAGCCTGTCTGAGTCATATCTGGGAACACAAACCCACACTGATAGATTCAGGAAGGGAGGCGAACCAGAGACCGAGACTCCTGGCCATTGTTAATTCTAGTTCCTGTTTTGGTCAACAGGGCAGGGAGTTGGGGTGTAGGAGTGAGGGGTGCAAGCTCTGGGAGGGAGTTTGGGTGCAGGAGGTCTCTCCAGGCTAGGGCAGAGTATTGGGGTGCAGGAGAGGGTGAGGGCTCTGGGAGAGAGTTTGGGTGCAGGACAGGGCTGGAGCAGGGGGTTAGGGTGCCAGGCGGCTCCCTGCTAGCAGCGCAGAGGGGCTCAGGAAGGCTGCCTGCCATGGCCCCACACCGCTCACGGAAGTGGCTGACTGCTAGCATGCCTCTGTGGCGAGAGAGGGGCAGCGGGTCTCCATGCACTGCCTGTGTGCACTGCCCGCGCCCACAGCTCCCATTGGCCTGAGCCCTGCTGCACCACTGGACTTTTAGCAGCCTGGAGATTGCTATGGACTGGCATAGGTTCCAGGATCGACCTGTAGATCGTGATCGACGCATTGGTGACCACTGACCTAGACCATCCCCGATAGGTGTTTCTCTAACCTGTTCTTAAAAAGATTCCAGTAACGGGGATTCCACAATCTGTCTTGGAAGCCTATTGCAGTACTTACATGTACTTATAGCCAGAACATTTTTTTATAATATCTAACCTAGATCTTGCTTGCTGCAGATTAAGACAGTTACTTCTTGTCCTACCTTTAGTGGACATAGTGAACAATTGATCACCAGACTCTTTGTAACAACCCTTAACATATTTGAAGATTTATCAGGTTCCACCCACCCCCTGCTCCTTTCCCCCCAGTTTTCTTTTCCCAAGACTAAATACGCCCACTTTTAAAAAGAAACAACAACCTTTCCTCATAGGTCAATTTTGTCAACCTTTTATAATTTTTTTGTTCTCCTCTGGACTCTCTCCAATTTTTCCACATTTTTCTTAAAGTGTAGCTCCGAGAACAGGACACAGTGCTCCAGCTGTGGCCTCAACAGTGCTGAGTAGAGTGGAACAGTTACTTCCCATGTCTTACATATAACACATCTGTTAATGTACTCTGAAATATCGGCCATTTTCACAACTGCATCACATTGTAGACTCATATTCAACGTTGTAACTCAATTTGGACTCATAACCCCTGGATCCTTTTCTTGCCGTGCTACTTCATAGCCAACTATTCCCCATTTTGAATTTGTGCATCTGATTTTCTTTCCTCAGTGCTGTACTTTACACTTGATTTAATTTCATCTTGTTGATTTCAAACCAATTCTCCAGTTTGTCAAGTTTGTTTTGTATTCTAATTTCATCCTCAACAGTGCTGGCAACCCCCTCCCACATGGCATCATCAACAAATGTTATAAGCATATTCTCCAGGCCATTATCCAAATCATTAATGAATACTGTATATTGAACAGTACCAGACCCAAGACAGGCCCCCATCAGATATGACCTCCCAGTTTGACAGCATGCCATTGACAACCTCCTCTGAGAATTTTTTTTCCTACCAGATGTGCCCCCACCATATAGTAATTTCATCCACACCACATTTCCCCAGTTTGCTTTTTGCTTATGAGAATGTCACATGGCACTGTGTCAAAAGCCTCACGAAAATCAAGATATGTCACATCTACTGCTTTCCCCCAAACCCACTAGACTAGTAACCCTGTCAAAAAAAGGAAATGAGGTTGGTTTGGTCTGATTTGTCCTTGACAACTACATGTTGGCTATTGTATCACCCTATTATCCTCTAGCTTCTTATGAGCATATTATGCAATAACTTATTCCAGTATCTTTCCAGGTATCGAAGTTAGGCTGATTTGTCTCTAATTGCCCGGGTCCTCTTTATTTCGCTTTTTAACAATATGTACTATGCATGCCCTTCTCCAGTCCTCTCAGATATCAAACAGTAAAATTGCAGCACCCTGGTTCTCAAAATATTTAAATAAATAAAATAAAGAGATTTTACAAATGTATAAGGAATATTTTTTCCTTCGCTGTGATGCTGTCACATGTGGCTCAACCCGGGCACTGTGTACACCTTCAACTCCCACTGACATCTAATATGAACTGGGAGCACTCAGCTTCTTGCAGGCATTGAACCCACAGTAACAAAAACAGCGTGGTTTTACAGGTGGAGGCATACAGAAAAAAAAAGTGTTAAAATAATAAGCACCTTCTAAAAACATTTCTCCCCCACCCCAATACATGGTGGTGTGTAGTGGTGGATAAGAAAGGTTTTTATTAGCAATTGTATTGGATAATCTGCATAATATTAAGAATCTCCAACCCTTTCATGAGGAGTTGAGGATCACACAAGATCAGGGCCTAACTGAGTAATGCAGCCATCCCACACTTGTGCCAATAAAACTGTTACATACTACCATCTCTCTCTATTAAGAGAGACAGATAGCAAGCTACATATTTTTATATAAACAAACATACCTGTTATCCTCACGTAATTAGATCCTTTGGGAACTATATCCATTAAAATGTATCTGAATTTGAAATTATTAACAGATATTCATGACAATGTATATCATAAAGGATATGTACTGTGAATGGATCTATTCAATAATGCATTTAGGTCATGAATCCGTGACATAATACAGAATGCATTGCTTTCATTTAATGTGCATTCACATTGCATACGGAAGGAAGCAAAGAATGCAAAATGCTCCCTTCTTTAGAAATAAAATATTAAAACATGAGCAAGATAAAAATTACACCAACAATTTGCCATAGATGGAGCTTAGCTACATAGCAGGGGGAGTCAATTATTTTTTGTCAAGGTCCAAATTTCTTGGTCAAGGTATAATCAAGGTCCAGTCTCCAGAGAAGAAAAAAAAATAAAAACAACAATAATGAGTAAATATAATGATTTTGGGGTCCGTTCAAAAGCATCTGGCAGTCAAGGGGGCCACAGGCCAAATCCAATTGATTACCCCCACTATATAGGATAAGACACAGCATTACACAAAAGTTTACTGTCCTTTGGCATAACAAAATTAGACACTGATCAGTTTGCTTCTAAAGAATTTTCATAAAATAAATAACAAAGTAGTAATTTTTACATGTCACTTCCTAAGAATTATAGAAAAATTAAGTCCCGCAAGCATCCAAGCTGTGTAACAGCAGCTCTTCTCTAGACCTAAGTGATATAGGAGAGGGTGGAATTGAAGTCAATAGTATTACTATTTCAGGATATGAAATTCAGATAGCATTTAATTAAATAAGTTATTCTTTGTCCCTAAAGAATTTGAAGTAAGACGGATTCATTACCAAAACCTCATCTCTTGGATAGTGGGCTAGTGCAGGTTGTCTGTGTCACAGGCTAGGATGCTTGCTACAAATACAAATCACAACGAAAATTTCTTCTTCATAGTGCAGATCCTCACCCTTTCGGACCTCTAACAAGCCTTCTCCCTGATACCGATTCCCCTAAAGGCATCTTTCCTTGTCCAGGGAATGGCCTATATATTTGTCGGACTGGAAACAGTCAAAAAATTAAGTTAAAATTGTACCCACACAGAAGAAAATTCAGGCCATTTACACGACAGGTCAGGAGGCTTTCAGTATGCTAAGCACCTTGAGCCAGTCTACCCTGATGATGGCATTGCCTCTAGAGTACTTGAACTAAAACAACAAGACTCTCAGAGAAAACTCACAGGGCAGACATTTAAGACATGGAATAAGGGAAATTAATGAAATAGCTCTGACAACTAATCTAAGGTTAGCTCTATTCTGTGCAGTTTGGCTCCATGGCCTCAGGGGTAGCATGCACTCCCTAACTTGACAGGTTTGCCAGTATAACTGCAATAGTAATCTTAGATACCTTGTAGTCAAGGCAAAAGCAAATCAGAACAGATGGTGTAAGTCTGGAGGTGAGATTTTACATACATAGATTTCCACCAAAAGTAGATAGACCATGTATATAGATGACAGCATACTGGGCAAGAATTTATCAGAGACAGCTACAAAGAAATCTGGATCTGAGCTGAACTGTTTTTAATTAAAATCAGATTTTGTCCCTTATCTGTGGGATGAAGGAAGGCAACAACTTTACTGCAATGGTAATAAAAAAAAAACAACAAAAAAAAATACCACAGAGGCAGGTCAAGCACCTGAGTTGTACTAAACAAAAGCCAACACCCCATATCTAAGGCCAGTTAAGAAAAATCCTAAATAAAGTCAAAAGGCCTGATATCAGATATGTTGCTGATGAAGACATGCAGGGGAAATGTCAAGTTACATATGTCCAAATGACAAATAAGATACTGACTCTGCTGAATTAAATTATGAAAATATCTTGCCCAAGACAGTCTGAACATCGATGTTGAAATATTCTGTTCTTTGCAGGACCTTGTTTAGGAATATTGATGAAGCTTTTGTCAAGTAGATATAGATGAGATTATTAGGATGAACAACTGATTTATGTCCATGCAATGATTGCTGGATAATCAGTCCAAATCTGCAACCACATTAAAAAGAACAACCTTTGATATATCAATATAAAAAGAAACTTGGTGTAAGAACTAAATATGAGAGACAAATTTCCTCTGTGGCTTCTATTCACCACCATTTGTCTGAATTATACCTGACATCTCATAGGTAGCAGAGAACAGTCCTTTTCTTCTTAGAAACTTCTTACCTAATTGCAGTGATGAGCTGCCAAAATCTTAACAACCGGTTCTCTACAAAAAGTTCTGATTTAAGGGATGTGCCCCAGTATGTATTTTTTGTACCAACAGGGTTACCATACATCCATATTTTTCTTTTAAAATTTAAAATTTAAAAATTCCTCCCAGACAGCAATTTAAGAACCAAAAAGCCTGACCTGCCCGAGAAAATACGGATGTATGTTAACTCTGCCTAAAGTTCTTTTTTAAAAAGATGGGCCTGAACCAGAAATGAGCTCCATTTCACATGTGTGGGTCCCCGCCACTCCCTGGGGGTGTGCTAGGGTGACCAGATGTCCCAATTTTATAGGGACAGTCCTGATTTTGGGGACTTTTTCTTATATAGGTTCCTATTATCCCTCACCCCCGTCCTGATTTTTCACACTTGCTGTCTGGTCACCCTAGGGTGTGCACATGTGTGGGTCCCAGCTGCTCACTGCCCCCTTCATTGAAGCAGGTGTGCAGGGTTACTGCCCTGGGAACTGCAGGACACCAGTGGATGTGGGGCCAGCTGCAGACAGGGGCGTGGGGCAGGGCTAGCTGGAGGCAGGGGGTGCAGGGCTGGCTGCGGGCAGGGCAGGGGGTGCGGAGCTGATTGGAGACAGGAGGGTGCGGGGTTGGCTGTAGGCAAAGGGGTGTGGAGCTGGCTGGAGACAGGGCAGGGGCTGACTGGAGGTAGGGGCTGGCTGCAGGCAGGGCAGGGGGGTGCAGGGCTGGCTGGAGACAGGGGCTGGCTGTGGGCAGGGCAAGGGGTGCGGTAGGGGCTGGTGCGGGCAGGGCAGGGGGTGCGGAAGAGGCTGGCTGAAGGCAGGGGGTGCGGGGGTGACTGGAGACAGGGGCTGGCTGCGGGCAGGGTAGGGGCTGGCTGCGGGCAGGGCAGGGAGTGCGGGGGTGGCTGGAGACAGGGGCTGGCTGGAGACAGGGCAGGGTAGGGGGTGCGTGCGGCAGGGGCTGGTGCGGGCACGGGGTGCCGGGGGTGCGGCAGGGGTTGGCTGCATGCAGGGCAGGGGGTGGCTGGAGACAGGGCAGGGGGTGCGGGAGTGGCTGGAGGCAGGGGCTGGCTGCAGGCAGGGAGTGCAGGGGTGGCTGCGGGCAGGGCAGGGGGTGTCTGGAGACAGGGGCTGGCTGCGGGCAAGGCAGGGGGTGTGGCGGGGCTGGCTGTGGGCAGGGGGTGCGGGGGTGGCTGGAGGCAGGGCAGGGGGTGCGGGGGTGGCTGGAGGCAGGGGCTGGCTGCGGGCAGGGTGGTGGGCACTCACGGGGAGAGCAGCAGGACGCAGCCCAGGCCCAGCAGAGCAGCCGGGGACCCACCAGGCAGCATCGGGAGCCCCAGGGCCAGGGGAGCAGCAGCAGCAACAGGGCTCGTGCCCAGGGCCACGCAGCAGCCCACATGGCTCCCGCAGCAAAGCGCCCCTGGCAGCCGGAGGAGGAATTACATCACTTCCCGGCCAGAGTCCATCAAAGCCTCAGCGCCCCCTGCAGGGAAGCGGGTTCACAACCGGTTCTAAAACTGCTTCAAAATTTAACAACCAACCGGCTCCAGCTCACCACTGCCTAAGGGTATTACCATGAAGAACAAGAAAGATAGATAATACTGCAGAAGGCACCAGAACTGGAAAATTGATAGCTGAAGGGAATATTTAGGAAGCCAGAAAATTCAGAGTTAAGGTTGCTGTGACCTTAAGAACGCCTCAGTGTCAACTGCAAAGGGTTCAGTGTCCTTTTACAGCAACTCCTACTCAACAAACTCACCCTACTTAACACATTGCTATCATAATATTAATCTCTAAAGAATGTCATATAAGGTATCAAATGAAAGCTTATATATTACTGATCATAAGCATTGCGTTATATATGTATCTGCACCTACTGAAAGATAGACAGAGTTGACAAACAGTGTTTTCCTTAGACAAGAGACCTCTTACTGCCACATGTAAATTAAGCCAACACAGGAAAAACAGGTTGACGGGATGTGAAACCAACAGGGGGGAGCACACCAGAGCACAAGCAATGGGGGAGAAGAGTTATCTGGGGGTACGTCAGAAGGGGCACTTGAAAGATTTATTGAGATATAAAAGGAAGGAAAGAGTACCCCTTTCTTATCTTTCACTGATAAAGGAAAAAAGACAGTGCTTTTTGCATTCATGAATGTTGGATTTGGGACATGAAGGACTAGTGATGCTGGGAGGTTGCTTTAGGTGAGAAACTGTTTTGGACAAGGATTTTAGCCTGCTAACATTAAGTTTAGACCTAAGAATCATGATATTCCTTTTGTTTTTCACATAACCTGGTATTATCCTTACTCAATATCTCTTAAATCTTAATCTTTGCAAATAAAGTTATATTTGTTTTCACTATAAGTAGATTTGAATTCTATGTTGTTATAAGTGACCTGATCCTGAGTTATGCCAGCTAAACTTCGCATATACTGTCTCTTCAGAGACAGCTTACCTGGTTATTTCTGGAACAGTCCAGAGACAGGGACTGGATACTGCACAGGGGGGATGCTGGCAGAATGGCTCATGAGTTAGTGTGTGTCACTAGCATGCATGAGAGAGGGCAAGGTCTATGGAGACCTGGAAGTCAGTGTTTATCTGTGGCCAGAGATTCTGGTTTCAGGGAGTAGAGCTACAGCAAGCATCAGGCAAGACTGCTTCACACTAAGGGCAGGTGGTGGTGCGGTTTCTCAAAATCATGAGCATGCCTGGGAAGTGTCACAACTGCATTTTCACAGAAAGCTACACTCACCCTCAGATAACCACCAGAACATTAACAGCAGAGACAACAAAAGCTAAAACTCACAGCTGTAGGGAGACAGCATGCCATTACAACTAATAGCAGGAAGTGCAAGTAAAGTGGTTATAACCATATATTAGAAATTGGGTTCTCTGAAGAGTAACTGTAATAAACATACTTTAAGATGTACTCCATAACCAATTCACTTTCCATACACACATCCAAAAACTATGTTACATTCCATCAAGGTGCACACAGGGAAAACCACTTTAAAATACAAAGCAGAAATGTGCTCTGGTCCTCTTTTTAAAAGTTCAAATGGAGAAACACTGTGTGAATTCTTAATTAAAATTAGATATTTTCTTAAGTAGTAAGAAATAATTTTAAAAACAAGGTTTGTGTGCATAAATGCATGACTGAGTCATACAACAAAACAGAAATGATTTATAGAACCATTTCTCCAATCTCCATAAGCTAGCAGTTACAGATGTCTAAAGTCATCATCAGTGGGCCTTATTATACTGGGATTAACCCACAGAAAACAACTGCAAATAACCTTCCAGGCCAGATATTAATGAACTAGAATTGGACAACTGCTGCATAATATTTTCAGCAGCACTTCTTTAACTGACTTCTCTCACTTAAAGATACCCAACTGAACACAAAATCTTCCTGAATATATTTAAATCTATCTGAGAAAACCATACTGTCTTAACTCTACTAGGGTAATTAAGGATATGGTAGTTATCTGAGTGCAGTTCTGTGGTTTGTTGTGGAAGGGCAACATCCATTCTGGTATGTGCCTGCAACCTTAACTTCACCGTAATGTAATTGTTTGTGTTAGAATACATGCTAAGGGTTATTACTGCCTTTGATGTGACAGCAGACCTGCATACACCAATGTAATTTGCCTAGACTGGTCACAACTTTATTATTAATACTTAGCACTCATATAATGCTGTACTTATATTAAATAAATACTGATTGATGCCAGAGGTCCATTAACTGAGTTAAAAATTAATATCCTGTGGCCCTGCCCTGGTATAGCACGCCAACTCTATGGAAGGCATTATATCTCCAGAGGATGTCACATGGCCCGCAGATGAAGTGATGCTACTCCTAGAAGTGTATCTATGGAGAGTTATTCTTCTGGGAATGACAACAAACAAAAGGGATGTGTCTTTAGTTCAAAGACAGTATGAAAAGGCAAAATACTTGATTGTCTATACTAGCCTGTGGAACCTCTTCCATTCTGGAGCTGTTCCATGGGGCTCTGCAGCAGATCCTCTGCATTTGCAATCACATTTAATAAAGAACTAACATCATTCTAAAGAGGCCTTGTAACTCTTTCCATGTATTTTTCTCATTAATTCACATAAAAAGAATGGTGAGGCAAGTAGTCATTTATATTGAAATAACACCACAGCACCTCTTGTGCAACAGCATAAGCCAAGAAAGCAAAACCAGAGAACAAAAGATTTTCAGTTTTTTCATGGATGTGCTAAATCCATTACTTTCTCTTCCTAAAATAATAATTTTTTATTTTTGAACATCTGCACAAACTTCTCCCAAACATCTGCAACAATTCTCAGTAAATTAACATTGTCTTATGAAACATTTCACTAAAACACTGCTAAATATGACAATCAGCTTCAAAAATAAAACATTTTTAGCTCAGAATTCAGTATAGAGAAATATTTTTTTAAAAAAAGTAAGATTCCCACTGGAAGACTAATGAGCCACTTTTCAGATATGAGTGAGAGAATAATGGTGTGCTATTTCAAGCTCATAGTTTTCTATAGTAGATGTCTATGGTCTTATTTACTTTTGACGTAATAGTCACTGTAGTTTCCTACTTATTTATTGCAATGATACAGTCATAGCTGTTAATTTTAGGGCTTGAAGTAAATTAGCTATTCTTTAAGGCTACAGAGAGTCTGCCTACATTCGTTTTGCACTGAGTGATGGAGTACTTATAAAAGCAGGGCTATCTTTATAGCAAGTTTTGGGTTTCTATGTTTGATGTAAAATAATAAGACAGCTGAAAGAAAAGGAGTACTTGTGGCACCTTAGAGACTAACAAATTTATTTGAGCATAGAGGCACTTGGTTTTTCTCTGTGGAGAGAGTGTGAGTGACTGTCCTTTCCAGTAGCAACCTCTTTTTTTTCATTTTATCACTAATTTTTTTTAATAGGATCCACTCCTTTAAGCTGACAAGTTTTTTTTCCAATGAACTGATGGGCAATCTTTTGTTTGCTCAAGCTGTTTTGCTTGTGAGAGAGAAAATACCTACTTTGCATCATGTTCTACTGTGTGTGACTAATGAGAACATAACATTTGAGCTGTACCTTTGTATTCTTAGAAGACTCAAATTAGTACCATTTTAATAATATTCTTATTTGCATAATTTGCTTGTTTTTGAACGATAACATGCTCAAGCAAGTTAAATTATAGACTTCTATATGCTATTAAAACCATTATGGAGGTAGAGATAGGCTACTCTTGGTACAAATAACACCCATATTATAGTCACCTTTAATACGGTTTGAATGTTAGTGGTTTTTTTCCTTTTGTTTGATTATGACCCTGGATGATCTTGACATATGTCCTCTAAGTTTCTATCCTTTTCTGCTTTGCAGATTGTGATATCTAAATTACTCAGTTATATTTGCTACAGTAATGAATGTGTTATATATGGTATATATGAGCTGAGATTAAAAGAGCCATTTAGCAAGTCTGGATTTTGGCTCAGAAAAATTTGCTGTAGGCATTTCATTAAAAAAAAATTGACAGAATAATCCAAGTGACAAGTTGTATGAAATTCTGTGATAATGAATTGTCAAGCAAATGACTCATTAATGCTTCAATTCTGCAAAGAACTAAAACCCATGTTTAAGAAGATAAACCATCCTGTTTATTTCAGTAAAATACTCAAGTACTTAACTATAAACATATGCTTAAGTGCTTTGCTGGACTAGGGCCTGAAAAGGTATGGGTAGGTATTAATTTGCTGTAGTGGAGGGGAGGGGAAGAGGAGGCAGCTATCTGTGAGAATACGGCCACACAGAAAACATCCATTGTAGTTTACTATTAGTGCAAATACCACAAGTTTAAAAGTTAAAACAGCAGTAGATTCTAAAACAAGTTATAAATGCGTGAAAGATTCATTCATAATCAGTTGAGCCTGAATTAAAGATTTGCTCTGTTTTGTGAGCCTGGAAGAAAAAAATTCAAGTAGTTGGCAAACTGGCTAACCCTATTTGAACCTTTGGCATTTTCAAAGCCAACCAGGCAGCCTCTTTCTTTAATCTCAATAACTGCCTGATCTCCAAAAACAAGACTTTCCTTCTTTTGTATTTTTCACTTTTCTGTCCATTTTCATTAAATTCTAAGATTCTTATACTGAATAGTAACTTGGTGAAAATCTGGAGGTGGGTGGGGGATGATAGGACAGAGGCCCAGGACATGAAAAAAGTGTGCTCTTCACACAACTGGGCAAGGTATTGTTGTTCCTGCTGTGCTTTAGGAAAGGACAAAGCCTGAAAAGGTCCACTCCAGAATAGTGCAAAGTGATTGGAAACAGGAAACATAAAGACAAAGGCATCAGGCTGCTTGGGGCAGGTAAGGGAGACATAACCTATCCTATGTCCTGACATGTGGCTAATTACTGACAGTAGAGGAGGGACCCCTTCTACATTCTCTTGGGTGTGAGAGGAAGAGGTGCTGCCTCCTATAGAGCTGATATGGGATCAAGAGATTCAGCTATGGACATGGTTCGGTAGGAACCACATAACATCTTTTATGTAGCCTCAGTTACACCTGCAAACCTACATGATATCTATCTACCACAAAATGATAACAACAACAACAAAACTCTTGGACAGTCACTAATACAGAACTACAGTTGCCCAGTGGTGCCATATGCACTTCCAGAACAGTGAGTTCAGCTGAACACAAACTTCTGAAAAACAGAAAATATAGAGTTAATGTACATGCCACCCCTTCTAATGCCCCAACACGCCAATAGCATATATACTAGCACGCTACCCTTACAGATGCTACAGAACACATGAGCACTGTACCACAAAGTCTGAGACCTCCCTACATTTAAGTTAGCTTGACCTAGCTACCTTGCTCAGGTGTACAAAAATTTCAGAAAAATTCACATCCTTGAGCAACTTAGTTAAACAGCCTAACATCGTAGATGCAGATGGACAATGGAAGAATTCTTCCCATCAGCCGAGTTACCGCCTTAAGCCTAGTTACCTCCTCTTGGAGAAGTGAATTAATAACAGTGATAATATGTTCCCTCTAAGCTACACAGCCGCGTAACAGGCTATCAAGGGCCACATAGGTGGCAAGAGGCGCCTCTCCCCCTGGGAGGAGAGGGCTGGGTACAGTCCTCTCTGCCTGCTGCAGCCTGGGGAGATCCTGCTCCCCAAACCCCTCAACCCAGCCCCACCCAAGAGCCCGCACCCCTAACTAGAGCCCTCGCCCCACCGCATCCCAACCCTCTGCCCCAGCCCTGAGCCCCTTCCCACACCACAAACTCTTCATCTCTGGCTCCACCCCAGGGCCTGCACCCCCAGCCAGAGCCCTCACCCCCACACACACTCCAAACCCCTCGGCCCCACCCCTGCCACACATCACCTCCATATTGGTGCACATAGCAAAATTCATTCCACACATGGATGTAAAAAATTAGAGGGAACATTACAGCAATGGAAAAAACCCTTCTGTTGCTGTGGGAAGCATATGCTATAGCTATGGTGCTGCAGTAGTGCCATAGTATAGAAATAACTACAATCCTTTCTATTTACTATGGCAAACTTGGAGTTAGGTCAGGTGACAAGAATTGGCCAATACTCAAAACACAGAACTCACTACACAGATTTTGCATGTCTGAGGGTGGTTTGTATCACCACTTCACCCTTGCCCTGAGAATTCCTTCTGAGATATTGCTTTCATTTATCCTTCACTAAGCCCCACAGGCCACTATCATGTATACCACCAGACTACTGACAATCCCTATAGCACCATTGTGTGCCTCTGCTGAAAAAGCATACTGAAATAAGGAAATGTTTGACTTTATATATATACACAGGTGACTCATCGTTCTCAGTAACATCTCTGCCAACACGCTCCAACTAATCTATCATTCAATACAGCTGCACTTAACATAGTGAATAACAGCAGAAGTGTATAAGAATAAATGCTGCAATTCAAATCTGTGGAACACAAGCCAAATACCATACATTGTCCTAGCAATTACAATGGCACCCCTCCTTCCTGAACCATACCCAGTAGCTACTGCTAAAAGGGGCCTTAAAGAAGTGGGGAGTCTTATCACTTTCTACAGAAATGAAGTCAATATAATATCTGTTCTTCCCCTCCACCTCCATCAATTCAGCCCCCACATCAGTTCTGCCCCTCCCAATTCTATCCCACATTGGTTCTTCATCCTATCTCACCTTTGCTCCTTCTGCAGTTCCTGGGGCTCTTAACCCCCCCACTCACAGGTCAGGGAGAGGGGGTGCCGGGCAGGGCCATTCTTAGGATTTATGGGGCCCTACACAGTATTATTAAACTGGTGCCCCTATGTCTGACTTGGGGCACGGTCACCACCCCCGCCCACAGACCCCCAGAAGAACCCCCACCCCCATTGCTGACACACATCGAGCTTCATACACAGCAGATGCTGCAGCAGCCCGGGGGGAAGGGACGAAGCACCAAAGGATACCGAGCCGCCCGGCCCACCTCATTGCCGTGGAGAGTCACAGTTCCCCACAGAGAGCCCCATACCCTCTCCCTCACAAAGGATGTGCTGCACCAGCGCATTTGGCTCTGTGAATACGGCCCCTGCCCAAGGAGACTGCAGCGCACGGTGGGTGTGCGAGAGCTGACACGCTCTTACCTGCGGTCCCAGTGGTGCCCCAAATTTTCAGGTGCCCTATGCAGCTGAGTATGCTTTGTATGCCTAAGGATAGCCCTAGTGCTGGGATGAAGAGAAGGGGAGAGACACAAGAGCCCTCCCTTTGTCACAGGAGCAGAAGAAGGGGAAGAGCAGAGCAACCCCAAGCCACTGAAACTCTTTCTACTCCTTCCTGCCTTCTGTACAAATGGTGCCTCCTGTCCTGAGGGGCAATAGTAGAGAACATTCATTCTCTGCACTCAGGAAAACATTGAGCCTGCAGCTTTGATTAGTCTGTGGGCAGGGACACAAGACAGCGGGAAGTAACGCTCTTTGCACTCTTCCCCTCTCTTGCATACCCATGCAGTAGCCAGTGGCAATCAGTGCCCCTTTCTCTGCTTCTGCTGCAGTCCTGATTGGTTGCTTTCCCCTTGGCTGCCAATCAGAGGAGGTTTCCCCAAGACAGAGAGGAAGTGTGCACCTCTCAGCAGCTTAGGTGGAATTGTGGACATTTCATTTGTGGGGTCTGTGACCACCTTTGACTAGGGCACAAGCGCACTGTAGTCATCTCTAGGGGGCAGAAATAAGATTGTGTTGCCAGGGAGGAGGACATGTCCACTAACATATGTTCTGCTTTTCAGAGATTTAGGCTTGTATCACCTTAACTCTTCATTTCCTACTTTGGAGTTTGAGTTCAGCTGAATTCTGTGTACTCAAAGGGCATGTAGCACCACTGGAGAAACATAAACTGTGTTAATTAAGATTTTTGTTTGTCAATGAAAAACATACCAAGAAACACCTGCTGTTAACAGCAGCCAGCTGTCCTCCATTCTGTTCTCCAGAACCCAGCCTTCCAAAATGGAGGCTATTGTTTTGTCTTTATAGCCCTGCACCACAACTTTACATAATAATGGCTACTACATCCAGATCTTGGTGACTTTTCTTTTTGTTTGGGGGGGTGTTAGTTTGTCTGTCAGATACTTCTGATTAGTGGAAGGAAGTTTATTTTATTACCCTAAAAACGTTGCATTACTCCTCCTTTTTTCTGTTACTTCTAGATGGAAGAACAGAACTGGAACCACAGAACCTTCTATGCGCTCTCAGTCTATAGAAGCTAGATTTTCCAGTTTGCTGGATGGGAGTGGCACACCTTTTTCCTGGCACTGTTGCTATTAGAAGGAAGCAATGAGTACTGAGTTTGCTAAGAAATTAATGAGCTGAGGATTCTGTAAATTGTGCATGTGTAAAAATGACATCCAGTTGTGTCTAATTTACCTGTGTAATTATCACAGGTGTATATGCCAAACAAGTAATTGTATGCGGAAACGACAAAGTATGCATCTAACAGGCAAATTGCTCATGCAAATAGCCAAAGCTGCAGGTGCAAATTAAGGCATTTAGCTGTGCACACGCGAGCACAGAACTTCAGACACTCGGGAGTTGAGGCCCGGTGTACCAGAAAAATGAATTTGAGCCCCTGGAAGACATTTTGGCGGGGCTGCTAAACGTCTCTCATCTCACAGCCGGCCCACGGCTGCGCCGGGAAGTCTCAAGCATTGGGCTAAACTGGGGGTGGGACTGAGCTGTGCTTGAGCCTTCTGACCGCTTGAAGGCACTGTGGTTCCTGCGGAGCAGGCAGCCGGGCGTCCGTCGCCTTCGCTAGTGCTGCTCCGTGGGCGGCGGCCGGCAGCGGTCGGAGGGTGGTGGTGGTAGCAGCAGCCGCTGCCGACTCAGGTGGGGGGCGTAGCGGTGCCAGGCTTTTCCACCTTCCCACTCAGCCCCAGCTCCCCCCAAGCCCGCCAACACAGGGCAGTCGCTCCCCTACCCGCACTACCCCCTCCCTCGCACACTGTCAGTGCCCCCCAACTGCCACCTACCCACGCAGCCCCAGCTCCCCCCAAGCCCGCCAACACGGGGCAGTCGCTCCCCTACCCGCACTCCCTCCCCCCCTCCCCACACTAACTGCCAGTGCTCTCCAACTGCCACGTACCCACGCAGCCCCGCTGTCCCTCAGCAGCCACCAGCCCCACGCAACCAACTGTCACCCGACAGCCCGGCTTCCACCCAGCCTCCACTTCAACTGTCCAGGGCAACCGCCAGCTTGCCTCAGCTAGCTTGCCCACAGCTCGCCATGCTTCGCGCGGTTCCGTCGTCCCCCTTCCCCCGCACCATGTTTGGGGCAGGGTGTGTTGACCATAAGCTGAATGATTGTAAGTGCAAGTTTATAAATTAGCTCAAGTCACTTGCATGAAATGCTCTCCGAGCTGCCTCAACCTGGCAGTCAGAGTTTGGTCCTGCTAAAGGGAACAGTATTCGTGCTGCGTAGTCACAGACCAACCAAACTATTTAAAAACGAACAAGCCAAGCATTTCACCAGCTTAGGAAATCATTTGTTGTCAGAGTCATTCTGTGAGCTAAATGTTTCTGATAATAAATGTGTCCGCAATCAAGCCACAGGTTCTAGACTGACAAAAGTCACAGATGGAAGCAAAAGCATGGCACTAATTTTTTTTTTATATTCAACATTATTAGTACATTAGTTAAGATTAAAAGAGTGAATGTTTTTCTGACTGTTGTGCAGAAGAGACTGAGGCACCTCAGGATGCTCTAGAAACACTAACCAATGGAACAAACTTGAAAAATACCCTGTTTCCCACCCCCATCCCTCCCCCAGGCACTGAAAAGCTAATGTTTGTTTAAAAAAACAAACAACCCTCTCCCACTTCCAACGTGGTTCCTTCCAGATGGTCTTCATGCCCAGAGTCCATAGATCAGTCTTTTTTTTTTTTTTTTTTTTAATTATATTTTATCTGACTCTGTCATGGTCACTCTCAGCAAATGGAATATGCCCCTCTCAGGACTATATAATGTCAGAAAGACTCTTGACTATTCAAGGCTTTTGGAGCTCTATGGCTGAATAACTTTTATGAGTTCATTATTCGTTCTTTTACCTGATTGATACCTTGTGTAATGCGTAGTGGTTTATGAAGTGAAAGTATATTTGGTGCAGATTCATATCCAGAGGAGAGTGTGACGTTCCCCTGGTGTTATCTGGACTGGTGATCTGCTAGGTCAGTCCAGTTCTCAACTCAGGGAGCCAGCCTTACTCTGCTCTGCTGTGAGAACCCTCACTCGGGGGCTGTTCACGCACAGCCTCTAGCACAGGGGTGGGCAAACTTTTTGGCCTGAGGGCCACATCAGGGTTGCAAAACGGTGTGGAGGGCTGGGTAGGGAAGGCTATGCCTGGCCCCCTCCCCCTCCTCCTTCCCCTTCCTGCCCCCTGACTGCCTCCCTCAGAACCCCTGATCCATCCAACACCCCCTGCTCCTTGTTCCCTGACCGCCCCCTCCTGGGATTCCCCTGTCCCTAACCGCCCCCCACCTCCATCCAACCTCCCCTGACTGCCCCGACCCCTGTCCACACCCCTGCCCCCTGACAGGCCCCTGACCCATCCAACCCCGCCCCCCCACTCCTTGTCCCCTGACCGCCCCCTCCCGGGATCCCCATCCTTAACTGCCCCCCAGGACCCTACCCCTTATCCAACCCCCCCCCGCTCCCTGTCTCCTGACCACCACCCCCAAACCTGGATTTTAAACAGACAGTGAAGCCTTTTCTTGATAATTCTTGATGTTACACAGAAAGTAACTATGGTTTCCAAACAGTGAGCTGTACATTTTTGTGAGTGCTCTCAGGAATGGAAAGTTCCACTGGCCTTCCAGGGTGCAAAGTGCCAAAATAGATGGGATGATCATGAAAAGTGCTTATTCTGAATCAGCTTAATTCTGAATCTCCAATCCATGTTTAGGAGCCTTCATTACTTTTTTCCCAGGGAGATCCAGGTCATTTTGCGATAGAGTGTGCCTGCTGTGCCTTAGATTACTATAGAGGAAGTCTTCAATTGGAGATACAGGTTTTAGTTTCAGATCTTCCCAGCATAGCCTGTGATGCATGTCTCAGTTTAAGATAATGAAACCTATGTATTCCAGTCAAATTAAATGTAAATAATTAGTCAAAGCTGAGAGAGTTATTTCAGGCCATAGATTTCATAAATACTCATGTAAAATATTTGTGAACAATTTGTCCTTTGTCCAGCTTGTCCTTGTCCATGAATGCAAGTCAACACCACACCATTCTGTTGCGAGCACATTCTTTCCATTTCTGGCCAAAGAGTTTTGTCATGGGATCGGCCCAGTGCGTTTTCAGTCTGCCCAGTGGTTGCTTGTGGTCTCTGGGGATCCAGTCACTGATGAGGGTGGTCCACCTATTGTCTTGCCTGCGGACTACATAATCCACCCATCTTTGCTTTGCGTCGTACATTGCCTGCACTACATAGGTCACCTCTACACCTTCTGATCTCATTTAGTATATGATCACGGAGCAATATCTTACACATTCACCTTTCCATTGCTCTCTGGGTGACAGCAAATTTTTCTTCCTCTGCTTTTGTCGTTGACCAGCTTTCTGCTACGTATATCATTGCTGGCAGAACAGTTCTTTCCTTTTCTTCATGGGCAGTTCATCATCTGTTAAAGACATCTTTATTTTGTTGAAACTTGCCCACCCAGCCTTTCGCCTCCTACTGCATTCCCCTTCAAACGAGTTGTTTCTGCTCAGCTGCTTACCCAGGTAAATATATTTGTCAACCTCCTCGATTTTTTCCCATTTACAGTGATGATTCCTTCTGCACAATGGTCATTCTGCATCCACTTTGTCTTCGACGTACAATTGTTAACAATTAAAGGCAAGAAATAAGTTACCACTATTTAAGAGTGCTGGCAAAGGAGCCCAGGGAGAAATCCTTATTTTCCATCTTAATAAGCTTTTGAAACGATTTATTGAAGAGACTATAAAGTTTGAGATCTTTAACAAAAGGAGAGCTTTTATACCTAGTGGTCAGCTGACAGTGCATGAATTTTTCACATGACTGTTTGCAACTGCATCTATCCTAAGCAGAAATGGGGCATTCTCTTGAAAATATAATGGGCTTATGGGGCAATCATTTTGCTAAACAATACTTATTCAAAACAAGGATCAACAAACTTTCTGCAAGTCAACTAAAAAATGAATTTCTTTTGCTTACATCTAAGCAATTTATTTTTCCATTTGAACGACCTCAACAGAGTAACTGATTTAGCCTTAGGAATTCTTTTTTTATTACAAGTGGAACTCAGTATGACTTGGAAAAAATGTAATGACATTCATTTCCATAATATGAATTCAACCATAAACAAATCATAGGATTACTAAAGCCCTATAGGATTTGGTTTAATATAGATATTTGAGTAGCTCCCCCTACAGGAAGCATTGCATTCTTAGTAGCTAATATTTTATTAAAAATAAAACTGAACTGTTGACACAGTACAAGCTGTTTAAATAACCACATGAATAATAACAGTGGTATCAGATACCAGCTAAGGAAACAATACTGCAACACACAAAACATTTACCTCTGAAGTATCATATATATTTGGAGCAAAGCAAATCAATAGACAGATAGAACAGTGGAAAAAATGCCATTCTATTTATCTGACATACTCCTTCTGAACTTCTCACCCTTATCTGCTGAAGTATAAAGTCATTTGTGGCAGTCAGAGACTGACTCTTTTTTTAATGCTCCTAGCACATTGGGTTCTTGGTCCGTGACCAGGACTACTAAAATAAAAATTATAATAATGTTGCAGGAGTTATAGTAGTACAAGAGACATTATGTCACCTTGGCAAGTATATGGTTTCATGTCCACTCCTCTCAGGTGGACAGGAAGAGGTCCATGCTTGAACAGGTACCATAAAGTTTTGGGCCTGTGGCATCTTCTGTACTGTAGGACAAATGTAGTATTCCAAGCAAACAAACAACTTCCTAAACTTTTGTGGCTTGCATATAATATGTTATTTTATAAACAACCAGTTCAGTACATCTAAAAATGCATTATTGCCTTTTCCTGGGGATTTGTAAGATGTATCAGTTTAAAGATGATAAACTGAGTTTATTTGGATTAAAGCTGTATGCCTTTTGAAATTCTCAATTTTATTTTTATTTTTTTAGACTACCTCTACTGATCAGGACAAATGCAATTTTCAACATCAGTGGATCCGAACAGACAATTACATTAAAGCAAATAGAATTGAGTGAAACCAAGGATGAAAACTTATTTTACTTCTTTAATGTGAAAACAGAAAAACAAATCAAGTGTCCCTGTCCTCAAAAATATTATACATTTTCCTCCACAACTAACATGGGACTGATTAGCAGTGTCAGTCTTCAGTAGCCTACATGCTTAGTAGTCCATCTCCTAGTCATTTTTAAAAACTTTATATGCTCATTGAAGTTGTTAAGGTCAGTGAGTGTCATCAGGCCGCTAGGGTAGCTTGTACTCCATATAACTGATTAGAACTGCAACACTCTTTTTTTAACCACTCACTATGCCTAGGTGAATAATGTCTTGAAAGGTCACAGGATTGCAGATGTTTACATCTTCAACTTGAGACCGAAGGGACATTTAACAAAGACGAGGGGGGAAAAGGTTAATATTCCAGGCATAGATCCAGCTTTACGTTTACATTTTTGAAAGCATCAGAGCCAACAGTGCTACTGAAATGAAAGGTTATGTTCAGAATAGGATCACTTTATTGAGCTTTGTTTTCAGATGAGGAGTGGGAGGAAAGTCATGCACCATAAAGGAGTAGTGTCTTCATCAGAAAGGGTACTAGAGGAAGTATTGGTGGTGACAATTGTGTTTGTCCTTATCAGTGGAGACCGTGCAAGACAATATGTTTAGGATGCTTATTTAAAAAAATACATATCTAGGATTCTTTATCAATGAAAAATTAACTACTTTTAAGAAGCCTAAGTTGGACAGGAATGTGGTGAAGAATTGTAAGTAATACCAGTGAGAGACTATTTTTGGCATTCCTTTGAAGACTATCAAGCAGGATGTCTATAATTATTTTTGCTCTGTTGTTTGAGGATTGTTCTGTGAGCTGTAAACCAGTCCTGTTACCTCATTGTAGTCCCTGCATGTCATTCTGTATCCTTGAAACATCCTATCCCTTCAGTCATTGAAGACTATCATCTATGGCTCCTCCAGGACTGATTTTGGTGTTTCATTTTTTTGACACTTAAATTAAGCTTACCTAAGCTATAGACTCTAGTATACTTAGCTTTTACAAATTGTTTGCTGATGGGGAACTAGATGACTGAAGGAATTAGTAATGGCATTGTTCTTTTCACTTCTGGCTCATCACATCAAATCCAGCTCTCACAGCCCTGATCAGGTTTCCCCTCGCTGGATAGTCACTAGGCTAGTGTGTTTGGTTCCACATGTTGGACCCATATGTATGTGGCTTGCTGAGTGTGCTCAGAGTCCAGGCACTGCGTCTTTGGGTATTATAGGACAAATGCTGGCAAACAAACTTCCTCAACTTGTGTGGCATGCTCTTGGGGTACAGATCCTTCTCCTAGCTTACCCTTCTGAGAGCTAGGACTCCTCAGTCCAACTGGTGAGGCCCTGAGACTAGTGCTGACTCCCCCAAACTATTCAGTAGCTTAACCTTCCTAGAGAACCACTTCTGGGGCACCTTGGTTTAAGTTTGTCCCTTCAGGAACATGTTATAGTTGAACCAAATAGAGACAGACTTTGCAAAAGGAATTCTAAACCAAATGCACACGTTGCATATAGATAGCAGTACAGCACAAGAAGGTCACAGATCATTTAGAAAACAACCTCAAACACCAAAGTGCCAAGGGCATTGCTCTAGCTCACCTTTTCTTGAGAGGTCCATCTGCGTTCAGGTAGGCAGGATCCTCCCTTGTCTCCTCAGGTTCCTGTAGCAAGCTCTCCGAATTAAAGCAGGGGTGCTTGAATTGGCCAGAGAGAGTGACTAGAGCTACTCCTGCCCTTTTATCAAATGCATGTTGCCTCTGTCATGGGCCCCCAAATCAGATGTTTCTGGTGATCATAGTCCCCGATCAGATGATCTGTTACTCGGTTATCAGGCTTCCTGGCAGAAGGAGTTTTCTTGGCTTAACCATTTTCTTTAGCATAAGAATTGTATTATCCACGTCATGGGGTCTACTCACCATTACACACTGCATGCCCTCTCTCTGTGACTCTGGCTGCTCCTTCTTCATGACTTGGCCCTATGACTAGGTCATTATGTGTGTTTCCCCCTTCCTGGGAATCAAAGTCTTTCTTCAGCAGTCTTTCCATTTACTGCCCTATGGTGCCACTTCCTCAGTGGCTGATGGGAACCAGGGCCCACCCTGGTGGGCAGAAGCCCCATCCCACCATCCCGCTGAAAAGCAGAAGTCCTGAGCTCCCCCCCCCCCCCGAGTCTTGTAGGTGGAGAATGGGGATGGGACATGGGGGGCTCCGCAAACTGCACTTCAATGGTAAAAGAGCAGCATGTGGCTCACGGGCCACAGTTTGGCCACCCCTGGCCTATTCCCTGCTCCCAAAGAGCGTCCCTGGGAAGACATTAACCCCCCGAGGTCAGATAACAAGCAGCGCAAGATTAAATAGATAAACCGAGAAACAGAATTTTTCATAAAAATAATGCAGAAATCTCCCATGTTCTCCGCACCAGCCCATATCAGTACTGTTTGAAAGTAGTAATCCATTGCTTGGATTATATTAGTGTTTCCCCAAGTGTGGCATGTCCCCCTCTGGGGAGAAAGCAATGGAATAGCTGGAAGTGGTTCACAGAAGATATATAAATGAAGATGGGAGGTCTTTAAGAATACATGGTAGAGTTAAAGATGGATGTGATTGGCTTCATTTTACCCAAGGGAGGCGTTCAGTCAAGATATGCAAAATGGTGGCGTATATGAAATTGATTTGGTGGTCTGTCCAGTTCTATGATGTGGAACTGGAGAGACCATGCTCTCCATAACTGGCACTGACAACCATGTTTGTACTCTCAGTAGAGATGCCACTGACTGATAGGGTAGTTAGTTCAACCACTCATGCCTCTTACCCTTAGAAGAGGTGCCTCTAGATTACAAAGGGTTGCCCTCCTTCCCTACTGATGTATCTGCATTTTGGAGTTTTCCGTTGTGCAAGAATACAAAATACTTCTCTGCCTTATATTTTGCAACAATTACTTTTAAGAGTACTGCTTAAGAAGTAATTTCTAAACTTGAAAGTTCCATGGCTATTTAGTACCAGTCCAGAACTGTGATGAGCTCAGAAGCAAACACTGATAATGAAATACCTTTAATACATATAATATGTAAGATTAATGGAACCCATTGTTTTGCCAAAGGCATTCGACCCCAAATATTCTAGTTGTTGTTTTCATAACTAATCCTGGGTTTCAAACCCTATATGCTCATATTCCATGCAACATCTTTTCTTGGGGGTTTGGTATAATAAAAATAGTAAGATGTGGAGCATTGATATTTATTAGATTTTAAAGAATTAAGAAATATGCACTGTCTTCTTAGTAACAATTTTGTTTTCATAGTATTTTATTTTGAAGGATTCAAACATTGTTTAAGGGAACAAGCCTGTAAAAATCCTTCCAGAGAGCCAAACAGTAGGCTATTAATATTAAAGATAGGTACCTCTCCTCTCAGATGCATTTTGAGGAGATTAGTATGCTAACTCTGGGGGACTCTGCTGTTCACTTAATTCTTTTGAAGGTTAGAAATAAAATCTGTAGCTTCTGTGTTGTGCAGAAAATGTCCAATTTTCCTTTGTGCACACATGTACACAGAGAATTGCTCTAGGCTCATAGAAAAACAATTCTTAACAGCAGGCTATTACTTGGTAATAAATATTCTGATTTAAGAACCTTACAAAGTGAAGGATGAGAGTGATGCAATAAAATAAAGCTGAAATTAACCTTAAAAAATTATTTTCTTACAGACTAAAACATATTATTGATATTGTTTTGATTGTGAGCTTTGGTATTTTCATGTATGTAGCAGAGTGCTGAAATAAACAGCTCAGAAAACTGCGTTGCAAAAATGATAGAAGAAATATAGCTATAGTCTTTCAAAAGCAAAACAAAACAAGCTATGATGCAGTAAAATATTTAAAGAGAATCAGATTATAGTTAACAACTCCATTCAAGCTTCCAGAGGTTATTACCATTTGCCCAGTGCATTCTCAATAAATAATGGGCCTAATGCAAAACCTACTGAAGTCAGTCTCTCCGTAGACTTCAGTGGCTACTGGATGAGACCCAGTATGCATAAAGCATCTTTTGAAAGTCATGCCAATCAAATCCTGGGAAATTCTGATTGCTACCAATATAAAAATCATGGAGTGGCTGAAGTCTTCCGGTACTAGCATGATATTACTAAGTTATGTTCATGTTCTCAATGTGCTGTTATTGCTTTGTTCTTAAAAATCTCTTATTACGATAGGCATCTATCCTTTTAAACCCAAATTTGCTTCTTTACAACACAAAACAGATATAGGGCCTGTGCTTTTAAATTATTTATATTAAGAATGAAAAAATATTTGAGTGAAAGTAAGGAATGATGAATCAGTCTAGAGAGAGTATTATTCATGCTTAAGGAACTAATTCCACATCATTTAAACATTTCTGCAGCATAGCGTTTCTTGTGACCCTTTTTTTTTTAGTTTCTTTGCTCTCACATATATTTATAATCTGTCTGTCATCACAATATCATGATGGTAAGTTGTCCCATATTAGAGCTTCTCTGGATAAAGTATGTGTGAGGTAGGGACTGAGTACTAAATAAACTGATAGGAGAAGACAGGATGAAAGGGAGAGAGCATTTACCAAAAAGAATGCTTAGAACAGTAGGTACTGTTTTCTTCTTAAGGTTATGACAGAGGTAGAGGTGGGAAGAGGGGAGACAATGAGCCCCACAGCAGCACTTTTTGGCACAGATAAGTGCTACTTATTTCAATTTCAGCATTTGAATCAGAGGCTATCTTTGGATATTTTGCCTATTGAGTCTACCTCTACACCTGAGTGATGATTTTTGGATTGTGTTACTCCTGAAAAGACCATGTTCGAAGGTTCTTTACTGCAGTTTCTCAGAGCGAAACCAAACCCTCAGTTCTCATTTCTTAAACATTCTTCCTTCCTACCCCCAAAGTAGTAGACAAACAAATTGGTTGTTAAAAAAACAACAACATAGTAATGTTATTGCAGGGAGAGCAAGAGTCCTAGTAATGAAGAAGCTAAAGGGAGAGGAGTAAGTTTACAAGGGGGGGTGAGTTTAAGATCACCAGTGATTCATGGAGGAATTTCCAGACAGATTGTGGAACATGAATGAAGGAGTGGATCTTCTACCACACAGACATGAAAATGTGGAGATGTCATGGAAGGTGTGGGATCTGAATGGTGCAAGGTACCCACAGCCCTAGCTCCAATAGAGGACCTGGAGCCATCCAGTGCACCTCCAAAGTGGACAGCCCTAGCCAGTGAGCAGGAAGTGACAGGGCATCCAAAATGTGCTGATTCAGCATATCCTTTATATATCATCCCTGGTGACCCTCCTGTACAGTTGTGCACAAGCTTCTCTCATCTGCATGAAGCCTGATGAGGGCAAAGATGTAAACATAAATTGAGAGGATAAGAATGAACCCCACCCCAAAGGCATAGCAGCCACTGCTAGTGCATAGGGTTCAGTTTGGTCCTCCCCCTCCCTGTACTAGAGGGGGTGAATTTACTGTAGTGTTTGCAGTGTACTTTGAAGATGAAAAATAATAAGTATTCCACTTTTAATCCCAGTGTAATAATATCAGAGAGAACAGAACTGTCATGGCCACAGAAAATATAGACTCAACAGTTACGTGTTTATTTTGAATCTCCAGATACCTATACTGCATACAGTGGTATATCCTCATTTGCAAGTTGCAGTGCACTGATCATTTTTGATGGATGCAGCTTTAGTAAAAAGAAGGGAGAGTTTTCCATACTGAATACATATCTCCATATAGTCATTTTACATAATTCATAGTTTGGTTTGGTTTTTCAAGTCAGGTCTTAAAGTATTTCTTTTATTTGTCATACAGTGCAAATTACATTTATCAGAAAAATTATAAACTCCTAACTTAGTGTAATGAGATCTGAAGTCTGGATTTAAGATATGCTACCAGTATGACTTGTAACTTGAGGATACAAATTAGTATCTTATTCAAGTCTCCAGGTGTAGGAGGACTAGTTGGGTAAGAAAAGAAACTTATTTGGTTAAAATGAACTTATGGCTGACCTTTATTAAAGATGTTGAATACTTGGACGGGATAATCATTGTTTAATAAGGTGGCCTAAATGTGGTGGTTTTCTTCTGGTAGGCATGTAATTCTTATGAACAGATGGAAAGTTTTATTTGTCAGTAATGTAAGTTACACTAGTTTAGTAACTGAATTGTGGTTTGAATTAAAGTAAACAATAGTGTGTGTTTCTCTGTCCATGCTCTGTATACATGAAGGCTGAAAGGAATGTTTCTGGTCTTTTTGTTGATATTGAACTATTGTGTTGTGGTGCAGGCAGGAGGCAAAGAGCACAGAGGGGGCTGGTCTACACTACAAAGTTAGGTCGAATTTAGCCGTGTTAGGTCGATTTTTATAAGCAATGCGGCTACACAACCAACCCCATTCTGTCGACCTAAAGGGCTCTTAAAATCGACTGCTGTACTCCTCCCCGACGAGGTGAGTAGCGCTAAAATCGACCTTATTGGGTAGAATTTGGGGCAGTGCAGATGCAGCGTTGTGCAATTCGATGGTATTGGCCTCAGGAGCTATCCCAGAGTGCTCCAATGTGACCGCTCTGGATAGTACTTTCAATTCCAATGCACTAGCCAGGTACACAGGAAAAGCCCCGGGAAATTTTGAATTTCATTTCCTGTTTGGTCAGCATGGCGAGCTCAGCAGCACAGGTGACCATGCAGTCCCAGAATTGCAAATGAGCCCCAGCATGGAGCGAACGGGAGACACTGGATCTGATTGCTGTATGGGGAGAAGAATCTGTGCAGGCAGAACTCTGATCAAAAAGAAGAAATGCTAATGTATATGCCAAACTCACATAGGGCATGGTGGAGAGAGGCTACACCAGGGACACACAGCAGTGCTGCCTTGCCCCAAGCTAAGGAGCTCAGGCAAGCCTACGACAAGACGAAGGAGGCAAATGGTCACTCTGGGTCAGAGCCCTATACATGTCTCTTCTATGATCAGCTGCATGCCATTCTAAGGGGGGGAACCCTGCCAGTACCTCACAACTGTTCATGGACACCTGCAAGGGGGGAGTCTGATGCAACACAGAGGAGGATTTTGTGGAGGAGGAAGAGGAGGAGGAGGAGAATGCGCAGCAGGCAAGCGGAGAATCCATTCTTCCTGGCAGCCAGGACATTTTATCACCCTGGAGCCAATACTTCCCAAGGCAGGTTCCCGGACCGTGAAGGCAGAGAAGGCACCTCTGGTGAGTGCACATTTGTAGCTACAGTACAAGGGGTTAAAAGCAATTGTGTTTAATGTTTGATTTGCCCTGAAGAATTGGGTTGCATTTGCAGCCAGTACAGCTGCTGGAAAAGTCTGTTCACATGTCTGGGGATGGAACGGGAACCTCTGTAGGAAAGATTGAAGGCGATCCACATAACAATATTTTATTGCATAGTGCCTAGTGATTAGGCCATTTAGCTAAAAGGTGGCAGATCCCTGTTCAAATCCCTTCTCCTTGTAAGGCAGATGGGGGACTTGAACTTATTATTATAAGGGAATCCTCTAGGGACATCTCCATGAAGCTCTCCTGGAGGTACTCTGAAAGCCTTTGCAGAAGGTTTCTGCAAAGGGCTGCCTTATTTTATCCTCCTCAGTAGGACACCTTACCACACCAAGCCAGTAGCAAGTAGTCTGGAATCATTGCAGCACAAAGCATGGCAGCAAATGGTCCTGGGTTTTGTTCACATTCATGCAACATTCGGTCTTTATCTTTCTGTGTCAGCCTGAGGAGAGTGATACCATTCATGGTCACCTGGTTGAAATAGGGGAATTTTTGTAAGGGAACAGTAAAAGGACCCCGTTCATGCTGGGCTGTTTGCGCTTGGCTAAAAGGGATCATCCTGGAGAAGAGCCATGCGGTGGGGGGAGGCATGTGCTGCACATCCACTCCAAAATCGCAGCCTCTCCTTTTAAACGGCAACCCCAACCGGCATTGCTTGCTATGGGAAAGGGGGGCGCTGCAGTTTGAAACCATTCCCACATATTATGAAGATGGAAGAAGCTAAGCCCGTGTACCCTTTGACTTACCATGGCTGCTTGGAAACCAAATTCTGTTGCCCAGCCGTGTGTGATGTGTCACTGTACCAGGAGGCGCTCAATATAAAAGGCAAAATGCGACCTTGTACCTAAAGTACATGTGCTGTCTGCTGTGAATTGCTTGATTCGCTGTGAAAGAGTCTCCCTTTTGTTTTCAGAAATATATCTTCTTAAATTTTATTCTCCCTTTTTATCACTCCTGCAGGTGCAAATGTTTCTATGCTCCCTGTATCAACTCCGTCCCTGAGGTTATCGCAGATTAGAAAGCAAAAAAAACCCAACGCACTTGCGATGACATGTTTTCCGAACTGATGCAGTCCTCCCGCACTGATAGGGTAGAACTGAATGCATGGAGACATTCAGTGGCAGAGGCCAGGAAAGCATTCAGTGAGCACTCAGAAGGAGATGCTGAAGCTAATGGGGGAGCAAACGGACATGATCAGACATCTGGTGGAGCTGCAGGAAAGGCAACAAGAGCACAGACCTCCACTGAATCCTTTGTATAACCGCCTGCCCTCCTCCCCAAGTTCCATATCCTCCTCACCCATACACCCAAGAACGCGGGAGGGGAGGGTCCGGGCACATAGCTACTCCACTCCAGAGGATGGCTCAAGCAACAGAAGGCTGTCATTCAAACAGCTTTGATTTGTAGTGTGGCAACAATAAGCAAAGTGGCCTTGTCTTTCCCTCCTCCCCCATGCCACCCAGGCTACCTTGTCAGTGATCTCCCTTTTTTTTTAAATAAATAATGCATGGATTCAAAACAATAGTTACTTTATTTCCTTTGCCAGCTGTGGTCGAAGGGGGAAGGGGATTGGCTTACAGGGAAGTAAATTCAAGAAAGGGAGCGGTTTTGCATTGAGAAGAAACACACACAACTGTCACACTGTAGCCTGGCCAGTCATAAAACTGTTTTTCAAAGCCTCTCTGATGCGCAGCACGCCTAGCTGTGCTATTCTAATCGCCCTGGTGTCTGGCTGTTCAAAATTGGCCACCAAGCGATTTGCATCAACCTCCCACCCCACCATAAACATCTCCACCTTACTCTCACAGATATAATGAAGTACACAGCAAGCAGCAATAACAAAGGGAATATTGGTTGTGCTGAGGTCTAACCTAGTCAGCAAACAGCGCCAGTGGGCTTTCAAACGTCCAAAGGCACATTCTACCACCATTCTGTACTTGCGCAGCCTGTAGTTGAACTGCTCCTTACTACTGTCCAGGCTGCCTGTGTACGGCTTCATGAGCCATGAGAGCAAGGGGTAGACTGGGTCCCCAAGGATAACTATTGACATTTCAACATCCCCAACAGTAATTTTCTGGACTGGGAAGAAAGTCCCTTCTTTTAGCTGCTCGAACAGCCCGGAGTTCCTAAAGATGCGAGTGTCAGGCACCTTTCCCGACTATCCCACGTTGATGTCGGTGAAATGTCCCTTGTGATCCACCAGTGCTTGCAGCACCATTTAGAAGTACCCCTTGCGGTTTACGTACTGGTTGGCAAGGTGGTCTGGTGCCAAGATAGGGATATGCGTTCCATCTATCAACCCACCACAGTTAGGGAACCCCATTGCAGCAAAGCCATCCACTATGACCTGCACATTTCCCAGAGTCACTACCCTTGCTAGCAGAAGGTGACTGATTGCCTTGGCTACTTGGATCACAGCAGCCCCCACGGTAGGTTTGCCCACTCCAAATTGATTCCTGACTAACCGGTAGCAGTCAGGCATTGCAAGCTTCCACAGGGTTATCGCCACTCGCTTCTCAGCTGTCAGTGCAGGTCTCATCTTGGCATTCCTACACTTCAGGGTGGGGGAAAACAACTCAAAGTTCAAGGAAAGTGGCCTTTCGCATGTGAAAGTTTCGCAGCCACTGGGAATCATCCCATACCTGCAACACCATGCAGTCTCACCAGTCTGTGCTTGTTTGCTGGGCCCGGAATTGGCGTTCCACTGTATCAACCAGCCCCACTGCCGCCCTGATGTCCCAATTGCCACAGCCCGTGCTTTCAGGAACGTCTGTGTCCATATCCTCCTCACAATCGTCCTCGTACTGGCGTCTTCTTTCCAGGTTCTGCACATACTGCAGGATAATGCGTGAGGTGTTTACAAAGCTCACAACAGCAGCGGTGAGCTGAGCGGGCTCCATGCTTGCCGTGCTATGGCGTCTGCATGGGTAACCCAGGAAAAAAGGTGTGAAATGATTGTTTGCCGTTGCTTTCAACGAGGGAAGGAGAGAGTGGAGACTGAAGACATGTACCCAAAACCACCCATGACAATGTTTTTGCCCCATCAGGCATTGCAAGCTTAACCCAGAATTCCAGTGGGCAGTGGGGACTGTCGGATAGCTACCCACAGTGCACCACTCCATAAGTCAATGCTATTCACGGTATTGAAGCTGCATTCCACGAACCTACTGCACTTAGTGGGGACATACACGATAGACTGTATAAAATCACTTTCTAAAGATCGACTTCTATAAAATCAACCTAATTTCGTAGTGTAGACATACCCAGAGGCACATTTGGTAGGAACATAGGTGTGCACTTTACTAGGAATAACCCAGACGCATAGTCAAAGTGAGACCCAGGGTAAATTAATGCACTTATGTACTATATTTCACATATAATCAAACTAAGCTTTATCTTGAAATTTCATGATAAATTTCTGAAATTGTTTAAAAAAACCCAAAACCTTAAAGTCAGAGGTTCTGTGGTACACTCCTAAAAATTCTGATCTTAGCTGACCCTCTTGGATATGCTAAACCAGCTGGCAGTATGGGGAGAAAAATCTTGTTTCTGAACTGTCTGGTGCCTCCTATTTCTGTTTAGGCTGAAAATGTTTCACAAGAACTGCCAGAACTTTGTAATGGAACCAGGAAGTGCAAAAGTGTGTGAAACTGAAAAATTATCAGAAGAAAAATGTTAATCTCAAATTATTTTGATTCATGTGAGTTTGGAGCAAAGTTTCGGATACATTCTTATTGTATCTGAACTAATCCACCCATTCTTAATTTATATACAATATTTTATATGACATGTCAGTATTTTATATGACATCATTACTTGGAAGGTACAGATGTGTATTCACCTCTGACTAGGTACATGTTTAACTTGCCTTAGTACTCATGAGAGTTACACGTGTCTATTGAGAGAAGACACCTAAATGGCAGCAGACACTGTACATTCAGGACAAGGTACCCATTTTACATTCTTTTTAAGGTGTTAATAGATGATAAGGGAGTGCCTTATTGCTTTTCCTAACTGGTGTTTAGAATATAGGGGTGATTGGAGGGTGTGTTAGGATTACTGTAAATTTCTAGACATAATTGAGGACTAGTATTGTAACAACTGAATGCACTTGTGTTGATTCTATTCAATGCACACTTTTGGATTGTGGTATATTTGTTAGCAACTGGAGGGACCAACTAACATTTCTTATTCTAATGAACCGTGGCTGCCATATGGTACAGAGATCACAGGAGTCATCAAGGAGTGAAACAGAGAACTTCAGCATCAAAAGCCTGTGACAGGGGCCACTCACCTCTTGTAAGTGCCTTCTGTCAGTCAGGTGTGTACTTGCACTCTCTACTCCTGGCAACCTCTGTCGGCTGTTAACCTTATCAGGTGGGTCTTCAGTGGCTCAGTCCTCTGGCTAAGTCATGCATAGCTTAACACATGAACGAACATGGACCAGGGTAAAAGGTCCAACAAGGCCTATCCCTGTGCTCTTGTTGGTGTCTGCAGCTCTGTCTCTGGGCTCAATTCACAGCCCCTTCTAGGCTCGCTTTAAGTCTCTGCCCTGATATAGAGCATCGCCCCCAGAGCTTTCTCCCTGTAGACTTAAGTCCTGCCCTTTACTTGCTCTCTGAACAAGCCTTATCCCTTTCTCAGGGTTCATGCCACTTCTCCAGTGATGGGTGGGGAGACCCAGCCCTGCCTAGTATTCCAGGTCCTGACCCAGGGACCCTATACATAGCAGCCATGTGTTACTTCCTATAATAGTTGCAGCTGCTATTCCCTGGGCCACTTCCTACATAGCGCCTTACTTTTCACCCTTACCTCATGGTTCTCCATCTGTTCCCTGCTTGAGCAGGATCTCTCCCAGGCCTTCTGACCTGGAGAGTCTAACAGCCTTCCAGTCCTTCCTCACTCTTCTGGTCCGAGCAAGCAACTGGTCTGCTCAGTCCATGCAGCTCCTTTTAACTGAGCCTGCTGCGCTCTGATTGGCTGCTTCCCTGCAGCCTCTGTAAGTAGGCTTAGAGGACCCACCTTTACTGCTCCTTTTCTGGGGCGGGGTGTAGTGGGATTTCAAAGTCTCCAGCAGGAGGCCTTAAAAGGCCTGGTACACCCTGTCACATCATATAAGCTAAAGGAATCACTGTTGTCTACCACTAAATAATAGTCTTGTATCCTGACTGGTATCTACCACGAGCAAGAAACGTGCTCACATGGACTGAGTACATTCCCTACTTTGTCAATGTCTCTGTTCCATAGGTAGCAGAGCATTTGAAATTCATGGCAAAAAAAATCATCTTTGCCTTATTTTGCCAGTCATGTTAGTATTAGCTACCTCTTCTAAGGAGCCTTATCAGACCCTGCCAAGAATCCATTCCTTCCTTTGTTTCACAACAGTGAGAACCCCAGCTTAGTACACAAAGGCTATTTTAGCTTCCTTCTGTCCTAATGAAGAAGGAAAATTTAATAGACCTGGGTAAAACTTTCAGAAGCATGTATGTCACTTAGAAATTTATGTGTAATTGAAACTCATAAGAACATACCTAATGGGTCAGACCAAAGGTTCATCTTGCCCAGTATCCTGTCTTCCGACACTGACCAATGCCAGGTGCACCAGAAGGAATGAACAGAACAGGTAATCATCAAGTGATCCATCCCCAGTCACCCATTCCCAGCTTCTGGCAAACAGAGGCTTATAGCTATTGATGGACCTATTCTCCACAAAGTTACCTAGTTCTTTTTCGAACCCTGTTATCGTCTTGGCTTTCACAACATCCTCTGGCAAGGAGTTCCACAGGTTGACTGTGTGTTGTGTGAAAAAATACTTCCTTTTCTTTGTTTTAAACCTGCTGCCTATTACACCTCTAGACCAATATAACGCAGTCCTCGGGAGCCAAAAAAATCTTACCGCTTTATTGGTGAAACCGCATCATATCCACCTTGCTTTGGCCTCGAGCATTTCTGTTATTAACAGTCACTTCCTGTCCCCTGACTGACCCCTCAGAACCCCCGACCCATCTAACCCCCCTTCCTGCTCCCTGTCCCTTGACTGCCCTGACCCCTAGCCACACCCCTGCCCCCTGACAGGCCCCCCGGGACTCCCACGCCCTATCCAACGCCCCCATTCTCCCTCCCCTGACCTGCACCGCCCACAGAACCTCCAAACCATCCAACCCCCCCCCGCTCCCTGACTGCCCCCCGAGACCCTCTGCCCCTTAACCAACCCCTCGGCCCAGGCCCGGTACCCTTAACATGCCGCTCAGAGCAGCATGTCGGAGCCAGACACGCTGATCCGCTGGAGCGCGCAGCCCTGCCCCCCAGAGCACTGCTTTACTGCGTTATATCTGAATTCGTGTTATATCAGGTCATGTTATATCGGGGTAGAGGTGTAATTTCATTTGGTGACCCCTAGTTCTTGTGTTATGAGGAGGAGTAAATTACACTCCCTTATTTACTTTCTCCATACCAGTTATGATTTTATAGACCTCTATCATATCCCCCCTTAGTCGTCCCTTTTCCAAGCTGAAAAGTCCCAGTCTTATTAATCTCTCCTCATACGGAAGCTGTTCCATACCCATCATCATTTTTGTTGCCCTTTGCTGAACCTTTTCCAATTCCAATATATCTTTTTTTGAGATTGGGTGACCACAGCGCATGCAGCATTCAAGATGTGGGCATACCGTGGATTTATACAGAAGCAATACGATATTTTCTGACTTATTATCTATCCCTTTCTGAATGATTCCCAACATATTCGTTTTTTTGACTGCCACTGTACATTGAGTGGATGTTTTCAGAGAACTATCCACAAAGACTCCAAGATCTCTTTCTTGAGTGGTTACAGCTAATTTAGACCCCATCATTTCATATTTCAAGTTCGGATTATGTCTTCCAATGTGCATTACTTTTGCATTTATCAACATTGAATATCATCTGCCATTTTGTTGCTCAGTCACCCAGTTTTGTGAGATCCTTTTGTAGCTTTTTGCGGTGTGCTTGGGACTTAACTCTCTTGAGAAGTTTTGTATCACCTGCAAATTTTGCCACTTCACTGCTTACCCCTTTTTCCAGATCATTTATGAATATGCTGAAGAGGACTGGTCCCAGTACAGACCTGCTGGGAGGCATCACTATTTATCTCTCTCCATTCTGAAAACTGACCATTTATTCATACCCTTTGTTTCCTATCTTTTAACCAGTTACCAATCCATGAGACCACCTTCCCTCTTATCTCATGACAGCTTACTTTGCTTAAGAGCCTTTGGTGAGGGACCTCGTTAAATCTGAAAATCTAAGTACACTAAATCCACTGGATCCCTCTTGTCCATATGCTTGTTGACCCCTCAAAGAATTATAGTAGATTGGTAAGGCATGATTTCCCTTTACAACAACCATGTTGACGCTTCCCCAACAAATTATGTTCATCTGTGTATCTGACAATTTTGTTCTTTACTAAAGTTTCAACCAGTTTGCCCAGTACTAAAGTCAGGCTTACTGGCCTGTAATTGCTGGGATCACCTCTGGAGCCCTTTTTAAAAATTGGCATCATATTAGCTATCCTCCAGTCATTTGATACAGAAGCTGATTTAAATGATAGGTTACAAACTACAGTTAGTAGTTCTGCAATTTCACATTTGAGTTCCTTCAGAACTCTTGGGTGAATACCATCTGGTCCTGGTGACTTATTACTCTTTAGTTGATCAATTTGTTCCAAAGCCTCCTCTAATTACACCTCAATCTTTGACAGTTCCTCAAATTTGTCACCTAAAAAGATGGCTCAGGTTTGGGAATCTCCCTCACGTCCTTAGCTGTGAAGACCGATGCAAAGAATTAATTTAGTTTCTCCACAATTGCCTTATCCTCCTTGAGTGCTCCTTTAGCATCTCGATCGTCCAGTGGCCCCACTGGTTGTTTAGCAGGCTTCCTGCTTCTGATGTACTGAAAAAAAATTCCTTTTTGAGTCTTCAAATTCTTTTTTGGCCTTCCTAATTATATGTTTTCACTTCATTTGCCAGAGTATATGTTCCTTTCTTTTTTCCTCACTAGGATTTAACTTCCACTTTTTAAAGGATGCCTTTTTGTCTCTCACTGCTTCTTTTACTTTGTTGTTTAGCCATGGTGGCACTTTTTTTGTTCTTTTACTATGTTTTTAAATTTGTGTATACATTTAAGTTTAGCCTCTATTACGGTTGTCTTTAAAAAGTTTTCATGCAGCTTTTAGGGATTTCACTTTTGGCACTGTACCTTTTAATTTCTGTTTAACTAACATCCTCATTTTTGTGTAGTCTCCCTTTCTGAAATTAAATGCTACAGTGTTGGGCTGCTGTGGTGTTTTCCCCACCACAGGGATGTTAAATTTAATTATGTTATGGTCAGTATTACCAAGTGGTCCAGCTATATTCACCGCTTGGACCAGATCCTGTGCTCCACTTAGGACTAAATCAAGAATTGCCTCTCCTCTTGTGGGTTCCAGGACTAGCTGCTCCAAGAAGCAGTCATTTAAGGTATGAAGAAACTTTATCTCTGCCTCCTGTTCTGAGGTAACATGTATCCAGTCAAGATAGTTGAAATCCCCCATTATTATTGAGTTTTTTATTTTTGTAGCCTCTTTAATCTCCCTGAGCATTTCACAGTCACTATCACCATCCTGGTCAGGTGGTCAGTAATATATCCCTACTGCTATATTCTTATTATTAGAACATGGAATTACTATCCACAGAGATTCTATGGTACAGTTTGGTTCCTTTAAGATTTTTACCTCATTTGATTCTATGCTTTCTTTCACATATAGTGACACTCCCCCCCAGGATGACCTGTTCTGTCCTTCAGATATATTTTGTACCCTGATTTTACTGTGTCTCATTGATTATCCTCGTTCCATCAAGTTTATGGGATGCCTATTGTATCAATATCCTCATTTAATACGAGACACTCTAGTTTATCATCTTATTATTTAGATTTCTAGCATTTGTATATAAGCATTTTAAAAACTTGTCACTCAGTTGGAGTTAGGTTCTTAAGTCAATTTTGAAAATTGGATTTAGGCTCCTAAATAAGTCTGGCACTTTTGAAAATTTTTCCTTATGTCACCATGACTGCCACTCCAATGTGTAAAAATAAGGAAGTGATCAGCATCAGACTATGTCTACACTGCAAAGTTTGATTGATGTAAATTATGTCAGTGTATGGCTGCCAACTTTTTTATGTTGCTCAGATACACACACACTTGGCTGCTTATGTTGGCGCTGCCTGTGCTCACCACAAGCAGTTGTGTCAATGAAAAGGTAGGTGTCCTAATGTGCCCTAGACCATCATGCGGCACAGTCCCTTATGGGACATTTTTGCAGTGCTCTTGGGGATACCAGCAATTTGAACTTGGGTGAAGTTCCCGTAATTCCACTTTCTCAATCTCATAATTGTTCCAGCCATAATTTTTGTGCCTTTTTAAAAACTTCCACAGTCCTGTGCACAGCTTTTCAATCTCTGCCCATCTTTCTGGCAGAAGCACAGACCTTGCAGAGTCAGCGCAATTGTCATCACAACTTTTGATAATATGGGATATGCAGTTAGTATGATTGCAACTGAGTGGGTGAGGAGGAGATGAAGTTCAACCACAATGATGGGCTGCAAAAAAAAATTGCCAAATTGCAGCTAGCATTCATGGAACAGTTGTACATGACGGATCGCTGCTTCTGGGCTGAGAAATGAGCACTGATCGGTGGGATTGCATCATACTGGTGGTTTGGTATGAGAAGCAGTGGCTACAGAATTTCTGAATGTGAAGGGCCACATTCCTGAATTTGTGTTCTGAGTTTGCCCCAGCGCTCAAGGACATCAGAATGAGAGCTTCATTGGCAGGGGAGAAGTCAGTGGCGATAATGGTCTGGAAGCTTGCAACATTGGATTGCCATTGGTAATTGGGCAATCATTTTGGAGTTGGAATATCCACAGTGGAGCAGTTGTCATCTAAGTGTGCATAAAATGCACCCTGCTGCACAGGACTGTGACTCTCTGCTATGTCAGGAAATGGTGGATGGATTTGCAGCAATGGGGTTCCCAAACTGTGGTGGGCTGATAGATGGCATGCATATCCTATTCTGGCATCTTTCAACCTTGCAAGAGAGTACATAGACAGAAAGGGACACTTATCCATCATTATGCAAGTGCTATGGGATCACTGAGGACACTTCACTAATATCAGTGTGGACTTGTGAGGGAACGTGCATGATGCTCACATCTTTAAGATTATATGACTTTTCCAAAAGCTCCAAGTACGCACATTCTTCTCTGATTGGCGATGTTGAAATGCCAGTAGTGATTCTGCAGGATCCAGCCTACCCCTTTCTCTTCTGGCTCATAAAGCTGTGGACTGGCTATATGGACAGCACCAAAGAGAGAGTCAGCTACTCACTCTGCAAGGTCAGGATGACTATTGAACGTGTATTTGATAGATTAAAGGGTCATTGGCTGACTAGATTGGATCTCAGTGAGGCAAACATACCCACTGTTATAGCTACATGTTGTGTACTGCATAATATCTGTGAGGTGACGCGGGAAAGGTTACTGCCAGAGTGGAAGGGTGAGGTGGACCAGCTATCTGCTGAATTGAACAGCTAGACTCAAGCTATTAGAAGAGCCAACCATGAAGCTATATGACTGAGGGAGGCGTTAAAAGATTGTATTAACTGTCAGCCACAGTAATGTTATGTGATGCTTTTATGAATAGTGAACTTTTGTGTGTATGAGCTTAAATATTTTATGTTAAATAATTCCTGTTATAAATTATGTAATGCGACAGTTATGCTTGGTGTAAACTAATAAATAAACTCTGAGTTTCCGAAAATAAAACTTTATTGTATACAAAGAAACAGGAAACAAAGTTAAAGTGCAAATACACAAGGTAAAAATATTTTTGCAGCACTAAAAACCCAATAAAATGCAAGTACATATGCTCCCTGGGTTATGCAAGACCCGATTTACGCAAATTTGCACTTACAGAAAAAGTTGCGTAAGCTAGAAATAGGAGGTTTTTAGGGGTTTTATTTTTTGTTTTTACATAACGTTTGTTTATATGTTTCCAACTTACGCAAAATTTGAGTTATGCAAGGCTTCCAGAACGGAATGATTGCGTAAGTCGGGGAGCATCTGTAAACAAGGAATATTTAGTTTATGTATTAAACATATTACAATGTTTCAGTCATGTTACAAAGCACATCGTGCATTGTGGCTAATCCTGTGATTTTCACAAGTCAGGGTGTGTGTAGTTATAGTTCCCATTTTCCCCTGGCATGGAGTGGTAGGAGTAAGAGTTCAACCTATGCTGCCCCTGATAAATTGGGGGATTACAGGGAGCAGCAACCAGGGAGCTTTCCACGGATTAGAAAGGCTGCATCTGGGGTCTTTGGGCATTTAGTTTGGTAACGCTCTGCAATATCTGAATGTGTTGCCTGAGCAAACCCAGGATGCCCTGGTTCACTTCCCACTGTATCTTTCAGTCCATTTTCCTCTCCTGCAGCAACTGCTCTCTCCAAACTTGGTCCTCTGTCATCACAGACATGGCTCCTACAAGCCCTGTATTCTCTATCAGCATCAAGAGAGGGCGGGTAGGTCACACAGAACATATTCTTCCTGGTCCACTTCTTTCTCCACTTGATCAGAGTCAGATGTTTGGCAGGGGTGGCGGGGGCTCCTCTCAAGGGCACTATGCCAGACACAGCTGATTAAAACACAGAGATATACCATTAGATTTATAGTAACAATGGAAAGGGAAAGATAAATCTCAAAACTCCCTTATGTTATTCCCATAAATACCTTTAATAAGAAAAGTTAATTTCACTTTAGCTTTGGAGCACATTGCTACAGTACCTCTCTGCAGCTGAAGCCATCAGGTGGATGGGCAGTGGCAATTTGCAAGGTTTAGATGGTGGTCTCCTTGGGTAAAAGTATAAGGAATTTGCAGTGAATATTGCTAATATTTTCAGAGGTAGTGGTGATTTTTGCTGATATTTCACTCCTGACAGACTGCAGAGAACCAGCTGCTAAAAGCATCCTGAAGCTGCCTGGGCCTGTGTGCTACCAACCTGACTATTGCACTGGCGCAAGCGGAACTCATTGCAGAGTTTCATCAGAAAATCTCCTCTTTCAGAGGAAGAAACAAGGCTACCATCCCTATAAATGTTCAGCAGAGGATTTCAGAGGATCTCCATGAAAGTTTCAAGGAGATCTCTCAAGAGGATAAAAAGGACATCCCTACTCAGGTAAACAAAGTACTCCATGTGGTCCTCCATGTTTAGCTCAACAAGCTGAAGAATGGAAAAGCAGATGTGCCTCAAACTTTTTTTTTCCTACCTAGCATAGGACACTGATTTGATGTGAAATGTTTCAGAGGAACAGCCGTGTTAGTCTGTATTCGCAAAAAGAAAAGGAGTACTTGTGGCACCTTAGAGACTAACCAATTTATTTGAGCATGAGCTTTCGTGAGCTACAGCTCACTTCATCAGATGTATACCGTGGAAACTGCAGCAGACTTTATATACACACAGAGAATATGAAACAATACCTCCTCCCACCCCACTGTCCTGCTGGTAATAGCTTATCTAAAGTGATCAACAGGTCACCTGTTGATCACTTTAGATAAGCTATTACCAGCAGGACAGTGGGGTGGGAGGAGGTATTGTTTCATATTCTCTGTGTGTATATAAAGTCTGCTGCAGTTTCCACGGTATACATCTGATGAAGTGAGCTGTAGCTCACGAAAGCTCATGCTCAAATAAATTGGTTAGTCTGTAAGGTGCCACAAGTACTCCTTTTCTTGATGTGAAATGTGTAATTCATACTACCATTCTAAATTTTTTTGAATTTATTTTCTAACATTTTAAATGAAAAGCAAGGAATCAAAAATTAGTGTCTTTATACTCTAAATGCGCAGATGGAATAGGCACTATTTTTAAATGGGAAAGAAGGGCAGAGGGAGGGAGGAAGGGGAGATGAGGCAATTAAAATGTAAAAAATGAAGGAATAATGCTGTGACATTCTGCTTGGGGTACCCAGAATTGTGAGCCCTTGTGTTCTCTCTCTAGAACAGAGATTTAATGTGATACTAAGAAGTACGAATAGAACACAGGTATGGTTACAAACAAAACAAAATACTCTTTGTAGTGACTAAAACTTAATTTCAACAAGTTACAATCTTTGTGTAAGCAGGTTTCTCACTTACATTAAGTCTCCAGCAACTCTTGCCTTCCAGTCCAAGAAGATTCAGCTTTTATAGGCTAAAAGGGTACTGTATGCTATCATCCCCTAAGTGAAGGATAACTGAAATGTCTCTTCGCCCCTCTTATATTACCCAAAGTCTATTGTCTCTATTTCAAGAATACAGATTCTATCCCCAGGTGTGATCGTTAAGCAGTCTTCTCCCCTGCTTGTTAGCTTGATGGCTTTGTTCACTTTATGTGTAAATTCATTTTCATTGTCCTCTGCTAGTGATCAAGCTGGTCAGACAAATAAATAGACATTCCTTTATGTCTGTCAAGGTTCCTTCCCCACTCTGAACTCTAGGGTACAAATGTGGGGACCTGCATGAAAACCTCCTAAGCTTACTTTCACCAGCTTAGGTTAAAACTTCCCCAAGGTACAAATTAATTTTATCCTTTGCCCCTGGATCCACTGTCACCACCAAACTTTAACTGGGTTTACTGGGAAACGTAGTTTGGACACGTCTTTCCCCCCAAAATCCTCCCAACTTAGTGATGTAGAAGAGTGTGCAGTCACTCACAGGGGAGGTGGAACCTCAGTGGAACCATAACGGGAAATAATATATCCAGAGATCCATTTAAAAAGGTTCTGAGTGGAGATAGAGGCTCCCTTAGACCTACCTGCAATAAAAACAAAGAGTCTAAAGAGCTTCCTGAATGGCCTAGTTCTGTACAAGTAAAAGGCTAATGCCCTCTTAACATCAAGCATATCTAAGGCAGAGTCATGTGTAAACTGATGCTGCTTATGAAAGAAAACTGGAAGGTAGATAGTTGGGTTAATATGAAACTCAAAAAAAACCTTAGGTATAAATTTTGAATGGTGTCATAATGACACCTTCTCCTTGGAGTATACAGTAAATGGAGGGCCTACCATTAGAGCCCTCCTCTCTGCAACCCTGTGAGCAGAAGCGATGGTCACCAAAAAGGCCATCTTCATAGACAGATATAGCAGTGAGCACAGGCTTTTGGCTCAAAGAATCATAGAATATCAGGGTTGGAAGGGACCTCAGGAGGTCATCTAGTCCAACCCCCTTGAGCTGGTTAAGAACAAGGTTGAGATCCCAAAGTGGTGTAGGGGCTCTAATCGGCAGAAGAAGATACATAAGATCTTTCAGGAATGTAATTGTGGGTGAATGAGGAAATATCAAGACGATTGAATCCAGGAAGGTTGTCTCATTACTATTGCTGTGGATATAGACCTGGCTGCAGTGTCTGCTGCATAAAGTGACACCTGCAGGAAGCTTACCCAAGAGCTTAACTTCCTTTATTATGGTGTTAAATTGTTTTAGGTGTTCCTGTGGCAAATGGTCAATAACAGCATTAAAATTCTCATAGTTCAAGCTGTCATATTTTGACATCAGTGCCTGGTGATTATCTATCCTAAACTGTAATGTTGCTGAAGAGTAGCTTTTATGACCAAAAAGGTCCAGATCTTTCTAGTCCTTAATATATAGATTGGCTTTTTGGGAATGTTGCCTGTCCCTTTCATTGACTGCATCCATGACCAGATAATTTGATGCTGGTCAAGAAAACAAAAATTCAGAATCCCTGGCCTGGACATAGTATGTTTTATCAGCCCACTACCATGTATGGGAAGTCACTGCTGGAGTTTGCCAGATGGTCTTGGCTGGCTCAAGAATGGCTTCATTAATTGTCAGTGCCACCAGTGGTGAAGCAGAAGTGTGCAATATGTCCAGGAGCTTGCAATGGGAATCCTAGATTTCTTCCAAGGGAATTTGCAAGGTGTTTGCGACCTGCTTCATCAGGTCCTGGAATTGCCGAAAGTCATCAGCTAATGGTAGTGGTGGCATTATTTCCTCGTCAGGTGATGACCAAGATATATTTGTAAGAAGGGAAACCTCCTTGTCTATTCTTGCCTCTTGCTCCTCAAAGGTCTTGTCTGCTGACTGAGATCAGAGGGGAGGGATGGAGGGTACCAGGGAATGAGGCCTTCTTTGTTCCTTATGGGACTGAATCGGAGTCTTTAAAAATAGCTGGCAGTACATTGTCATGGATCCCAATAAGGCCACTAAGGAGGACCATAAGGGTGAGGTTATGCATTGGTCATCCCAAGTGTTAATAGGTAGGGGTCTGGTATTCTGCCTTTCTTGCATCGGGGAATAACATCTCCTGGAGTAAATTGGAGAGCCTTGAATGGAAAGTTCTGAGACGGGATGCTCCTCCACATATTGTACAGGAGGTGACAACCCCTCTTCATAGATAGTAGAAAATGGGGAAGAGGTAAGTCTCACAAAAACATGAGCAGTTGATGACCCAGCAGACCTTGGTACCAAGAGGTGTCCAGAGGTCGCAAAGAGGGGAGACTCAGACTCATTCGGGATCATAAGGTCTTTCAGATATCAGAACTCCTGAAGTACTGGCAGCACAACAGAACTGGTCCAAGCACCAATGGTGTTCCTGATGCTGTTGTCCATGGCACTCGTGTCAATACTGAGGGGTTCATGGATTTCACTGAAGTCGCCCCCTTGGTAACAGTAGTCTTTGGTACTGAGTCCTTTATGGCTGAGGTAAAAAGTACATAATTACCACCAATATATTCACATTATGTTAAAATGAGCACATAATGAATTTTGGTTCAGTACTTTCAACAGAGCACTGGGATCTAGAAAACTTTGTACTGGATTTTTAAATGTGTTCACCATTAGCCTCGCTCTAGTTCCCATTGAAGTCAATGGCAAAACTTCCATTGACCTCAATAGGAACAGTTAGATCAATGCTGAACCCTTCTGAAAATCCCATTCTTCGGTACATCGACACTGCAACTGGAGGTGTAATCTTCTGCTTGGGTATATGTACAGATGCTAGCTTATCTTTGTTTTCTGGGGCTGCAAATGACTTGCTATGTGGCCTTGGGTAACTCACTCTCTCTGCACTTTACTGTACCCATCTCTAAAGCGAGTATCGTAATACATTCCGAGGCATCTGGTATAGATGCATGTTTGTTAGATGTAAATCTTCACAAAAATTATTTAAAAGATTTACATTTTTCCCTAAATAAGTTTTACACACTATTATACACCAAAACCTGTAGATATGTTATCTGGGAAATGGCCCTTGAAGCTCTTTGCAGATAGCCACAAATAAAATGTACAAGAGAGAATTCTAACAGCTCTGCAGCTGTGTACTATTACCACTCCAGTTTCCATAGAAACAGACATCGGCTCAGCAAAAAAAAAAGGTAATTGAAAGTTTTAAAACAGTGATTATTTTAAATTGCCCTTTTTCATGGAAATGGTGGCCAGTAGCAGAATTTTTAGAACTCTTGTAAATTTCAGCTGTAGCTGCAGGATGAGTATAGTGAGTGTTGGAACAGCACCTACAAACACAAAGATGCTAAAATTTACAGTACATTAATTCTGAAAAACAAAACAAAGCATTTTTCTTCTTAAGGCTAATGACAACTCATTTGAGGGAAGACAAAATGTTGGTAAAGTATTTTCAGCAAAAAATGATTGTTTTCTGGGATTGATTTTTTTTGGAACTCATATTTTTTAAATTAGATATTTTTCAATGAAAAATTCATAGAAGATTTTTAGCTATTAGGACAACCATAAAAAAGATGCTTTAAAAATATGTTCACTATTTTCATGTTCCTGATGTTACACTGCAAGATTAAGGTACTGTGTTAAACTGGAGTGCTTTATTAAAACTTTTGTCAGGACCAAACAGTTTGCATAAGCCCCACTGCTGGAAAGACCAAACTCTAGTGACCGACAGCTGCTCACTAGAGCTGTGTCCCTCTGACCTCTTCAGTAAAGTTCCAAACGTAAAAGGGATAGGGTGCTGGAAAACATACCCCAGACCATAGACCATGCTGACAACATTTATGCATGAACTTAACCTGACTCATGCAAGTTTTCCAATTGACTTCTATGAATCTACTTACATAAATAAAGTTACTCACAAGACTCTTTGCAGGATCAAGACCTGTGTTTCAAACACGGTTGCCTAGCTGATAATGGTCATAAGTCATATGACATTGATTCTGGTTTGCTGATTGGATAAGCCTGTTCCATATGGCCAGAATGCTCAACTGAGCCCTGGTCTCCACTACAGGGTTAGGTTGAATTTAGCCACGTTTCGTCGATTTTAAAATGAATGCATCTACACAACCAACCCCGTTCCATCGACCTAAAGGGCTCTTAAAATCGACTTCTGTACTCCTTCCTGGTGAGGGGAGTAGCGCTAAAATCGACCTTGCTAGGTCGAATTTGGGGTAGTGCAGACGCAATTCGACGGTATTGGCCTCCGGGAGCTATCCCAGAGTGCTCCAATCTGACCACTCTGGACAGCACTTTCAACTCTGATGCACTAGCCAGGTACACAGGAAAAGCCCCGGAAAATTTTGAATTTCATTTCCTTTTTGGTCAGCATGGCGAGCTCAGCAGCACAGTTGACCATGCAGTCCCCCCACAATCGCAAATGAGCTCCAGCATGGACCAAAAGGGAGACACTGGATCTGATTGCTGCATGGGGAGAAGACTCTGTGCAGGCAGAACTCCGATCAAAAAGAAGAAATGCAAATATATATGCCAAAATCACATGGGGCATGGTGGAGAGAGGCTACCCCCGGGACGCACAGCAGTGCCACATGAAAGTTAAGGAGCTCAGGCAAGCCTACCAAAAGAAAAAGGAGGCAAACAGTCGCTTTGGGTCAGAGCCCCATACATGCCGCTTCTGTGATCAGCTGCATGGCATTCTAGGGGGGGACCCTACCACTACCCCACCACTGTCCATGGACACCTGCAAGGAGGGAGTCTCATGCAACACAGAGGAGGATTTTGTGGGGGAGAAAGAGGAGGACGAGGAGAATGAGCAGCAGGCAAGGGGTGAATCTGTTCTTCCCGGCAGCCAAAACCTTTTCATCACCCTAGAGCCAATACCCTTCCAAGGCGGGATTCCCCGACCCTGAAGCCAGAGAAGGCACCTCTGGTCAGTGCACATTTGTAACTACAGCACAGGGTTTAAAAGCAATTGTGTTTAATGTTTGATTTGCCCTGAAGAATTGGGATGCATTTGTGGCCAGTAAAGCTACTGGAAAAGTCTGTTAACATGTCTGGGGATGGAGCGGGAATCCTCCGGGACATCTCCATGAAGCTCTCCTGGAGGTACTCTGAAAGCCTTTGCAGAAGGTTTCTGCGGAGGGCTGCTTTATTTCGTCCTCCACAGTAGGACACTTTACCACCCCAAACCAGAAGCAAGCAGTCTGGAATCATTGCAGCACAAAGCATGGCAGCGAATGGGCCTGGGTTTTGGTCGCATTCAAGCAACATTCGGTCTATATCTTTCTGTGTTAGCCTGAGGAGAGTGATACCATTCATGGTCACCTGATTGAAATAGGGGAATTTTTGTAAGGGAACAGTAAAAGGATCCCGTTCATGCTGGGCTGTTTGCACTTGGCTAAAAGGGATCATCCCGGAGAATAGCCATGTGGCAGGGGGAGGGATGAAGGGATCATCCCAGAGAATAGCCAAGCGGTGGGGTTGGGGGAGGTGTGTGCTACACATCCACCCAAAAACGGCAGCCCCTCCTTTTAAATGTGAAACCCAATTGGCATTGCTTGCTATAGGAAAGGGGGGCACTGCCGTTTGAAACCATTCCTACATGTTATGAAGTTGGAAGAAGCCAACCTTTCCATGGCTGCCTGGAAATCGAATTCTGTTGCCCAGCCGTGTGTGATGTGTCACCATAGCAGCAGGTGCTCAATATAAAAGGCAAAATGTGACCTTGTACCTAAAGCTCATGTGCTGTCTGCTGTGAATTGCTTGATTCACTGTGAAAGAGTCTCCCTTTTGCTCTCAGAAATGTATCATCTTAAATTTTTCTCTCCCTTTTTATCCCCCCGCAGGTGCAAATGTTTCTATGCTCCCCCTATCATCTCCGTCCCTGAGGTTATCGCAGATTAACAGGCGAAAAAAACGCACTTGCGATCACATGTTTTCCGAGCTCATGCAGTCCTCCTGCACTGATAGGGCACAGCTTAATGCATGGAGGGATTCAATGGCAGAGGCCAGGAAAGCATTAAGTGACCGCGATGAGCAGAGGCAAGAGGCCCAAGCAACAGAAGGCTGTTATTCAAACAATTTTGATTTGTAGCGTGGCTACAATAAGCAATGTGGCCTTGTCCTTCCCTCCTCCCCCCTACCTGAGCTACCTTGTCAGTTATCTCACTTTTTTTTTAATTAATAAAGAAAGAATGCATGATTTCAAAACAAATAGTTACTTTATTTCCTTTGCCAGCTGTGATCGAAGGGGGGAGGGTGGTTGGCTTACAGGGAATTAAAATCAACAAAGGGGGTGGGTTTGGAGCAAGGAGAAACGCACAACAACTGTCACTCCATAGCCTGGCCAGTCATGAAACTGGTTTTCAAAGCCTCTCTGATGCGCAGCACGCCTAGCTGTGCTCTTCTAATCACCCTGGTGTCTGGCTGCTCAAAATCGGCTGCCAGGCGATTTGCCTCAACTTCCCACCCTGCCATAAACGTCTCCCCCTTATTCTCACAGATATTATGGAGCACACAGCAAGCAGCAATAACAATGGGAATGTTGACTGTGCTGAGGTCTAGCCTAGTCAGCAAACAGCGCCAGCGAGCTTTTAAATGTCCAAAGCCACATTCTACCACCATTCTGCATTTGCTCAGCCTATAGTTGAACTGCTCCTTACTACTGTCCAGGCTGCCTGTGTACGGCTTCATGAGCCAAGGGAGCCAGAGGTAGGCTGGGTCCCCAAGGATAACTATTGACATTTCAACATCCCCAACAGCAATCTTCTGGTCTAGGAAGTAAGTCCCTTCTTGCAGCTGCTCGAACAGCCCAGAGTTCCTAAAGATGTGAGCGTCATGCACCTTTCCCAGCCATCCCACGCTAATGTCAGTGAAACGTCCCTTGTGATCCACCAGTGCTTGCAGCACCATTGAGAAGTACCCCTTGCAGTTTACATACTGGTTGGCAAGGTGGTCCAGTGCCAAGATCGGGATATCCGTTCTGTCTATCAACCCACCACAGTTAGGGAACCCCATTGCAGCAAAGCCATCCACTATGACCTGCACATTTCCCAGCGCCACTACCCTTGATAACAGAACATCAGTGACTGCATTGGCTACTTGAATCACAGCAGTCCCCACGGTAGATTTGCCCGCTCCAAATTTATTCCCGACTGACTGGTAGCAGTCAGGTGTTGCAAGCTTTCACAGGGTTATCGCCACTCACTTCTGAACTGTCAGGGCAGCTCTCATCTTGGTATTCCTGCACTTCAGGGCAGGGGAAAGCAACTCACAAAGTTCAAGGAAAGTGGCCTTACATATGCGAAAGTTTCGCAGCCACTGTGAATCATCCCATACCTGCAACACTATGCGGTCCCACCAGTCTGTGCTTGTTTGCCGGGCCCAGAATTGGCATTCCACTGTATCAACCAGCCCCACTGCCGCCATGGTGTCCCAACTGCCACAGCCTGTGCTTTCAAGAACATCTGTATCCATGTCCTCCTCACAATTATCCTTGTGCTGGCGTCTCTTAGCCATGTTCTGCACATACTGCAGGATAATGCATGAGGTGTTTACAAAGCTCACAACAGCAGCGGTGAGCTGAGCGGGCTCCATGCTTGCCGTGTTATGGAGTCTGCATGGGTAACCCAGGAAAAAAGGCGCGAAACAATTGTCTGCCATTGCTTTCATGGAGGGAGGGAGAGAGGAAGGGAAGACTGAAGACGTACTCAAAACCACCCACTACAATGTTTTTGCCCCATCAGGCATTGTGAGCTTAACTCAGAATGCCAATGGGCAGCAGACACTGTAGGAACTGTGGGATAGCTACCCACAGTGCACCACTCCGTGAGTCGATGCTAGCCATGGGATTGAGGACGCACTCCGCCAACTTAATGCGCTTAGTGGGGACACACACAATCGACTGTATAAAATTGATTTCTACAGATCAACTACTATAGAATTGACCTAATTTCGTAGTGTAGACATACCCTTAAGTAATTTTGACTCACTTTCTCAGAGGGAGTAGCAACATCACAGAGCAGTATTGTATGTTAATTTCTGCTGCAGTAGGGAGAGCTATTTTTTACCCACTATGAAGACTATTGAGGGTTTCAGAAGAACAATAGCCCAGCCCAGTAGTCCCTTGAAGACGTCAAGTGGTCCATCCACAAAAGATGTGTGGGAGTGAAAGCCAGCAGATCCTCTGCAAGAAAATAACACAAGTTAGTTGTGAAGGGAGGACTGTATGGAGCCTGCATAGAATTGGATAAACATTCAAATATGAACTTTGATGGTTCCCTATCACCAGGGCTATATGGAGTTGACTATGTAGGAGCTGGTTTACAACCTCATTTTGCATGTATAAAAGTTTGGCTACAAAGTGTAAGGTTCACTCTGTGAACGTTCCATGACAAATCTCTTTACACGGAAAAGCTACTTTCTGTTAGTAAAGATTTCACGCTGTGTTTGAACAGAATTCTGGAAAAAATAGATTTAGTTGAATAGTGCCAGATATTTTCTCCCCACAAGAGAATGGATGTCCTATCTGTTTAGAAGTAAACTGTTGTTCTTGTTTTCCTTTCCCTTTCATTTGTCTGAGGAATGTTTAAAATCACCTGAAAAACTATAAAAATAAAATTTATCACAAGGCATGTACATAGTGCATAACATCAAAAAAAAACTATCTACTCAAGTAGCAAGACTTTTTTGAAGATTATTTGTTAAGGGTATAATCTCTCATTGACACACAAGATGGAGGAAAGGAATCAAGGGTAAATCAGTAGTCTTGTAGGAGGTTAATAGGGAGGAGGAGCAGAAGCGGAACTGGGGAGAGAATGTGGGATCACTCTTTCACTGGATCCAAACCTGAAAATAAAAGCTTTCAGACATGGTTCAGTTCTAGGGGTAAGGACTGCTCAGGCTGGGTTTTTACCACACCACCTGAAACTGGCTGGCCTCATCCTTCACTAGTGCCAGTTAACCCATGTTAAAGTGCATTAGTGAGCATCGTCACAAGGAAAGGAAATCAGAGGAAAAAGAGGATGTAATAAATAGCTATGGGAGATGGAGAGGGAAAGGCAAGAGAAATAGAAGCAGATGCTTAGCTGGTATAAATTATCAAATGTAGTCTATGTATCTATGACAATTGACACCAGCTGAATTTAACCAGGAGCATGTAAAGGAGAATAAAAAGAAAAGAGGGGTAAAGAGGAGTAGGGATAAAAGAAATAGGAAAGTGAGGAATCTGCAAGATGTGCTACAGAAACTGACCCAGTAAAGAACTGCGAAATTCCAAGGCCTTGCTTGTAGCTCACAATTATTTTTATAGTACACATATCATGTCTCTCTTCTTCTCTATGATCTATTATATATATATCAACTGATTACAAATATGCTTGCTAGAATTTAAAATGGAATAAGGCATTAATGTGGAAGGGAGTCAGTGATACGTTATCAGTTGCTCAACGCTTTAGAACTGTTGTTACAGATAGCCAGGGGATACCAAGAAGCACATGAAGGTCATTTATCTAAAATGGAATCCTAGATTTGTAAATACCAAGTGCTATATTGATTAGGGGATTCTCCATCCTCCATACAGGAGTTTTTGAATTGCATAATATAAAAAGCTATGAGAGGAAAAAGAAAAGCCCGTCAGGTGGTGACACCTTCTTACAAAATGTGTTTCAGATGAGTGTAGTAATAGTGATGATCAGTGATATGTAAGCCAAGCATGGTGGATTTCCGTTGCCATCTAAAATGAAATTTATGGAGTGCACCTCATTTATTCTATTACAGTGCCTGGATAGTAATATCCAAAGAGCAAGAATCAGTTTAATACATTGTATAAGATCTATTCAATACAGTATTATTTCCACTGTTGATTCTACACACAGTGCTACTTATTTTGGATCAGAATAAAAGTTACAAACTATATGAGTCAAAAAACATCCTGTTGAATTTAGCCAACAGACTGAAGATAAAATCATATCCAGTGTAAAAGTGTGTGTGTGTGTATATATATATATATATATATATATATAGTCAGTATTCTGTTCAGTGTAAAAAAGAGTGACGCTACAGGAAAAGGAGTACTTGTGGCACCTTAGAGACTAACCAATTTATTTGAGCATAAGCTTTCATGAGCTACAGCTCTTAAGTGAGCTGTAGCTCACGAAAGCTTATGCTCAAATAAATTGGTTAGTCTCTAAGGTGCCACAAGTACTCCTTTTCTTTTTGCGAATACAGACTAACACGGCTTTTACTCTGAAACCAGTGATGCTACAGTATATGCTGTCAAGTGTTTATGTGCTATCAAGAACAACCCACTCTGATGTCAGAGACCAAGAATTATCATGGATGATGAAGCTTAAAAATGTACCTAAAACTTTAAATATGAACACTTCCATGTTTCTTCTACAATATCTGATGCTGGCTGGAACTAGAAGTGCCAAAACCAAGTCACACTTTGGGAAATAATCTCAGTATGTGCAGAGACAGGGTTATGTCTAAAGCATTCAATGTTGATATTTTCATGTGCAAATCTCTGAAGCATATTGTAGGCACCCTATGCCTGAGACTTTAGTTAATCACTTTGTGTGGTGCTCCATATGCTGTAATACTCTCTGAGAAGCTGGATGACCATTACCTATGTAGTCATTTTGATTATCATTTACCACATCACATACCACTTGTGCTGAACTGTTCGTTCATATGGTGTTTTTCTGTTTATAGCTCCCTTGGTCTTTTTGTTGCATCACATGACAGGGAGTTAGGATATTTGGATACCATTCCTCACTATTCCAAAGACTTCTGTGCAGCCCTAGAAAAGCCACTTAACTTCTCTATACCTGTTTAATTATATGTAATTGTATTGTTGTAGCCAAATCGAAAGCTTGTCACTCTCACCAACAGAAGTTGGTCCAATAAAAGAAATTACTTCACCAACCTTTGCTTACTAATTTTCTGTAATTATCTGTATTGCTCGGGGATGCAGGAGTGTAATCAGGAAGGCCAAATCACACCTGGAGTTGCAGCTAGCAAGAGATGTCAAGAGTAACAAGAAGGGTTTCTTCAGGTATGTTAGCAACAAGAAGAAAGTCAAGGAAAGTGTGAGCCCCTTACTGAATGAGGGAGGCAACCTCATTGAACAAGGTCGGCTCCCAGACGACTGCACTGGGCAGCACAGCATGGGGAGGAGGTGACCAGCCCTCTGTGGAGAAAGAAGTGGTTTGGGACTGTTTAGAAAATCTGGACGAGCACAAAGTCCGTGGGGCCGGATGCGTTGCATCCGAGAGTGCTAAAGGAGTTGGCGGATGTGATTGCAGAGCCATTGGCCATTATCTTTGAAAACTCATGGTGATCGGGGGAAGTCCCAGATGACTGGAAAAAGGCTAATGTAGTGCCCATTTTTAAAAAAGGGAAGAAGGAGGATCCTGGGAACTACAGGCCAGTCAGCCTCACCTCAGTTCCCGGAAAAATCATGGAGCAGGTCGTCAAGGAATCAATTCTGAAGCACTTACAGGAGAGGAAAGTGATCAGGAACAGTCAGCATGGATTCACCAAGGGCAAGTCATGCCTGACTAATATAATCGCCTTCTATGATGAGATTACTGGTTCTGTGGATGAAGGGAAAACGGTGGATGTATTGTTTCTTGACTTTAGCAAAGCTTTTGACACGGTCTCCCACAGTGTTCTTGCCAGCAAGTTAAAGAAGTATGGGCTGGACGAATGGACTATAAGGTGGGTAGAAAGTTGGCTAGATTGTCGGGCTCAACAGGTAGTAATCAATGGCTCCATGTCTAGTTGGCAGCCGGTGTCAAGTGGAGTGCCCCAAGGGTCAGTCCTGGGGCCGGTTTTGTTCAATATCTTCATAAATGATCTGGAGGATGGCGTGGATTGCACCCTCAGCAAGTTTGCAGATGACACTAAACTGGGAGGAGAGGTAGATACGCTGGAGGGTGGGGATAGGATACAGAGGGACCTAGACAAATTGGAGGATTGGGCCAAAAGAAATCTGATGAGGTTCAACAAGGACAAGTGCAGAGTCCTGTACTTAGGACGGAAGAATCCCATGCACCGCTTGAGACTAGGGACCGAATGGCTGGGCAGCAGTTCTGCAGAAAAGGACCTAGGGGTTACAGTGGACGAGAAGCTGGATATGAGTCAACAGTGTGCCCTTGTTGCCAAGAAGGCCAATGGCATTTTGGGATGTATATGTAGGGGCATTGCCAGCAGATCGAGGGACGTGATCGTTCCCTTCTATTTGACATTGGTGAGGCCTCATCTGGAGTACTGTGTCCAGTTTTGGGCCCCACATTACAAGAAGGAAAAATTGGAAAGATGCCCTCCAGCGGAGGGCAACAAAAATGATTAGGGGACTGGAACACATGACTTACGAGGAGAGGCTGAGGGAACTGGGATTGTTTAGTCTGCGGAAGAGAAGAATCAGGGGGGATCTGATAGCTGCTTTCAACTACCTGAAAGGGGGTTCCAAAGAGGATGGATCTAGACTGTTCTCCATGGTAGCAGATGACAGAACAAGGAATAATGGTCTCAAGTTACAGTGGGGGAGGTTTAGGTTGGATATTAGGAAAAACTTTTTCACTAGGAGGGTGGTGAAACACTGGAATGCGTTACCTAGGGAGGTGGTGGAATCTCCTTCCTTAGAAGTTTTTAAGGTCAGGCTTGACAAAGCCCTGGCTGAGATGATTTAATTGGGGATTGGTCCTGCTTTGAGCAGGGGGTTGGACTAGATGACCTCCTGAGGTCCCTTCCAACCCTGATATTCTATGATTCGATGACATAGATCACAATGTATGCTTTCCACAGGGGTTGTGAGGCTTAATGATTGTAAAATGCTTTGATATCCTCCAGTGCAAGGTGCTATAAAAATGTAAAATAGTGTAATACTATTTTTCCTTTGTGTACATAGTAAATAGTTAATGGTGATTAGCAATTAGTAAATAATCAATAGTAATTATGCCCTGATTTCTTTGGCACAATTAGTCCCACTAGCAGGTAATCTGCATACTACACTGAGACTATCACCATATTTACTCAAGTATCAGGGGGTAGCCGTGTTAGTCTGTATCCACAAAAACAACAAGGAGTACGGTGGCACCTTAAAGACTAACAGATTTATTTGAGCAAAAGCTTTCGTGGTTAAAAACCCCACTTCTTCAGATGCATGGAGTGAAAATTACAGATGCAGACATAAATATACTGACACATGAAGAGACGGGAGTTACCTCACAAGTGGAGAACCAGTGCTGACACAATTCGATCACGGTGGATGTAGTCTGCTCCCAACAATAGATGAGGAGGTGTCAATTCCAGGAGAGGCAAAGCTGCTTCTGTAATGAGCCAACCACTCCCGCTCCCTATTCAAGCCCAAATTAATGGTGTTAAATTTGCTAATGAATTTTAGTTCTGCTGTTTCTCTTTGAAGTCTGTTTCTGAAGTCCCCATATCTACTCTAGCGACACCATCAGAGGACCCAACCACATCAGCCACACCATCACAGGCTCATTCACCTGCACATCTACTAATGCTTTATATGCCATCATGTGCCAGCAATGCCCCTCTGCCATGTACATTGGCCAAACCGGACAGTCCCCATGTAAAAGAATAGATGGACACAAATTGGACATCAGGAATGGTAACATAGAAAAGCCAGTTGGGAGAACACTTCAGTCTTCCTGGACATTCCATAACAGATTTGAAAGTAGCTATACTTGACCAAAAAAATTTCAGAAACAGACTTCAAAGAGAAACAGCAGAACTAAAATACAGAAGAAGCTTTGCCTCTCCTGGAATTGACACCTCCTCATCTATTGTTGGGAGGAGACTACATCACCCTGATCGAATTGTGTCAGCACTGGTTCTCCACTTGTGAGGTAACTCCCTTCTCTTCACGTGTCAGTATATTTATGTCTGCATCTGTAATTTTCACTCCATGCGTCTGAAGAAGTGGAGTTTTTACCCACAAAAGCTTTTGCTCAAATAAATCTGTTAGTCTTTAAGATGCCACCGGACTCCTTACCATATTTACTGTTTTTAATAGCATGTTCCACCTGCAATCCAATGAATCCCTCCAAACACAATATCTAAAATACATTGGGGTTGTCCTTAAATATTACCATTTTCTCTTATAAGAATACTTCATTTTTAGTTAATGTTATTTCTTTGTGGAAATATTAATTGGGGCAATGGGCAAGGTTTTAAGAGAATCCTTTGAGCTTCTTAGATTGTTTTGGTCTTAGATACAAACTGCTTACTTTATACCACCGTCCTCACATTATTTTACACCCAGCTCCTTTATGAAGATTAAATCTAAACAGTGGTATGCATGTGAGCTCAGTATGAAGAGTAGCTTAAACTAGCCTGTTAGACTTTTCTGGTTCAAGTCACCTATGGAAATCCAAGCACTTTAGAACAACAATCTTGCAGCCTGCTTCATGACCATTAACTTCAGTGGGCTTTGGATTTGGCCTTTTGTCAAAATGGTGTTCTAAGAAAATCACTGTTATATATAGTATCATTTTCAGACACATTGTACATTCAAGAACATTATCTTAAGATGCTCCTCAAGCACAAATCAATTTAGATGGCAGATTGGCAAAGTCCCAGGCCCAGAAGAATAAAATATTAAACTACTGAAGTCAGGACTGAAACTACTGAAGTCAGGACTGTCACCAAAATACAGTTATATGAAATTCAGCATTTGTGTTTCATGGAATTTTATGTGACTGTTTTATTTTGTGTAATGCAACCATAATTTCCCACCCACCCAAATTTTCCTTTGTGAAACTTCTGCAAAATGGCTGTTTTCACAGTCAAAACAATTGGAAATAATTTTTTCTGCATATTCTCAAGGCAAATCTGTAATGAGGATGAATATGAACAGAGGGCCATTGACCAGGTAACTTGGATTCTTTTTCCTATACAATTCTGAATATATAGGCAAGGAATGACTTGGACACACAATTAGAAAAAAAAGTTAATAGAAAGACTGCAGCTGGTGACCTCTTCAGCTCTGAATTGAAGGGAATGGCAAAACTGTCTTAGAGGAAGTTCCCTAAATTCCAGGTAGGGACTGTGTAGGATCAGGCACTGAAACTGACCTGCCGAAAACAACATTAAAAGTAGTTTTAAAACCACATAAAAATTACCAAAGTGGCTACCGGATCAAATTGTATATGGCAAACATGAATGGTTATAAGACAATACTATTCTGGTTTTACAACTTACATTTAATATTAAATGTGGCTACAATTTTTTTTTTGACAGTCACTCTTTTTGTATTGAAATACACTTAGTCTCTCTTAGGGCAGGTCTACACTACAGCAGGGATCGATGCTCTGAGATCAATCCACCCGCAGTCGATTTAGCGGGTCTAGTAAAGACCTGCCGACTGCAGCTCGCTCTCCAGTAGACCCCTGTACTCTACCCCGATGAGAAGAGTAAAGGAGTAAGGTAAATCAACGGGACATTTTCTCCCATCGACCCCCCGTGGTGTAGACTCCGTGGTAACTAGACCTAAGGTACGTTGACTCCAGCTATGTTATTCACGTAGCTGGAGTTGCGTAGCATAGGTTAACTTACCACAGTAGTGTAGACATAGCCTAAGACGGAGGGATAATTGACAGACATAGCCTTTGAGCGGTAATCTAAGTGAACTGAAAAAGACTGCACTCCTGAGCTAGCTTTTAAAATGTTGGCACAGGATCCTCTCCAAGAATAATCACATACACTTAAGAATTGTACAACACAAGGTGTGGACAAGCAGTATATGCTGGAACAGAGCTGCAGTTATTGTTAAAATATGGGAAGATCAAACAGGTCAGTCAAGACAGAAAAACTGAGCAATGCAAGGATTGTTTATTTGATTCTTGTTTTTAAAGTTATTTCCTTCAGCAATAAAACTAGTATTCAACTCCAGTAATAATTAGGCCCTGTGTCCCAATTCTATCTTAAGTGGGGAGGGTGGTTGGGGGTTGGTTGTTTTTTTTTAATAAAACCAATTTTTGCCTTCCAAAAAGGTAATCAGTTAATGTAGTGGACAGTTCAGCTACTAATCTGGTACATCTTCAAAGTACTGAATATTGATTTTCCTCTCTTCTTGGCAGAAGCTGTTTAATTTGAGTTGCAGAAGGACCCTTGCTTTGGAAGCATATAAATGCACTTTACAATTAAAGTTGGTTAGAAGAATAGTCCAGTTAAAGAAAATAATATTGTGGCAGTAAAGATACTTGATGGACTTTCTTACCTGGGGATTCCATGCTGCCACATGGCTCTCAGCTGTTTAAGAGCAGATGAGAAGGAAAAGTAAGACTGATTCAAGATAAACGGAAAAGAGACAGTTTCCAATGAATAATGATTTTCTACTTCTCTTCTAGGTGATGAGATGTGCTTCAAGGTGGGGATGGCTGCCAACCCTATAGATGACCAAATGTTTTCATATTAATCTTTACACTACATTCTCTGTGGTTCTTAGCATGAGACATGTTGTAAAGTTAATAATGGGTTCCAATTCACACTTGCAATGACTACACATTTTCAAAATAATCTGTATGGAGTTTAAGTGATTCCACCAATAAGATTAATGAGAGGGATCCAGAACATTGCCAGGTAAGTTATATGAATGGACTCATTTCTTTTTGCATTTTTACCATTGACCTATATGGAGCCATTTTTTTTAAGCAAAGTCAGTGAACAGTGGATATGTTTAGGTATGCTTGAATATGTTGTTTGCTGAGCTGTTGATTTATCTACCTGTTTTCCTGAAAGTGCCAGGCATTTTAAATATTAAGGAAATTAGAAGAGCTGATGGCTTGGTGGGATGGTCTGGGTATGAGGGGGTCTGGATGCACTGGGGTTGGGCAGATAGGGGAGCAGCTCCCTGTACAGTGATCCCTCCCCCTGCAGCTGAGGAGCAATGGGTGCAGAAAGCGTGTGTGTGTGGGAGGGGGAGTTTGCAGAGCTTCTACCACCAGGGGAGAAATCTGGGGGTGGATCTGAGATGGCTCCAGATGCCTTGTAGGGGAAGAGGAAGTCCCATCCTCCCCAGCCCAGTTGGGACTAGCAGCTGAGCCTGGCACAGGGTAGGAGCCACCAGCTGGGTCTTCCCCAGTGCAACCCCCTGGCCCCACAGTGATTTACCTCTCCGCCGGCTGCCCTGGGCACCGGAAACATACTGCTGGTGAGGGTTGCATGACCGCTTTTTTGGCTTCCCTTTGCTTCCCCATCAGAAAGTCATTTTTCTGCAGGGAAGCAAAGAAATCTGCAGGGGACATAAATTCTGCACATGTGCAGTGGCACAGAATTCCCCCAGGAGTATTATCTTCCAACAGGCTCCCCAAATCCTCTTCTCTTCAATTGCCATTGTTTTCTCCTCAAAGCATGCAATAAAGCCTTTTCAACTAGTTATCACCTTCTAATAGGCCCCTAGCCCTTTGCCTTTTTGTTCTCCTCTACTATTTGCTATGGAATTCTTACTTCATTTTATTTTATGCAGTGTTATAGACACGTTGGCCCCCGGATATTAGAGAAGCAAGGTGGGTGAGGTAATATCTTTTACTGGACCAACATCTGTTGGTGAGAGAGACAAGCTTTTGAGCTTACACACAGCTCTTCAGGTCCGGGATACATTTCTAACACCTGAATTAGAGGTCTGTGTAAGCTTGAAAGCTTGTCTCTCATCCACAAAGGATGTCTTGCTTAACTAACATGCTGCAGTTCACTGAAGCATACCTCTCAGCTTCCAAACATGTCCATGTGTAATGTAAGTCACTGACGTGTGACAAATAGCTCAAATTTGTAGCACCTGTTTTGTTCCATGTTGAAACACAATTGTCAGATTATAATGATTTTTAAGTATAAAACCTATTTCTAAGGATTTTCTCTCACTGTGTAAAACAACTCAGCCAATTATCTAATCTTTAAAAGGCTTAATCTCTTTCCAACCAATCAACCTGGTACAGATTGTAAAGCAGGCTATTTTGACATGCACAGGGTTTATACTTAAAAATAACAATATATATAAATTGTGGCAGAACCCACAACAAAACCCAGCCCCCCAAAAAACAAAACATTTTGACACTTAAGTGGAGGGATGGAGGGGACTCTGTTAAGGCTGCCCAACACATGTACACCACTGCCCACCTGCCACAATTAATGCAAAGCCCATATCCTACAATTACACAGCATTCACCATACACATCACCTTTCTCCTTCCCCATGTAGTTAATCCTTCCCTACCTTGCTGCTGCACCTCTGCAGCTGTGCTCGTGTCCAGAGACTTCCACTTGCTTTGGTTGTTTCAGCTCTGGGCCCCTGGTCTGCTCTTCCTTCCAAGATGCAGAGTCAGGCCTGGAAGGCGAGCTGCTCTGGACCCAACACAGGATTTCAGGTAGGGGAAGGGTAAGAAGGAAAGGGCGTGATAAAAAAGAAGGGAAAAGGGAGGAGTGAGCAGAGCTCGATCTTTCAGCTCATTCCTTCGCCAATCCCTATGGTGAAAAGGGTATCTGTTCCATTCAGTTCTCTTCCTTTTCATTCCTCTTCTGAAATCTCTTGTTGTCTCCTGGGCAGCTCCCCCCACCAGGTCTCTCTCTGCTGCTTAGAGGGGAGTGGAGGGGAGGGAAGGGAAGGGAAGAGGGGGCAGAGCTTCAGGTTGGTAGCCCCTGTCCTGAGAAGGCAGTGCTGCAAGATGGAGGCTGAACCATTCCAATGGAGGATGTGCAGAACAATGCAGTCATAGAATCATAGAATATCAGGGTTGGAAGGGACCTCAGGAGGTCATCTAGTCCAAACCCCTGCTCAAAGCAGGACCGAGCCCCAATTAAATCATCCCAGCCAAGGCTTTGTCAAGCCTGACCTTAAAAACTTCTAAGGAAGGAGATTCCACCACCTCCCTAGGTAACGCATTCCAGTGTTTCACCACCCTCCTAGTGAAAAAGTTTTTCCTAATATCCAATCTAAACCTCCCCCACTGCAACTTGAGACCATTACTCCTTGTTCTGTCATCTGCTACCACTGAGAACAGTCTAGAGCCGTCCTCTTTGGAACCCCCTTTCAGGTATTTGAAAGCAGCTATCAAATCCCCCCTCATTCTTCTCTTCCGTAGACTAAACATCCCCAGTTCCCTCAGCCTCTCCTCGTAAGTCATGTGTTCCAGTCCCCTAATCATTTTTGTTGCCCTCCGCTGGACTCTTTCCAATTTTTCCACATCCTTCTTGTAGTGTGGGGCCCAAAAATGGACACAGTACTCAAGATGAGGCCTCACCAGTGTCGAATAGAGGGGAACAATCACGTCCCTCGATCTGCTGGCAATGCCCCTACATATACATCCCAAAATGCTATTGGCCTTCTTGGCAACAAGGGCACACTGTTGACTCATATCCAGCTTCTCATCCACTGTAACCTCTAGGTCCTTTTCTGCAGAACTGCTGCCCAGCCATTCAGTCCCTAGCCTCTAGCAGTGCATGGGATTCTTCCGTCCTAAGTACAGGACTCTGCACTTGTCCTTGTTGAACCTCATCAGATTTCTTTTGGCCCAATCCTCCAATTTGTCTAGGTCCCTCTGTATCCTATCCCTACCCTCCAGCGTATCTACCTCTCCTCCCAGTTTAGTGTCGTCTGCGAACTTGCTGAGGGTGCAATCCACGCCATCCTCCAGATCATTTATGAAGATATTGAACAAAACCGGCCTCAGGACCGACCTTTGGGGCACTCCACTTGATATCGGCTGCCAACTAGACATGGAACCATTGATCGCTACCCGTTGAGCCCGACAATCTAGCCAGCTTTCTATCCACCTTATAGTCCATTCATCCAGCCCATACTTCTTTAACTTGCTGGCAAGAACACTGTGGGAGACCGTGTCAAAAGCTTTGCTAAAGTCAAGGAACAACACGTCCACTGCTTTCCCTTCATCCACAGAACCAGTTATCTCGTCATAGAAGGCAATTAGATTAGTCAGGCATGACTTGCCCTTGGTGAATCCATGCTGACTGTTCCTGATCACTTTCCTCTCCTCTAAGTGCTTCAGAATTGATTCCTTGAGGATCTACTCCATGATTTTTCCGGGAACTGAGGTGAGGCTGACTGGCCTGTAGTTCCCAGGATCCTCCTTCTTCCCTTTTTTAAAAGTGGGCACTACATTAGCCTTTTTCCAGTTGTCCGGGACTTCCCCCGATCGCCATGAGTTTTCGAAGATAATGGCCAGTGGCTCTGCAATCACATCCGCCAACTCCTTTAGCACTCTCAGATGCAGCGCATCTGGCCCCATGGACTTGTGCATGTTCAGCTTTTCTAAATAGTCCAGAACCACTTCTTTCTCCACAGAGGGCTGGTCACCTCCTCCCCATGCTGTGCTGCCCAGTGCAGTACTCTGGGAGCTGACCTTGTTCGTGAAGACAGAGGCAAAAAAAGATTTGAGTACATTAGCTTTTTCCACATCCTCTGTCGCTAGGTTGCCTCCCTCATTCAGTAAGGAGCCCACACTTTCCTTGACTTTCTTCTTGTTGCTAACATACCTGAAGAAGCCGTTCTTGTTACTTTTAACATCTCTTGCTAGCTGCAACTCCAGGTGTGATTTGGCCTTTCTGATATCACTTCTGCATGCCCGAACAATATTTTTATACTCATCCCTGGTCATTTGTCCAATCTTCCACTTCTTGTAAGCTTCTTTTTTGTATTTAAAATTAGCAAGGATTTTACTGTTAAGCCAAGCTGGTCGCCTTGTCCCTGATGGTTTGTCCCTGTAACCTCAATAAGGGTTCTTTAAAATACAGCCAGCCCTCCTGGACTCCTTTCCCCCTCATGTTATTCTCCCAGGGGATCTTGCCCATCAGTTCCCTGAGGGAGTCAAAGTCTGCTTTCCTGAAGTCCAGGGTCCGTATTCTGCTGCTCTCCTTTCTTCCCTGTGTCAGGATCCTGAACTCGACCATCTCATGGTCACTGCCTCCCAGGTTCCTATCCACTTTTGCTTCCCCTATTAATTCTTACCGGTTTGTGAGCAGCAGGTCAAGAAGAGCTCTGCCCCTAGTTGGTTCCTCCAGCACTTGCACCAGGAAATTGTCCCCTATATTTTCCAAAAACTTCCTGGATTGTCTGTGCACTGCTGTATTGCTCTCCCAGCAGATATCAGGGTGATTGAAGTCTCCCATGAGAACCAGGGCCTGTGATCTAGTAACTTCTGCGAGCTGCCGGAAGAAGGCCTCGTCCACCTCATCCCCCTGGTCCAGTGGTCTATAGTAGACTCCCACCACGACATCACCATTGTTGCTCACACTTCTAAACTTAATCCAGAGACTCTCAGGTTTTTCTGCAGTTTCATACTTGAGCTCTGAGCAGTCATACTGATCTCTTACATACAGTGCAACTCCCCGACCTTTTCTGCCCTGCCTGTCCTTCCTGAACAGCTTATATCCATCCATGACAGTACTCCAGTCATGTGAGTTATCCCACCAAGTCTCTGTTATTCCAATCACATAATTCCTTGACTGTACCAGGACTTCCAGTTCTCCCTGCTTGTTTCCCAGGCTTTGTGCTTTTGTGTATAGGCACTTGAGATAACTCGCTGATCGCCCCTCTTTCTCAGTATGAGGCAGAAGCCCTCCCCTCTCACGCGCTCCTGCTCCTGCTTCCTCCCGGTATCCCACTTCCCCACTTACCTCAGGGCTTTGATCTCCTTCCCCCGGTGAACCTAGTTTAAAGCCTTCCTCACTAGGTTAGCCAGCCTGCTTGCAAAGATGCTCTATCTGAGAGGTCTGTGTGCAGGTTAGAAAACTGGCTAAGAGCAAGATATAAATAAGAGCTACAGATAAAAACTGCTCAAGGTGGCAAGGGGTAATTTTAGTACCTCAGATACCAGTTGTAGGTTATCTGCTGTTAACAATTAAATGTGGCAAACAGATAAAATGATAATAGATCCGAGGCCACGTCTACACTACCCGCCGCATTGGCGGGTAGTGATCTATCTATCGGGGATCGATTTATCGCCTCTCGTGTAGACGCAATAAATCGATCCCTGATTGCTCTGCCGTTGACTCCGGAACTCCTCCATGGTGAGAGGCGGAAGCTGAGTCAACGGGGAAGCGGCCATCATCAATCCCACGCCGCGAGGACGCCAAGTAAGTGATTCTAAGTCAATCTAAGATACATCGACTTCAGCTATGCTATTCTCGTAGCTGAAGTTGCGTATCTTAGATCAATCCCCCCCCCCAGTGTAGACCAGGCCCCAGAGGCACCTCCACTAATTTAAACTTCAGTGTCTCTGCTGTCTATGTATGGTGTATAGTGATGACGGAGGAGCAGATTGAAAGCAAGGCATCTACATTTACAGATACTGAAATTGGAGATTCCCCCAAAGGAATTATAATGCAACAGGATTCCAAAAGATTCTGATGTAGTTAAGTGTCCAGTAAGTTGCAAATGCAGGTCATTTAAGATAAAGGTAATTGTGAAATAATATGGGAGCAAAGAACCAAGCTAGGAAATATGTGCTGTTTGGGACACTCATCCAACCCATTGATCACAAAAGGTATATGTGGGTTAGTACAGAAACAAAAAATCATTAAAACTATCAGCCTAGTGTACAGACTATACTTGTTAAACTGAGTTTAGAATTCAGTGTGCTATGCTGGTCTCTATTTCATAGAAAGGATGTTACTGATTTAGCAAAGATGCCGTTCACAGAAATAAAAATGGTACTAGGACTGGAGAAAGTAAGTTCTAAGGACAGGTTTTTGGAGTTTTTTATTCTCACTAAAAAGAGGAGACTTGAAGGATCAAGCAATATTAAAAAGGGGAAAGTTCAGCATGAAATCAAGTTTAAAAAAAGTGACTTACTGGCAGACAAGCCATCTTCTGTGTCATTCTCAGATATACCACACCCAAAATCTGTACTACTGGGAGATACATTATGTCATTTTGACCACTCAGCTCAGCAGCATCATTTATAGAAGTACCAGTTTCCCACAGTGTCAAAACTATGAGACAGTGAAATGAACAGTAACTAGAGAACATAATCTAAAAATTGATGTTAGCATTAAATGGAATTTCTGGCAGAACAATAAACAAAAGGCAAAAAACATGGAATAAATTCCTAGGGAAGATGATTAAAAAGAATACAAAAGACAACTAGATTTCTTCACTGGAAAGGTGAAAAAGGAGTAAACTAGGCAGATACACTATTACACTAAATTAAGGCAGATACACTAAAAATGGGCTAGCACTATGGGCTTTGCCTTTTGCTGACCTAATATTCCTTATGTTTTTATGAATCTTAGATAAGAATGACTCATGTACCAGAAAGAGACTGGATGGAGAACTACTGGGCAGATTTAGGGCTTATCCATGCTAGAAAATTTTGTGGCTTTAATTTTACCAGTATAGTTTAAAGGGGGCGAGGGGAGGGGGGGACTAGTGTATATGCAGAGAGACAAGTTGGGTGAGGTGATATATTTTATTGGACCAACTTCTGTCAGTGAAGAAACAAGGTTTTGATCTACACAGAGCTTTTCCTCAGGCCTGGGTATTGTGGATGAAGTTATATTGGTATAGCTTATTCCAGTTCAGGAAGTGGAATGGGCCATGCCAGTATTTTGCATTTTTAAACTAGTATAACTGGGTTTTTAACCAATATTTTTCCAGTTCTGTGAAAATTGCTGTTTATTCTTTTCTTGGTTTGAGAAAATGTTGAAACTTTAAAAAAAATTGCAGTTGACGCATCATGTCCGAATGCATCAGTCATGTCCTATTATATAACATAATGGGACTGACATGATCCAACATAGCATGACAGAACCAACCAGTTGGCTGTGAAATTTGAAAGAATGGTTTTCTCAAAACTGCGGTGACATGAAACATTGTTTTTAAGGGGAAAAAAAGAGGCTGTTTTGAAAAGCAAAGAAAAGCTATCATATACAAAACAAACAAATCGACATCTCGGTTATGTAAACAACTCCTATATCAGCGCATTCAGGAGTCTTGTATAATTCCTTCCTCTCAAACTAGTTGGCATATTTTTGTTTTACATGTATTTTTAATCATATTTAAAGGCAGAATATGTATGAATACAGCAAAATGACAATAGCATCCACTTTCATCAGAGACTTAAGGCTTGATTATGCGTTCATTTACATTTGTTTTACGTTGTTGTAACTCTGTTAACTTCAGTGATTTTACCAAAGTGTAAGGATTCTCGATAAGGACCCTAGGGCCAAATTTTTTTCAGGGAGGAGGAGGAGACCCAAGGCCTGCAAGTCTACATTAGTATGTGGAATTCCATGGGATTATAGGTCTGAAATTGGTATGAAGCCATAGAAATATTGTGTCACATGAAACTGTAGTATGCATGTATTTGCACTTGCAGGTAAGTCTATATACCAGTGGTTCTCAACTTGCGGCCCAATCAGCGCACAGTTGCGGCCCATGTGACATCATTAGGGCCATACAGGTAGTATTGGATGAGACCCACAATGGTAAAGAGGTTGAGAACCACTGTTATATACACTGTCAGAATGACTCAATCTGTCAAAGCCTTCTTAGACAATATGGACAGATTAAAATATTTGTTTTCTGATTCATTCTATACACATTCAATGTGGCTTCTGTGTGACTGTACCTATGGTGGGGGTGGGGGAGTAATAATCTGAAAGTAAATTAGAATATGTAATAGTCACACAAGAAATTCAGCCCACGCAGAACATAGGTGCCCATGGGCATAAAAAAACAAAAATTAAGAGCCAAGAGTTAAAAATAAATGAGGAAAAATCCACAGAAAACCAGCAAGAGTTAAAATAGGAAATAAGCAACACAACACAAAAAACTAAAATAAGAGATAGTGGCTGCTAGTTATTAGGATGAAACAATAATAAGATCATGTTTTGTTTTTTTAAAAAAACTTACTGGTGGACATGCCATTTTCTACATCACTCTCAGATATACCACCTCAAAAATCTCTGCAACTTGAATATGCATTATTGAATCATTTATAGAAATATCCCGTTTCTACAATGTTTAGATTCCCTTCCAAATCAGATCAAACTGCCCATAAAAACATGCATGGGCCAATCCTTCTCCAACAGTACTGTATATTATCCACACAAAAGAAAACCTGTGTTATTCAAAGAGTAGACAAAAGGTTTTGGGATTGTATTTGAATGCAAAATTGCAAGTAGAAGACATGCAAATTTAGTGGATTTTTGGAGTTGTAATGAGAAAGTACTTAAAAGTGTTAATATTTTTAATACTTTCATCTTGTACATGTACATAATTACAATTTTCTGACCCTGCTGTAGACACTCTTGTGCAGTATGGCTCACTGATGTGTCTCACTGTGTTTCATTCACAGTAGTCTACAGCAGGGGCGGGCAAACTTTTTGGCCTGAGGGCCACATCAGGTTTCCAAAATTGTATGGAGGGCCGGTTAGGGGAGGCTGTGTCTCCCCAAACAGCCAGGCATGGCCCGGCCCCTGCCTCCTATCCGACCCCCCCGCTTCTTGCCCCCTGACAGCTCCCACAGGACTCCTGCCTCATCCGACCCCCCCATCCCCTGACAGCCCCCCCCCCGGGACTCCTACCCCATCCACCACCCCCTGCTCCCTGTCCCTTGACCACCCCCATACCTCCCATCCCTGACTTCCCCCTGCTGCCCCATCTTCCTGCCGCCCCATCCAACCCCTCTCATTCCTGACTTCCGCCCCAGGACCACTGTTCCCTCTAAGCTGTGTGCATATGCACGCGCAGACAGATCCTAAACCCCACGCACACGGCGAAACACTGTGCACATAAAAAATGAAATACTATATCGGAGCCAGGCTGAAACATCATTTACGGGCGACTTTTGACATTGTTCACCCGCCATCTATCAACACAGCCAGATTCTACTAACTGGCAAAGGGGGGAAAGGGAAAGGAGGGCAATGAATTGTACTCCTCCCTCCCAGCATTTCGAACATGGAACATTGATCACGTCGGGATGGTCGGGACCCACACATCTCCTTGTAGTCTATTCATTTGGCTGTGTACAAACTCAAGTACGTGTGAATAAGTCAAAATGCCTGGCCGTAGTTGCTAAGAAACTTCCCATAGTTGCAAAGATTTCCCAGAAATGGACAAAGGTAAGTGTTGTTTTCGTGTTTGAAATCTTTCAAAGGCATTGGACTACATACATTTACTCATGATGTTTTACCACTTTCGCCGCATTTTTTTGCTGCAGATGGATGGACGTGATCAGAGCTATGCACAAACTTCTTGTATCCTGATCTGAATTATCTCCCGTTTGCCCTATATAGATGGTGTAACAAGACTTAGAAACAAAAACCCTTCCTTACCGAGCAGATTGCTTAGCATGATTCTTGAGAGTCCAGCTGAAAAGCAGAGGAGGCAAATTCATCTTGAACGCAAGCGCTCAAACCCAGAAGAAATCAAGGAACTTATTGACAGTGTGTTGTTGGCCATTAAAATGAACAGCTCAGTGCTTTCTGTTCAGGATATGAATGATGATATGGAAAAGTATGTGCGCATGCCAGCGAGCTGGAGAAGTAAAAATTATGCTTTTGAATTTCTTGAAATTATCAACTGCATTGTCCAAAATGACCTCATGCATGAAAAAGCATCGGCAATGTGTCATACTCTAGTTGAGGAAAGCACTGATATATCCATTAACAGATACTTGATATTCTACTTTAAATATAGATCCATAAATTCTGCGGACTATAAAACTTCATTTGGTGGACTATTAACGATTGCAAGAATGTGATGCCGTTTCAATAGTGTCTGCAATCAAAGAGTTTTATAAGAAACACCAACTTGATCTAATGAAAATGGTGATGTTCACATCTGATGGTGCCTCCGTGATGTTGGGCAAACTCAGTGGCGTGGCGGCTCAGCTAAAACGTGATATTCCACACTTAGTCCAGCAACATTGCATTGCACATCGGGAAGACTTGGGGATTTCCGATGCATGGAAAGAGGTCAAGCTGATAAGAGATATCAAAACCTTAATGAGAACTGTCTACACGGTGTTCTGTCGGTCATCCAGGAGAAAATGCAAATTTCAGGAAATAGTGGATGCTTCTGAATGGGAGTCAGTGGCTTTCAAGGCACTCAATGAAGTGTGCTGGTTAACTAGACTCTTTTCACTTCAAGCAATTATTCACAACTATAATCCTCTTCTGGAATATTTTGAGCAAGACAAAGATACTGATCCAGTTTCTAAATACTGCCACAAAAAGCTGAATACCATGGAATACCAAATAACATTAGACATTTTGAATGATGTTTTGTTGGAGCTGGCTTCACTATCCACGCTGTTCCAGAAACGGGGCCTTACACCTCTTGAAGCATTTCACCTTGCCCAAGGTAAACTGAACAAGATCAGAAGACAGGAGATTCAGTCTTATGGAGTGACAAAGTTAAGGCTCTCTTAGATATGAGCTCTCAAGAAAATAATGAAATTGATACCAGTTCCATAATAACTTTCAGAAACATCTTGTGTGCACATTTGGCAGACAGATTTCCAGAGGATGAAGTCCAGGAGTGGTCCGCTTTTGATTGTGCAGCAATAGTTAAGTGTGACTTCAATTTTGGAATTCAACAGGTCAAATCCCTATGTTCAAAATACAAAGACTTTCTTGCTGAAGAGATTGTTATAGTCAGTACAATGACAAAGTCTGCAGTAGCCGAAAGAATCAAAAGCCAATTGGTTTTAAGTTTCCTGGATATGGTGACATTTGCTCACTAGAACGAACAGTTTCAGGATCTTGCAAAGTTGATGGATATTGGAGGAACATTCCTAGCACCAACTGCAAACTGGGAGCGTGGCTTTGGCTTAATGAACACTCTAAAAAACAAACTACGGAATCGTTTACAAGTAGATCATTTGGACATGCTGTCATGTATTAAGCGTTACCAGCTGGATGGAGGACTGATAGATCTGGACAGAGTTTATATTGAATGGGCAAAAGAAAAAGATCGCAGGGAAAAACAGTAAGGTTACTTTAGCAGTCTTTGACATTTTGACCAATAAGGAAATTAAAATGCATTTGTAATTACATATCTTATTCTTGGCTGATAATCATTTATTGATTTTTTAGGAAAATTTTAAATTTAAAACACAAACTCTTGTTTTTCTTTTTTTTACTTATGATATCTCTATCTGAAAACCTATGTAAATTGACATAATGGCATACTTATTAAATTGTCTTTATTATATGTTTATCAAAATCTTTTCGGACATGTGTATAGAATGAAAGGTGAAAGTGGACACCAATGGGCAGACGCCTATGGACTGATAATGATCATGTTTATTATGTGCTTGATATATGCTTGTGATTGTCTATAAAAAAGGTCATAAAGCGTAATGCTTAAAACTAACTTCTGCTTCTTGAAGAATGGTTACATTTCCTTTTTCTAAGTATTTAAAAACGACATTTATAAAATAACATGGTGTAAAACTATTATCATCACAAATTGCAAATTAAAACTTTTTAAATGTATCAGCATTTTACTCGCTTGGGCGCATTTGCCTCATGGTGCACAAATTTGAACTCTGTTTCAAAAATTTGCACAGAACAATTTTTTTGCACACACGGCCTATCAAAAATTAGAGGGAGCATTGCTTGGGACCCCTCCAGAACAACAGTCTGTAACGCAACCATCAAAATTCTCAGGACTTCACACTTAGGTGGCTTCAAAGAGGAAATCTGGTGATTTCTCTCAGAAAACCTCAAGAAAAGAAGGCTACAAGTCCTCAGACTAAATACTTGTCCAGGAAAAAGAGATCCACAGCAGAATCATTCAACTCGGTACCGAATGAACTGCGACTGGGTGCCCATGAAACTATAGGCTCCTCAGATACTGGTACCATAAGTAAGCCTAAAGACCTGAAGGGCACAGGCTCAGGGACATAGGTTTTGTCAGAGGAAAGGAGTGGTAGAGAGCACAGTAGCTCCTCTAAAATGGCACCTCCAGAGACAAGGAGAGTCTCGGTACTGAGCATGTCCACTACACAAAAGACTAGAGCACCATCTTCTGGCCACTCATTGGACCACAGAAGACTACAGGTACCACTGACTCCCTTGACACTTCAGATCTCCCTAGAAGAAATGAAGGAGTTGCAACACAAGCTGTTTGACATCCTACATATGTCCTCATCAGCTCATATTGCATTAGTTGTCAACAGGGCCCTACTAGACCAGCCAAAACCACCTGGCAAACACCAGCCACAATACTGTCCAAATGCAAAAGGGCAGATCAAAAATATTATGTGCCCTCTAAAGACGTGGACTTTCTGTTTTCCTATCGATCCCCCAGTTCCCTTGTGGTAGACGCTGTAAATTAACGTGGCAGATAGCACCATGCTAAATCAACACCCTATGACAAGGACTGGAAAAGGCTGGACTTATTTGGCAGGAAATCATACTCATTAGCAACCCTACAATTTAGGATTGCTAATTATCAGGTCCTTATGGTGAAGTACAATAATATCAATTATTTGAAACATAGCACCTCTATTGAACAGCTCCCAAATGATCAGAGAAAGCAATATCAAGCCATCATTGCAGAGGGCCAGCTTCTGGTGAAGACATCATTACAGACCATGTTAGATACTGCTGATACAACTGCATGCTCCATGTCAACAGATGTAGTAATGCGGAAAGCTTTGTGGTTTCAGCTTTCTGGCCTCCCAAGAGAAGTCAAAATGTGGAAAGAACAGACTCTAAAAGACACAAGAGCCATGTTTTGTTTTCTGGGGATCTACTCATCTGCACAGAAAAAGACATAAAGTAAATCTCAGACATCACGAAGATTCTGGCCTGCTCAGTTCCCTCCACCCCAGAGAAACTATAAAACCCAGCGGAAGAGGCAAGGGATACAAAAACGAAGACCAATAATGCCCCAAACTTCAGAACCGTAAATGTCAAAACATCAGTTTTGATGCATTGGTCAAGGCTCCAAGCTACCACTCCTACCATCAATTGCTGCAAAACTTGAATCATCTACAGCCTTTCAGACCCAGCCTTGTTCTTTTTTGACAAAATTGGGAAAAGATAACATCAGACAAGTGGGTACTGGAAATCATCTCCAGTGGTTATTCAATCCACTTTACCTCTCTTCCTCCTATCCGCTCTCCCTTCCCATTCATCTTCAGAGAGCCTTCTCACGATCACCTGGTACATCAGGAAATAAACAATATCCTAAACCTTGGTGCTACAGAACCAGTTCCTAATCAGCTCTGAGGGAAGAGGTTTCTACTCCAAATACTTCCTGTTGCCAAAAAGGAACAGAGTTCACTCAACAGATACATAAAGGTACAACGATTCAGGATGGTTACATTAGCAGCAATAATTTCATCTTTGGACCAGGGAGACTGGTTCTTGGTACTCAACCAACAAGATGCTTATTTTCATATCGTGATCAAACCATCCCACAGGAGGCTTTATGAGATTCACCCTGGGTCAAGACCATTTTCAATAGAAGGTACTTCCATTCAGCCTATCATCTGCACCCAGAGTGTTCTCAAAAGTCCCATCTGTGGTATAAACACATCTTCGCGAACTAGGAATTATGATATATCCGTATCTAGACAACTGCCAACTCAAGGCACGATCCTTCAGCAATGCCCTATTTGCCACGCAAAAGGCTATATAGATATATTCATGCAGCTGGGACAACAACTTGAAAACCAGTCACTTCAGCCTGTCACTGAGGGCTTGATTCAGTGCTCAGTTATCTTAGTGGAACAGACCCAGAAGCTGGCAGTACTAGCTTAGAGAGCCTATGTTATGAAGAAAGCGTAACTCATTTTGCAACAATAGGTTGTATTTTGAAAAAATGAAATGATTATTTTTTAGTGCCCTGGCCAATACTACCAAAATGACAATAAAGTCAACATGATAAAAGGGATCAATCTGGGCTAGTTGTGTCTGCATAGCAGGAGAGTTACAGAAATATGTTCAAAGAGGAATGAAAAATAAAATACTGTGAGATATTTTTATTTTCCAATATCTCTGTTTAACAAGATACATTTAGTAAATTAAGAGCACATATTTTAGTCTCTCCAAAAAATTTTTTTCTAAGGTCTCCCAATAGCCATTTATTTTAACATATTTAAAGAAAATAGCTCTCTACAAGCTGTGCAATTATGTAGTATATAATACCTAATTACCCTCAACAATGACATGGTTATATGTGGCATGGAAGTTACCAAAACAATATGTTGTTTAGACAAACTAAGAGGGAGTGCTGCTCTGCTATATCATGCTTGTTAAACAGATGTCTCCTTGTCCATTTACATGAGTTACTCTGCACTGCAATCCCAAAATGCAAGTGGATGTGGTGGGTTGAAGGGCTGCTTCATGTTTGCTGTAAGATATCTGTGCTGGAAAAAGAGAGACAAATAGTTTAAGTTTAAAAATGAAAATGCATTCCATAGTGATGACTCTGATCCCCATCAGTCACTTCTTTTCTTTTTGTAGATAGAAGAAATGTACTAACTAGGGCTGTCAAACGATTAAAAAAATTAATCACGATTTAAAAAATTAATTGCGATTAATCACACTGTTAGAATGGAATACCATTTATTTAAATATTTTGGATGTTTTCCGTGCTTTCAAATATATTAATTTCAGTTATAACAGATTACAAAGTGTACAGTGCTCACTTTAGATTTATTTTTGATTACACATATTTGCCCTGTAAAAAACAAAAGAAATAGTATTTTTCAATTCACATAATACAAGTACTGTAGTGCAGTCTCTTTATCATGAAAGTTGAACTTACAAATGTAGAATTATCTACAAAAAAACTGCATTCAAAAATAAAACAATGTAAAACTTCAAAGCCTACAAGTCTACTCAGTCCTACTTCTTGTCCAGCCAATCGCTCAGACAAACAAGTTTGTTTGCATTTACAGGACATAATACTGCCTGCTTCTTGTTCACAATGTCACCTGAAAGTGAGAACAGGTGTTCTCATGGCACTGTTGTAGCTGGCATCATAAGATATTTACGTGCCAGATGCACTAGAGATTCATATGTCCCTTCATGCTTCAACCACCATTCCAGAGGACATGCATCCATGCTGATGACGGGTTCTGCTTGATAACGATCCAAAGCAGAGTGGACTGATGCATGTTCATTTTCATCATCTGAGTCAGATGCCACCAGCAGAAAATTGATTTTCTTTTTTGGTGGTTCGGGTTCTGCAGTTTCTGCATCAGTGTTGATCTTTTAAGACTTCTGAAAGCATGTTCCACACCTCATCCTTCTTAGATTTTGGAAGGCACTTCAGATTCTTAAACCTCAGGTCGAGTGCTGTAGCTATCTTTAGAAATCTCACATTAGTACCTTCTTTGCATTCCGTTAAATCTGCAATGAAAGTGTTCTTAAAATGAACAACATGTACTGCGTCATCATCCGAGACTACTATAACATGAAATATATAGCAGAATGCGGGTAAAATAGAGCCAGAGACATACAATTCTCCCTCAAGGAGTTCAGTCACAAATTTTATTAATGAATTATTTTTTTAATGAGTGTCATCAGCATTGAAGCATGTCCTCTGGAATGTTGTCCGAAGCATGAAGGGGCATACGAATGTTTAGCATATCTGGCATGTAGAAACCTTGCAATGCCAGCTACAAAAGTCCCATGCGAATGCCTGTTCTGACTTTCTGGTGACATTGTAAATAATAAGCAGGAAGCATTATCTCCTGTAAATGTAAACAAACTTGTTTGTCTTAGCAATTGGCTGAATGAAAAGTAGGACTGAGTGGACTTGTAGGCTCTAAAGTTTTGCATTGTTTTATTTTTGAGTGCAGTTATGTAACAAAAAAAATCTACATTTGTAAGTTGCACTTCCACAATAAAGGGTACAGTACTTGTATGAGGTGAATTGGAAATACTGTTTCTTTTGTTTATCTACATTTTCAAATATTCAGAACACAGCGTGTACAGTGCTCACTTTATATTATTTTTATTACAAATATTTGCACTCTAAAAACAACAAACATCCAAAATATTTAATACATTTCAATTTGTATTCTATTGTTTAACAGGGCTATTAAAACTGTGATTAATCAACAGCCCTAGTACTAACCATCTGTCCAGTTTTTCCTCTAGACTAAGATCCAAACTCTATAGAAGAAAAAACTCTCTGACTTAACCAAAGAAAGGGTGCTTATTTTGCTATCCTATCAGTAATTTGCTGATATAATACCATGTCCCTTGTTATGCTGTTATGTTATTCCTATAAGTGTTAGATCTAAGTGCAAGCATGTTATCTGGGGGTTTTCAGAACCCAAAGCAATGGTAACTTAACTGTTTCCCTCCAGATGGTGTCAGGAATAAATCAATGGGAACACAGTGCTTCCATCTGATAAATGATTGATAAAAGCATGCTTACTTGTGTCTAAAACTACTATTTATTAGATATTAAGCACACATACACATATGCAATAGGTGTAGGACATCCCAGATATAGTTACCTACAGTCTGAGATGGTTTTGAGTGATCGCCAACTGTGCTTCCAGGGACATTTTCCATCCAGCTGATGGAGAGTTTAGATGTCAGCTCCTTGCCCTAAGAAAAGCTCCCTTGGACTGCTCCAGGGTATTTTACTGTTACCTAATCTTTTATAGTTAACTCTAACAAACCACATAACCTATAGTGACTCCGAGTGGATCACCAATTCTCCTAATTTCAACAAACTACTCATTCTCTCAAATCATTTCTGGTATTTCTAGCCAAAACAATAATATATTAGGGTCACCTAAAACGAAGGTCGCTATTCACTCACTCTCTTCCATAATTTTCTGTCCCATCCTTCCATTCTGATTAACAAAATGCAAGAATGCAGCTATCTGACCTTGTCTCACAAAAACCTAAGATTAAGTGATATTTGGTTTTCAGCTGGCAGTGGCTGAACATACAAAATGGCTGACTGTAGTACTGTCAAGTTCTGGGGTACATGCAGAAATGTCAAATTCCGAGGTAACATATGGGCCTAAATGCAGTGATTTATTGACAATACAGTCTTGGGTAAAATAAAACCAGGCATAGACATAGGGCCACACAGGACACCATTTAATGGTCGAGCCATGGGAGTCGGGTTGCATAGACTGGGGGAGGTTCTGCCTCCCCAAACAGCCAGGCATGACCCCGACCCTGCCCCATCACCGCTCCCTGCATGTGTCTCCAGTCCTCCAGCTCCACACCCCCAGTGCTCCGGCTGGTGTTGGGGCCATGCGCTGCCTGCCTTCCTAATGCTCCAGGGCTTGAGGGCTGGGGCCATGCATCTCCTGTGCTCCGGGGCTGGGGCCACATGGCGCCTGCCTTCCCAGTACTCTGGGGCTGGGGAGGCTGGGGCCACTTCCTGCTTTCCTGGCACTTCTTTGGGGCTGGGGGGGCTAGCCGCAGGACTGGGCCGGTGGCCACCATGGGGGGAGGCCTCTGGGCTCTGGTGAGGGGTGGCGAAGCTCTGGGCTCTGGCGGGGGGATGAGTAGAAGGGGGGACTCTGGGCTCTGATGGGGCCAAAGCGGCGGGGCTGGAGCTAGCCTCCCCCAGCTGGCGATTTACGCGCCGCCCATGGGTAGAGCCCCAGCTATTGGCTTCATACGCAGGAAAAACTTACAAAATACTCACTGGTTCTACCAGGAGTGCTAAGGTTCTTGGCCTATAGCTATTTGGTGGCATATTAGGGATACATCATTACCCTGATGAGAAAATTCTTTTGGAAATAAAACAGGCACATACTGTATGTAAATAATTCACATATTCTATTCAATTCAATATTTATGAAGTAGCAGCTTCCTATAATTATAGACAGGTATAATTATCACTACCACTATTCATTAACCTCAGGAATTAGACACTTGATGTGTGGGAATGCTATTTATTCATTAAAATTTTACAAAAAAATCAGCTCCTCCATTTGATGAGCCTGGCCTGTGTCATATAGGGGACAGCTGTAAGAAGCTTCTCTAATAACAAATGCCTTCAAAGAGCCAGCAATCTGAGGGGGGGAGAGTCTTATTCTAAAAATGAGCTATATTAGAATAAAGATTTATTCCCCACCCTACCCCAAAAAAAATGGCTTGGGATTCCTTACCAGATATATTTGCTACAGAGGTTTATGGGTAATTTAAACGCAAGTGGTGGAAGAAACTTTAATTTCAGTGTAAAACTTAACCTAGATGCAAATAGGTCCACCTGGGCACCAGCGAGAGAACTTACATGTTCAGAGACCATTCATAGCTGTCTAGCTGCCAATGGCTTAGCAAGTCTGTTTTTGTGTACAATGTCTCATTTATGTGGATCGCCCAGATGGAAGCTAAATGATCTGTATTTCTATCCAGTATAGACTTGAGTTTTTATTCTCCTTTGCCTGTTTACATATGCTACTGTTGTATTCTCTGATTGTATTTGGACATGCTCTTTCTTCAGGCATTCCAGGATATTCTCAAGAGCCAGCTTTCAAATGGTGTGATGTTTCTTAGCCTCTCTCAAGGTTGGGAGTATATGAGAAAGCAATGTGGAGGAGCCTACAGAAAACAGCCATGCTGTGCTATCTCTAGTACCAAATCCCAGAAGTCAACTGACTACAAATTCTTTAAAAGAGTCTGCCACCAATGCCTATTTTTGGTCTTTGGAGACAGGCTATGGTGTGGATTTGGATTGGAAGGAGGGATTAGTCCTATTACAAGGTCTAGGCATCCCCTGTGTATAGAATCCAGGGTTACCTTTGAGATAAGATGAGTATCTCCTCCGGTACCTTTTGTTGCAAATAAGAATGAAAGGAGCATCTACATCTGCTAGCAAGGGGACTGAACATGCTGGCTCCTCTGAATTGTTAGCCACCATCTGATATAGGTTTTCTCCTGAACAAACTTCCTGTGAGAAGCTGAGGCATGGTGAACTTGGTTTAAATAATTGTCGTCTCTCCAGGGTTTAAGCCAGAGTTGGTGCCTGACCATTGAGTGTGCTGCCATGGTTCTAGGTCTCAGCTGAATGGAATCCATGCACTCTTAATGACAAATGCTGTTACTGAGGTTTTTTGCAATTGATCTTCATTCATTGTGGTTTGGGGGGATGATGTTTTTTTAAGGAATCGTGCCAGAATATAGTAGCCCCAAATAAGCATATGGTTGCCAGAAAAGCTCTGGTGGCCAATGAAAATTTTTTGAAGTTCCTTCCAAGGGTTGCTATTTCCCAGTCTTGGAACTTGGAAGGAAAAATCACCTTTAGCAGACATCACCATATCCTTCGCCAATGAGGGATACCACAACCTCAGTGACCTTCAGGAAGAAGTCAGGGAGTCCTTGGTCTCTGGTATCATATAGAATTTCAGGGCTAATTGTAAAGGCATTTATGTGTAATGCAGCCATCTCAAATATGTCATAGATAACTCTCCATTCAGTAACGTACAATTACATTATTATATAATGTTTATTTTGTGGTAGCACTTGAGGCCAGCCAGGGCAAGGTCACATTGTCCTATGCACAATGTGCAAACATATAAAAAATGACAATGCCTGCCCCCAAAGAGCTCACCATCTAAAAGACAATGTAAAGAAATAAGCACGTGGGGGTGAGGGAGGCAGAAGGAGGGCAACAAAAATGTCTAAGAATTGCACACATCCTATTAATCAGCCACAGTGATCACAACTAGCCACCTGTGTGCCTGTTATCAAGTTATAATTTATTGTTTGTTTTATGGAAGAGGTGAGTTTTGAGGAGGACCTTGAAAGAGGTTAAGGTAGTAACTTTGTGGTTTTTTGACTAGGAGCTTTTCTCACTCATAAGGGGCAGCATGAAACAAAGCATAAAAGTGCTTGCCAGAGAAACGGAGAATTGGTCAATCAAGACTCCCTTCAGTGGCAGAGCATTGCCCTTGGTATAAGATAAAAGCTTGGCTAGGGCAGGTCAGACTAAATTGTGGAGGGCTTTGAAAGAAGTTTCTGTTTGATGTGGTGTCAGAGGGGGAACCACTGGAGGGACTTACAGAAGGGAGTGAAACAGTAAAAGCAAAGAGACAAGAAGTATGTTTTAGCAACAGAATTTTGAATAGAATAGAATGGAATGGAATGGGGTTGCAGGCACCAAAGCCGGAGAGGAAATTACTTTAGTCAAGGCACAAGATGATCAGGGCTTGGACAAAATTTTGGCAGCATGGACACAAATGAAAGGACAGATCTTGGAAATGTTATTCAGGAAGAAGCAGCAAGATTGTTAGGGTCAGCTTTATCAGGAGAGAGGCACAGCATTTCTTACTATCTGCATGCAATGCATGTGGACTCAGCTCATTCTGACTTTGCTCAGGCTTCTGGAAATAAAGTTTACAGTGAGCACGCTCAGACTTTTAATACTGACATTAGCATAGTCACTCCTTACTATTACTACATTGTGGTTTTCACATAGTTGCTCTCATGGAAGTAACTTGATGCCTATCCTTGTACTCTGATCATGCATTCTCTTTCAAAATAATCATTATCTACATATATAGTTACACACTGTTGTAATCCTTTTAGCAGGTGGCTTTTTAGTGATTCATTAATACCTCTTGTTCAATTAGCTTATTTAATTTTTAAAAATAACTAAAAAGGCTCCAAGTTGTACATTCAGCTAACATGCACCCTTGTCTTTCTCCTTAGCCATCTGTCATGTCTTGGTGGTTTTGAGGCCCACTTCAGGAAAACATTCTTTTTCAGGAAGGATGCTTGAGCAGATGCATGTCCTTAAGTCTCATTGAAGTCAATGGGATTTAACCACACATTTAAGTGCTTTTCAGAATCTAGGTCCTAGTTTGTAACCTCTTTGGAGCAGGCACTGTTGTCTTTTGTATGTTTGTAAAGCATCCAGCACCATTAGACTCAGATCCTGATTGAGGTTTCAATGTACAATTACAATTTACATACAACTGAACAGTATTATTGTACACACCTAAACCAATGTGTATGGCAATGCTTTGCCATTAGGGTTGCAGCACTTTGTGATAGAGCATTCTTGTCAGTGACCTTAAAGCCTATTTCCAGCAAGCTTTTTGACTATGGCATGCCTCATTCAGCAAACCAGAATGAGATATGCCTTAGGCTTCATTCAAATGTGTGCCAGACAGCCAAAATGATGCAATCCCGACTCTGATCTCAAAAGCAATTTCTATTGGATCATCTCATATAAAGGTTTGTATGTGAGTGCCAGCCCAACGAACCCACTACAACCGCTAGGCAAAGGTTCAGTGGTTCCAACCTGGAGACTGAGTGATGGTTTTGGTACCCACAACAGAGAGCAAGCTCTTGGCCCAGTGGCAGGGGCACTACAAAGTGGTTGAACCCGTTGGGGAGGTAAACTACAAGGTGCAGCAGCCGGGACTCTGGAAATAGGAGCAGGTCTACCACATCAACCTCCTAAGGCCTTGGCACACCCAAGAGGTATGCATTGTCACCCAAGAGGCCCTGCCCCAGGAAAGCAACCTGCATGAGCAGGTGAGGATATCCCCCGACTTGCTGCTGGACCAAAAGACTGAGGTGTCTGAGATGATCAACCGGAACCAGGATGTGTTCTTGACGAAACCAGGCATATCACCAAATTCTCACGAACCCCGGAGCCAAGATGACGTCAAGGCCCTATCGGATCCCAGTGGCCAAAATGGAGGAAATCAAAGCCGAAGTGAAGAAAATGTTGAAGTTAGGGGTCATTGAGGAATCCCACAGTCAGTGGTCCAGCTCGATTGTACTAGTGCCTGAACTTGATGGCACCACAAGATTCTGCGATGACTTTCGTTGGCTGAATGAGGTATCCCAATTCAATGCATACCCTATACCCTATATAGATGGGTTAGTCGGCCAACTGAGCAACACCCGGTTTCTGACCACCCTGGACTTGACAAAGATGTATTGGCAGATTCCCCTAGCCAAAGAAGCAAAAGAAAAGACTTGTTTTCCACACCAGAGGAACTATTTCAGTACACTGTTCTCCCCATCGGGCAACCTGGGGCCCCAGCCACCTTCCAGTGAGAGCTGTTGTGCCCCCCATGCCAATTACACAGCCGCCTTACCTGAACGATGTGATCATCCATCCCCCAGACTGGGAGACCCACCTGGTTAAAAAGTGGAAGCAGTGCTGAATACCCTAAGGCGGGCCAGTCTCAAAGCCAATCCTGATAAGTGCGCCATAAGGCTAGCGAGGCTAAATACCTTGGGTACATTGTAGGGAGAGACGTAGTAAAGCCCCAACTAAATAAGCTGGAGGCAATCCAAAACTGGCCCCAGCTGAACCGGAAAAAATGGGTCAGAGCGTTCCTAGGCGTAGTGGGGTACTACCGGTGATTTATCCCCCACTTTGCCATGGGGCAAATCCCCTAATGGACCTGGTAAAGGCTTGGGGTCCTGACATGGTGAGGTGGACCGACACGGCAAAGAGGGTGTTCACAGACCTACGGACAGCCCTCTGCAATAACCCCATGCTCATAGCCCCAGACTTTACCAAAGAATTCATTTTACAGACGGACGCATCTGAAGTGGGGTTGGGAGCTGTTCTGTCACAGATGGTCAGAAAGTACAAACACTCAATCCTTTATCTTAACAGAAAACTTCTTCCAAGGCAACAGAAATATGCAGTGGTGGAGAGGGAATACCTCGCAGTCAAATAGGCCATGGAAACTCTGAGTTATTACTTACTAGGCTGGTGATTTGTCCTCGTGACCGAGCATGCACCCCTCCAGTGGATGCAGCAGGACAAAGAGAAGAACAAAAGGGTGACCAGATGGTTCTTGTCCCTCCAACCGTTCCAATTCAGCATAAAACACAGGGCCGGAAGCAGTCACGGCAATGTGGATGGCCTGTCACGGGTACATTGCTTGATGACCCAACTTGCCCAACGCCATGGTGTTGAGCAGGGGGGAGGGATATGTGACAGGGTTAGGCCAGATGGCAATAGGAGAGTAGTAGAAGCCAGGATAAACAGGTCCCTTTTCCCCGGGTAATTGAACAAGAGGTTACTCCAGGTTAATTAGGACACCTGGGGCCAATCAAGGGCTTGCCAGAACCTGTTAAAAGCCTCCCCTCCAGTCAGATAGGCGCACGCAATAGGAGCTGTGGGGAGTAGGTGTGCTGCTGGAGAGCTGGTCGGTGCAGACATTGACAAACGCCAGTAGGGAGACCTCACAGGTACAGAGGTGAAGAGCAGGGGAAACCCTGCCCAACTGGGCGAACAGCCTTTTCGGGCCCCAGAGGGGTGAGAACCCGCCAGAAGGGAGAGACTGAACTGGGTATCTGGCCTGCTGCCACTACGCCTGGAGGAGCTACCAGAGACTAAGAGACTGCCCTCCCTCTCCCCTGCCAGGGAGGCCAGGAGGAACCCCTGCTCCAACAAGGTGGGAACAGTAAACCCAGAGGCGTGGGGAAATTCCCAGGGAAAGAGGAATCCCCACAGCCGCTAAGAGGAATTCACGGAGGTGGAGAAGGAGCTCTGCCACACTACATACAGTGTAGAGTGTTGGAGATTTGCTGCAATCATTCATGAGCAATCATCCACCAAAGTTTGTGCCAGACCCTAAGGCCCTTACTCTGTTTTTACTCATTCCTTACGCTGACTCCGAGTGAAGTCATGAGACTTCTGTCTAAGCAAAGATTGAGTTGCCTAGCAAATGACTGAGTAAAATCTAAATTAAGACCTCAGGATTTGGCTGTTGTTTGTAGTTAATTATTAAATCCAGACTTGCTGATCATTTTATTTTAAACTAAAAGAATCAGTAATAATAATTTTAAGTTTTGTACATTTTATACATATTTCATATATTGAAAGTGTTACTGCTTACATGGCATGCTTTCATGTAATGGATTTTCAATACATGCTTTCATTCTAGTTATGGCTGCAGTTTTTAAGAACACTTCCTTTTTTAAACTAACAAGGTAAGTTGAAATTCACATCTGATTCTTAAGGAAATATGGCAAGGAAGCAGCAACATCAGAGTGTAAATTGTTTACAACTGATGTTAATACCTACTCGTTTGATTTAATGTGTAGAGTACTATTCAGTTTCTCCAGGGGGCTTTCTTCTAATAGTCAGTCTTGTCCATAATTGCAATGGCTTTGCCTTTGTCTGCCTGCAGAATGTAGAATGAATGGATAAATCTAAAATGCCTATAAATTGTGAAACTGTTCAGCAGAAATCTTGGTGCAAAGTGAACATAGTGTGACAGGATCGGGCCAGATGGCTACAGGAGAGTAATAGAAGGCAGATATATTAGCCCCAGGTTAAGTAGGTCCCTTTTCCCTGCGTAAGGTAACAGGGAAGGTTCCAAAACCATCAGGAACCTTCTGGAGACAATTAAGACAGACAGGCTGATCGGCTGCAGGTGTTGTAATCAAGAAGCTGCTAGAATCAATTTAGGCAGGCTAATCAGGGCACCTGGGTTTAAAAAGGAGCTCACTTCAGTTTGTCGTGCACGTATAAGGAGCTGGGAGCAAGAGGCGCTAGGAGCTGAGAGTGAGAACACAGACTGTTGGAGGACTGAGGAGTACAAGCATTATCAGACACCAGGAGGAAGGTCCTATGGTGAGGATAAAGAAGGTGTTGGGAGGAGGCCATGGGGAAATAGCCCAGGGAGTTGTAGCTGTTGCACAGCTGTTCCAGGAGGCACTGTAGATAGCTGCATTCCACAGGGCCCTGGGCTGGAACCCGGAGTAGAGGGTGTGCCCGGGTTCCCCCCAAACCTCCCAACTCCTGGTCAGACACAGGAGGAGTTGATCTGGATTGTGGGTTCTTAAAAACAGCGAAACTGAGGGCTGCCGTGAAGCTCTAATGTGAGCAAATCCACCAATAAGTGCAAGACCCACCAAGGTAGAGGAGGAACTTTGTCACAACTGGTGTTAGCAGTGGGATCTGGTGTGCACAGCGCGGCGGAAGAAGGAGGGTGTTGGGGGGGGGAAGGGAGAGGGTTTATTTTTATTTTTTTTCCACCACCAGGGAGGACGTAGTGCGGGCACTGATACAAGACACGGCTGCCCAGCAGGAGGCTAGCTATGTCCAGGCAGCCACGCAACAGGAGGCAGTGCAGCTGCAGCAAGAGACTAATCGCATGCTGATGGACCAGGCTGCTCAAGACCCAGCTATGTTGCGGGAACTGGTAAACCAGGTAAAGGCCCTTACAGAGCTGAACCGCGGCCATGATGGGATGCAGATCATGCGGGCCAGCAATTGGTTGCAGAAAATGACGCGGAAGGATGATGTAGAGGCATACCTCCTGGCCTTTAAGAGGACAGCCCTGCGGAAGGCTTGGCCCCAAAAACAGTGGCCTGGCATCGGCACTCCATTCTTGTTTGGGGAGGCCCAGAAGGCCTACTATGATTTGCCTGAAGAGGCTGTGGCAGACTACCCCCAGCTGAAAGCAGAGATCCCGGCCAGATCTGGGGTAACGACCGCAGTGCGGGCCCAGCGATATCATGAATGGAGGTACCAGGAAAACAAAACCCCGCAGTCCCAATTATATGACCTCATTCATCTCGCATGAAGGTGGTTACGAACTGAGTACCAGAGTCTGGAGGAGATACTAGAGGTTCTTGTCATCGACCAGTACATGAGAGGACTACCGCCAGACCTTCACGCCTGGGTAAGCCAGATCGAACCCTCCACCTACGATGAGGTTGTCGCGCTGGTAGAAAGGCGAAGGACGGAGAGGGAGCTGACCCAACCAATTAAGGAAGAGGAACCCCGGGTTAAACTAGCAGCCCTAGAGCTCGGGTGACTGGGCCACCAGGAGAGCCCAGGTGGAAAAAGAGAGGGGCTGAAGGCCCACCAGAAGCCACAAAGAGTCGGAGCACTGAGAGGAAAGAGGATCGTGATGTTAGACTGCCCAAACCAAGAGACCGGGGAACGCTTCGGGCTCCATACAGATGTTAAGCCTGTGAGGAGTGGGGACACATAGCTGCGGAGTGTCCCAGTGCCAAGGAGCCTATGCAGTGTAACCTGGGGAACTGGGCAGACCCATGCTCCCTAATCCACCTTGTGGGGGTCTGACTAACCCCACATATGTACACCAGACCAGTGAAGCTAAATGTGGTAAAGACCACAGCACTGGTTGATTCAGGGAGTGCTATCACGCTTGTGTTGGGGAAGCTCGTGAAGTGTAGTCAGCTGCTGTGGGCTAAGCGTACAGGGATAACATGCATCCATGGGACAGTTGGTTATTACCCCACCATCCCAGTAAAACTCGAGATTCAGGGGAACACTACTGAGGTAGCAGTAGGTGTAGTCCCTAAACTACCATACCCGATGCTCATAGGGAGGGACTTCCCAGGGTTTGAAGACTTACTCCCGGTAGGGGAATTGGAGAAAGGGGGAAGCCCTGAAAGTAGTGAGGCATTCACAGTAGACTGTCAACACCCAACCTTCTCTGAAATATCCCCAGATTTGTTCTCCACTCCCAGACGGCGTAGAAAGACGAAAAGGGAAAGAAGGGCAGCTAAGGCCTTGGGAACCCGAATACTGGCCCAAAGCCAGAGAGTTGCTCTCGTTGGCAGGTGGACCCGAGCAGCTGAAAAGGAGGCCACCCAGGAGAGAGAAGCGCCCGAGTCTGACGCACACCCTAACGCCTCTGAACCAATAGAGGCAACAGAGACTGGCCCCCTAGATCTTGGGCAGATTAGCCCCGGGAGAGGAAATTTTGGACGGGACCAGGCTGAAGACCCAAGGTACGACAACATTAGGAAGGAGGTGACCGAAATAGATGGGGTCCCTGTGGAAGGGAAAACCCAGGGACCAGGACCCTACTTCATAATGAAGAAGAATCTCTTATATTGGGTTGCACCAGTACGGGGCAGAAGGTAATGCAGATCCTAGTACCTCAAAAACACCAAAATGCTGTATTGAGTCTGGCACATAGTCATCTTTTTGGGGGGCATTTGGGGGTAGAGAAGACCCTGGCATGAGTCCTGCGATGATTTTTCTTGCCCGGAGTACATGAAGAAGTGCAGAGGTACTGTGCATCCTGCCTGGAGTGTCAGCTGCACAGTCTCCGTCCCCACCTGAGGGCACCTTTAGTACCCCTTCCCATCATAGAGGTCCCCTTTGAGCAAATAGCCATGGACCTAGTGGGACCCCTGGAGAAGACAGCCCAGGCCACCAATATAAACTTGTCGTTCTGGATTATGCTACTTGCTACCCAGAAGCCATTCACCTGCGGAACACAGCCTCTAAAACAATAGCTAAAGAGTTGGTGGGGATCTTTGCCCGAGTGGGGCTACCAAAGGAGATATTAACAGACCAAGGTACCCCTTTTATGTCGAAGCTAATGAAGGACCTCTGTACGCTGCTCCATATACATACCCTGAGAACTTCAGTCTATCATCCGCAGACCGATGGGCTGGTAGAAAGGTTTAACCAAACCCTCAAGGCAATGATAAGGAAAGTAGTAAGTCGGGATGGGAAGGATTGGGACACCTTACTACCCTACCTTATGTTTGCAATCCGGGAGGTACCTCAGGCCTCAACTGGGTTTTCCCCCTTTGAATTATTATACGGACGCCACCCCTGTGGCATATTAGATATCGCAAAAAAAATCTGGGAAGAGGAACCCAATGAGGGGAGAAATATAATTGACCATGTGTTGCAGATGTGAGAACGGGTAGCCCGGGTCACCCCTATTGTACGGGAACATTTGGAAAAGGCGCAGGAGGCCCAGCGAACCCATTACAATCGCCAGGCAAAAGTCCGACAGTTCCAACCAGGGGATCGGGTGACGGGGTTGGTACCCACGTCAGAAAGCAAGCTTTTGGCCCAATGGCAGGGGCCCTATGAGGTGGTTAAACCCGTGGGGCAAGTAACCTACAAGGTGCAGCAGCCAGGACACCGGAAACAAGAACAAATTTATCACATTAACCTCTTAAAGCCTTGGCACCAGCGAGAGGCGTGTGTAGTGGCCCAAGAGACCCCGATCCAGGGAAATAACTTGCAGGAGCAGATCAGGATATCCACTGATCTGACACCAAACCAGAAGAAGGAGGTAACTGAGATGATCAACCGATACCAGGACGTGCTTTCAACCAAACCAGGCCGGACCACCAAAGCATGTCACCACATTATCACAGACCCTGGGGCAAAGGTAACTTTAAGGCCCTATCGGGTCCCAGCAGCAAAAAGGGAGGAGATCAAGGCAGAGGTAAAAAGGATGTTGGAGCTGGGAGTCATCGAAGAGTCCCACAGTCAGTGGTCAAGCCCAATTGTGTTGGTGCCCAAACCCGATGGTACCACTAGGTTTTGTAATGACTTTCGCTGGCTGAATGAGATATCCAAATTCGATGCATACCCCATACCGATGAGTTAGTTGACCGCTTGGGCAATGACCTATTTTTGACCACCCTTGATTTAACAAAGGGATACTGGCAGATTCCCCTTGCCAAAGATGCGAAAGAAAAGATGGCATTCTCTACATCAGAGGGTCTGTTTCAATATACTGTTCTTCCTTTTGGACTGCGTGGGGCACCTGCCACCTTCCAGCATCTTATGGACAAGCTTCGATGGCCCCATACCAGTTATGCAGCGGCATACCTAGATGATGTGATTATTTACACCCCCGACTGAGAAACCCACTTAGGAAAGGTGGAAGCAGTTCTGGACATGCTAAGACAGGATGGCCTCACAGCCAACCCAGTCAAGTGTGCTATAGGGCTAGCCAAGGCTAAATACCTTGGCTACATTGTAGGAAGGGGCATGGTCAAGCCCCAACTAAACAAACTAGAGGCTATCCAAAATTGGCCCCAGCCAAATCGGAAAAAGCAAGTCCAGGCATTCCTGGATGTGGTGGGGTACTACCGATGATTTATTCCCCATTTTGCTACCAGAGCGAGTCCCCTGACAGACCATCTAAAAGCCCAGGGTACGGACATGGTGAAGTGGACAGATGCCACAGAGAAAGCATTCATGGATCTACAGACAGCCCTCTGCAGTAACCCCATGCTTATAGCCCCAGACTTCAACAAAGAATTCATTTTACAAACAGATGCATCTGAAGTAGGATTGGGAGCTGTCCTATCACAGATGGTCGGAGATGAAGAACACCCAATTCTCTACCTCAGCAGGAAACTCCTCCCGAGAGAGCAGAAGTATGCCATGGTTTTGAAAGAGAGTGCCTAGCTGTGAAATGGGCCATGGAAACACTTCGTTATTACCTCCTGGGACAACGGTTTACCCTTGTGACCAACCATGCACCCCTCCAGTGGATGCAGCAAAATAAAGAGAAGAATGCAAGGGTGACCAGATGGTTCCTGTCCCTACAACCTTTCCAATTCACCCTACAACACCGGGCTGGAAGCCACCATGGCAATGCAGATGGCTTGTCACGAGTACACTGCCTGATGTCCCAAGTTGCCCAACCCCGTAGTGTTGAGCAGGGGAGGGGAGGGGAATATGTGACAGGGTGGGGCCAAATGGCTACAGGAGAGTAATTGAAGGCAGATATATTAGCCCCAGGTTAAGTAGGTCCCTTTTCTCTGGGTAAGGTAACAGGGAAGGTTCCAGAACAATCAGGAACCTTCTGGAGACAATTAAGACAGACAGGCTGATCGGCTGCAGGTGTTGTAATCAAGAAGCTGCTAGAATCAATTTATGCAGGCTAATCAGGGCACCTGGGTTTTAAAAGGAGCTCACTTCAGTTTGTGGTGCGCGTGTAAGGAAGTGGGAGCAAGAGGCACTAGGAGCTGAGAGTGAGAACACAGACTGTTGGAGGACTGAGGAGTACAAGCATTATCAGACACCAGGAGGAAGGTCCTGTGGTGAGGATAAAGAAGGTGTTGGGAGGAGGCCATGGGGAAGTAGCCCAGGGAATTGTAGCTGTTGCACAGCTGTTCCAGGAGGCACTCTAGACAGCTGCATTCCACAGGGCCCTGGGCTGGAACTCCTGAGTAGAGGACAGGCCCGGGTTCCCCCCCAAACCTCCCAACTCCTGGTCAGACACAGGAGGAGTTGACCTGGACTGTGGGTTCACGAAAACGGCAATACTGAGGGCTGCCATGAAGCTCCAAGGCGAGCAAATCCACCAATAAGCGAAAGACCCACCAAGGTAGAGGAAGAACTTTGTCACAATAGATACAGGAGAAAGTGTATAAACATCCGAAAGTAGCTTCTAAAAATAATGTTAACAGCTCTGTTGCCAGTGTTAACTGCTGCCAACCAAAGACAAAATCTTAACAACACACATGCACTCTGCAGGGCCTGCGTAAAAGATCATGCAATTCTTTATAAAACTGCTATCAGAAGTGTTGCCAGAAATTATTCATATACAGGATATGCTGAGGAACCTGAGAGCTAGCGATGTTTTGCCATGTGGAGAACTACATATGATATGTAATGCTTTCCTTCCCACTCTGAAGTCACCAAGGGAGTAAAAATAATTACTCATTCACAATTAGTTTTTATTTTTTGTTAACACTCAATTCATAAGCTATTTGCTAAATTTTTAAAAACTCTGAAACCATCATTTCTCTATCTGTGATACAGAACTGCCTAGGACATGTACTGTGTTGGAACCATAGAGTACAAGGAGGATTAAATACATCACCTGTGTTGACACTGCCAGTTTGGGGAATACTAAAGGTACGATAACTCCAAACCAAATTTGATGCAGTTCTGGTATAGTGAATATTATCAAATCTAAAGAATTTCAAAAACAGAATGTTTTAGACCAGCTGTACAATCCAGAATAATAATACCTATCTGTGTAATGTGTTTGGTGATCTAGAACAAGCACTATGTAAGCTACTACATCACAGAGGAGGTGAGTGACTTGGCCTGGGAAAATTCTAGGCATGTGGATAGATATTATTCATGTCTTCCACATCCATACCAACTACAAGCAGGAATGTAACCCTTCTGCCACGTGTCAGTAACTAGGTCTGGATTCACTACTGTATCTCGGGGTTGGGGGTGGGGGTTATTTCTAAAATAAATTAAATATATTTCTCGAGTCTCCACTGAAAACCTTAAACCTTGCCAAGTTTTAGGAATTTAAAAATCTGAATTGCTGGTCAGTTTCCAAGTGTTTCTTCCACACTCTCAAGAGCACAGTAGTCCTGGGGAATACAAAACCATGAATATCTTAGTAGTAATCATATATTTACATATTTACATAGATGTACCCTCTCAGACCCCATATGTTTGTGAATTTGAACTACATGTCCAGCCTGTCAGCTCAGGGCGGATCACTTTCTCCACACTATACCTTTCACAGTTTTGCCCCACTTTCATAAATATATTTACATGTATCATATAATATAATTTACAAAACTAGAACACAAACAAGCTCCAAACGATACAGGAAAACACTGTATAGAAATGCATTAAGGCAGAACTATATGTAAAGTTAAGCCTGTCAGAGCTAGCTTCTTTTCCTTTCTCCTTCAGTAGTAGAAGAATGGTCCTTTACCTTTAAAGCCTTCAAGCTCTGGGGCTTACAGTAAGAAGAAATTGTAGCTGTAAATTTTAGGTCATTGGCAGATAGCGTATGTAGATTTTCACCAGCTGCAGTGCTTGTATGCAGTTGATCAACATAGAATCATAGAATATCAGGGTTGGAAGGGACCCCAGAAGGTCATCTAGTCCAACCCCCTGCTCAAAGCAGGACCAATTCCCAGTTAAATCATCCCAGCCAGGGCTTTGTCAAGCCTGACCTTAAAAACCTCTAAGGAAGGAGATTCTACCACCTCCCTAGGTAACGCATTCCAGTGTTTCACCACCCTCTTAGTGAAAAAGTTTTTCCTAATATCCAATCTAAACCTCCCCCACTGCAACTTGAGACCATTGCTCCTCGTTCTGTCATCTGCTACAATTGAGAACAGTCTAGAGCCATCCTCTTTGGAACCCCCTTTCAGGTAGTTGAAAGCAGCTATCAAATCCCCCCTCATTCTTCTCTTCTGCAGGCTAAACAATCCCAGCTCCCTCAGCCTCTCCTCATAACTCATGTGTTCCAGTCCCCTAATCATTTTTGTTGCCCTTCGCTGGACTCTCTCCAATTTATCCACATCCTTCTTGAAGTGTGGGGCCCAAAACTGGACACAGTACTCCAGATGAGGCCTCACCAATGTCGAATAGAGGGGAACGATCACGTCCCTCGATCTGCTCGCTATGCCCCTACTTATACATCCCAAAATGCCATTGGCCTTCTTGGCAACAAGGGCACACTGCTGACTCATATCCAGCTTCTCGTCCACTGTTACCCCTAGGTCCTTTTCCGCAGAACTGCTGCCTAGCCATTCGGTCCCTAGTCTGTAGCTGTGCATTGGGTTCTTCCGTCCTAAGTGCAGGACCCTGCACTTATCCTTATTGAACCTCATCAGATTTCTTTTGGCCCAATCCTCCAATTTGTCTAGGTCTTTCTGTATCCTATCCCTCCCCTCCAGCGTATCTACCACTCCTCCCAGTTTAGTATTGGGCACTGTATCCCAGAGAAATAAGGTTTCTACATCTGTTGGGCTAAGTGACAAATGCTTTAATTAAAAACATTTCTGTTTGAATTTTAAACAGTTATATAGTGATTGTCAGATTTGGTTAATTGTGCTAACTTCCCAGTACTCAGATTCCTTCTGAGCTTTCAGCTCATGTGAACTCAGTCTCATGAAACTTGAGTGAAACTTGTACGTTTTACCAGATCAATTTTGAAAACAGAAAGTTTCAATGTTTTCTATATAAAAGTAACAGATTCATTAGTTTTATAAGACCGTAGTGATGAAAAATCACTGGTTTTGACAAATCCCCAGTGTTTTGTGTCTCTGGAATCTAAACATTGCAAATAGTTTCCATAATTAACAGATGGTTTTGCCATTGGGCACAAACACTAAGTGTCTGGTTTGAGGCTTTGTTACTAAAGTCCTATCAGGCCTGACACAAAATGTAACACCTTTCTTAGCTGTGGCCTTTGAAATTTGTTAGAACAAATTTCGGTGAGCCTGGATCCTGCTCCCATTGACATCAACAGGAGCTGTGGTATTGATAGCAAAGGGAACAGGATTAAGTGTCCTATAAAATAAAAATCTCTCATAAGTTTGAAGAGAAGGGGAATGTGAAGACAGAAGGCTATTGGGTCACAGACAAACTAGTCATTTGTCATACTGACATTAAGATGAAGGACAAGTCAGATTCCAACACTAGAGCATGTATATTGTGTTTGAAATGGTGCTGCTACCCACTTAGCCTTGTTTACACTAGATTCTTTTCAGAGATCACTCTCTGATTTAATGTGTAGCACAGTGGGGTCCTGGTTTATGATTAAGGCATCTAAGTGCTATAGTAATACGAATAAATAATAATAATTAATAACTGTTAGTGCTTTGGTGGGCGATTCCCCTTCCCCTCCCCCCCCCCCAAATCTAGTGGAGACATAACCTAAAAGAAATACCCTAGGGGAAGAGGGCAAACATGCAGAATTAAACAGTTAACAACTTGTTGAGCTACACATTTTATGTGCTTTCATGTTTGGACAATGAAAAGAAAGGAAAATAAAGATAATATATATTAAGGTGAAAAGCCTCACTGGAAGTGGGAATAAAACAGCTCAGGTGGCCATTCATTTCAGTTGTATTTAAATCCTTGAGGTTCATAGCGCTAAGAATATAACAACTCAGAAGAAAGCATTAAGCAAGCACTAGCAATCTGGAGGCATGAATGTAGAGATGGTGAACCCTAAATGCCACTTTTTAGTGCATCATTAAGAAGCAGTTTTGTTTCTCTTTATTTACATATCTGTATGTCCTTGCCTTGAGGAGCATTTGATGTTTTTCCAAAACACATTACTTTGTATCTCCTGCCATTTTTCTTTTCATCCTTCTTGTGTTTTCACATAATAGGGCTTGTCTACACTTACATTTTATAGCGCTCTGACTTGCTGGCTCAGGGGGGTGAAAAATCACCCCCCTGAGCGCAGCAAGTCTGAGCACTTTAAAGCACTAGTGTAGACAGGCTCCGAGCGCTGGGAGCCACGCTCCCAGGGCTCAGAGCTAATCCCCTTGTGGAGGGAGGGAGCATTCCCGCTGCAGCTCTTTGAAGTTTCCAGTGTAGACATACCCATAGTTTTCAGAATGGAAGGCAGCCTGTTAATGCCCTATTGTAATAGTGCTCTTTTGTGTAAAAGAGTGTGATAGAGAGATTATTTTCTGAGAATGTTGTTAAGTTATTGTTCTTTTATGAATTTTATAGAAATACAATTTATCTTCAGAAAGTGCAACATTCAATACCCTGTAGCATATGTAGGAGAGCATACCATTCATCTCACTGGGTCAAGGACAAACAGACATATTTTCCAACTTAGCAAACAACATTTGTCTTTTGCTTAGTTTCCTCTTTGGGCCCACGTTTGAGTAGTCCATTCCTATTCACGAATGCACTTGCATGCCTATTGTGACAGACTCAGACCAGTGGGGTACAGGAGTCTGGTAGAAGGCAAATATACTGGCCACTGGATGAATAGTTTTCTGTTTCCTGAGTGACCAGAGCAGGGGCTGCGCTAGAGCAATCAGAAACCTGCTAGAACCAATGAAGACAGGCAAGCTAATTAAGACACCTGGAGCCAATTAAGAACATACCAGAATCAATTATGACAGGCAGACTAATCAGGATACCTGGTTTAAAAAGGACCTCCCATCAGTTAATGGAGTGTAGGCAAGGAATGAGAAGGTGTGCTGCTGGAGGAGTACATGTGTGATCAGGCTTCAGGAGGAAGATCCTGTGGTGAGGATAAAGAAGGTGCTGGGAGAGGCCATGGGGAAGTAGCCCAGGGAGTTGTAACTGTAGCTGTCATGCAGCTGTTACAGGAGATGTAGACAGCTGCTATCCACAGGCCCCTGGGCTGGAACTTGGTGTAGAGGGCAGGCCTGGGTTCCTCCCATTCTCCCAACTCCTGATTAAACACAGGAGGAGTTAACCTGGTCTGCAAGCAACACCAGAAGGGAAGGTCTAATTTGGAAAGGGATCTGGCCTGTCCCCAACCCACTAGGTGGGACAACAGAGACTGTGGAGATTTTTCTACATTTCCCCCATGCTGGCCAGTGATGAGGTTAGCTGAGTGTATGGCAGGTTTGAGCCTCTAGCAGAAACAGCCAAACTGAGAGCTGCTGTGAACCTCTGAGGTGAGCAAATCTGCCAAAAAGCACAGGACCCACCAAGATAGAGAAGAAACTTTGTCACACTATGCATTTTCCCTTCACTGGGATTTAAATATATGCGAAAGTGCTTTGCTAAATAGGGAAGTGTCACATTCTGGGGTGCAATCCAGACCAGTGAGGGGTTGTGTCATCACCTGCCCCACAATCTTGGGTGCCTTGCAATGCTTTGCTGCTGTACTTCCCAACCTGGGCTGCTCACAAGCAGCCTGCCAGCATGCATGTCACACCCTGAGTGTCTGTGTATAGCTGTAGCCCTGGTCCAACAGCTCTGACCCCAGGAGCCTGTCAGCAACACTCCAGTCACACTCTGGCTGCCACCAGCCTTGGCTAGTACTTGCACAGTGACATCAACACACTCCCAGTCATGAATTTTCCCCAAAACATATCCAGCCCTCTCCTGGACAGTTCAGGTATTAAAAGTCCATTGCCCCTGTACAGGGTCAATATTCAACAGTTTGCTACTTTCACTGGAGATACCAAACAGTTCAGTTTAAACACAACACTAGATTAGTTTAGATATAAAATAAATTTAACTACAAAGAAAGAAGTTTTAAGTAAATTCAAGGATTGGGTATTGAAATCAGAAAAGGTTACAGGAGAAATAAAGATAAAATGCTTTCTAGTAGCTAAAACTTAACAAGCTACACAAGGTAAAATCTTTACCACATGTTCCCAGCAACATGGATAACCAAATTCTCAGGTCAGGATCTCCCCCGCAAAGTCAAAGGGCTGGTTCCTTTGTCGTTGTAGGTGAGAGAGCAAGAGAGAATGCATTTGGAGCTTTCTGTCTCTTTCTTGTATAGTCCAGTTAAACTTTGAAGTGGATTCTTCTGAGGGTTACCCCTCACAGCAGAAGTTTATTCTAACTGTAAAGAAAGAGACATGGAGTCTGATGCTGAAGGAGGCTCCATGTTATTTCTTCTCATGTGTGTTTGCTGAGATGCAAATTTGCTCTGTTTCCTTCCATCTCCGCTCCCTGTTGTCGTGAGATTCCTGTATACTACTTATATGTAAACTGAGGTAGACACATATCACACTGTCTGGAGTGGCTCATGATAGTGAATGCCAACCTCAGGCCAGACTGGCAAGAAGCAGGGCAAAACCCCCAAACTGGTTATATGCTCTATAATTAGATTTCACAAACCCAGTAACAAGTGTGAGCTTCTAACACTCCACAGCAGTCTTACCATGGAGTCACAGGCAATACCCTTGAACATTCCAGTCTATCTTGCCACCCAGTCAAGCTGGATTTTGTGATAGATGGTTGCTTATGCCAAAAATCACAACAATGTGCAGGTTGCTCCCAGTCCCAAAGGACCAGTCACTTACCCCAGGTCAGTTGTGTTCAGATCTTAAACCAAAGACAACACTTGTAGCTCATCATGTAACAAACTAACTAAAGGTTTATTACCTAGGAAAAAGAAATGAGAGTTATTTACAAGGTTAAATAAGGTAAACATACACACATAAATGAGGTACAATCTTAAGTTCAAAAGGTAACAGACATTTCTATCATAAGCAAGCTTTTGTGTGCCTTAGGGCTAACCCAAGCCAAGCAGCTTGGGGATCTTTTGCGTATGTGTAGGAATCTTTGCCCTTCAGAGTCCAGACAGCATAAAGATATCAATTTCTCTTTAACAGGCGTTTTTATTACCCTTCCCCTAGCATTCAAGCTATGATGGGATGTGGGCTTGCGCATATGCCCTCTTCAGGGATGTGAGGATAGTGATCAGCAAAGTTTTTTGTCCATAATGGCTTGTCTGATGTCTGTAGACCTTCTTTTGTTGGGGAGGAGATAACACCTCTTGTGGTAGACTAGCATTTCACATTTGATAATGCTTCTCCCCTGACTGTGGGGAATTTGAAATCTTAGCAAACATTTTTCTAATTATGAAGCAAACATTTAGACATTACCTTATAACATGGGATACAGATGTTATCCTACAAGCATTCCGTAAAATTTAAACACATTCTTATAAATTTAATATTAGATTAATTGCAGTTAACTCATGCGATTAATTGCAATTAAAAAAATTAATCACAATTGATCGCACTGTTAAATAATAGAATACCAATTGAAATGTATTAAATATTTGTAGATATTTTTCTACTTTTTCAAATATATTGATTTCAGTTAAAGCACAGAATACAAAGTGTACAGTGCTCACTTTATATTTTTATTACAAATATTTGTACTGTAAAAATGATAAAAGAAATAGTATTTTTCAATTCACCTCATACAAGACACAATGAGGATGACTGGATGTGGAAGCTGTGGTATGTACATGATCCTGTAGGGGGCACCTGGTAAGAGTTTTCTGTATGAAATGCCGTCTGATAGAGCTGATGGAGGAAAAGATCCAAGGTTTGGAGACGCAGGTGGAAAGTCTGGTAGAGTTTAGGAAGGGGTTTGAGCAGATTATGGAGCAAAGACATGAGGTATCTGAAGGGAAAAGCTCAGACTTGCAGGTGGAATCAGGGCTGGGGAATTCTGAGGGGAGACTGGGTGAGGAAAGTGGTCAGTGGAAGCAAGTGACTAAAAGAACCAGGCAGAGGAAAAGACGGGCTAGTGAAGGAGAAATAGAGCTCAAGAATAGGTTTACAGAGTTGGAAAATGAAGAAGGGGCTCAGCAGGTAGTCACTGAGGTGGAAGGGCAAGGAAGAAGAGAAGAACGGCTAGTCCTATAGGAAAAGGGGAAGAGTTAATGGAGATTACACCAAATATGAGCCCCAGGAGGGTACAGGATGGGTTAAAGAGGATTACAAGGGAGAATAGGAATGGAAAGAACTTGCAGCCAGAGGGAATAGAGGATAGACTGGAGAATAGCACCGTCACTAGGAAAAGGCAGGTCTATGTGATTGGGGACTCTTTACTGAGAAGAATAGATAGGCCTGTAACCAGAGCTGATCCAGAGAATAGGAGGGTGTGCTGTCTTCCAGGTGCTAAGATACGGGATGTAGATCTGAGGTTGAAAAGGATTCTAAAGGGAGCAGGAAAGAATCCCCTAATTATCCTTCATGTGGGAACAAATGATACGGCTAGATTCTCGCTGGAAAGTATTAAGGGAGACTATGCTAGGCTGGGGAAGACGCTTAAGGAAATCAAGGCTCAGGTGATCTTTAGTGGGATTCTGCCTGTTCCTAGAGAAGGGCAACAAAGGTGTGACAAGATTATGACTATCAACAGATGGCTCAGGCAGTGTTGCTATAAGGAGGGCTTTGGGATGTATGGCCGCTGGGAGGCATTCATGGACAGAGGACAGTTCTCTCGGGATGGACTTCATCTGAGTAGGGAAGGAAATAGACTTCTAGGATGGAGGCTGGCACAACTGATTAAGAGAGCTTTAAACTAGGAATTTGGGGGAGATGGTTGGGAGATGTCCAGGTAATCTCCACGCCGGATTTTAGCATTGAGAGGAAAGAAAATGAAGTAAGAAAGGATACAGCCGTGGGTAGGAGGAAGGGCAGTGTAGATACCAGTCTAATAGGTTATACTGGCTGTAGAATGACCATGCCTAATAGGGTAGAGAATGTGAGTGAGGCCAAACTGCAAAAATTAAGATGTTTGTACACTAATGCAAGGAGCCTAGGTAACAAAATGGAGGAACTAGAGCTTACTGGTGCAGGAAGTGAAACCAGATATTATAGGGATAACAGAAACATGGTGGAATAGTAGTCATGAGTGGACTACAGGTATTGAAGGGTATGTGCTGTTTAGGAAAGACCGAAATAAAGGTAAAGGTGGTGGAGTAGCATTGTCTATCAATGATGAGGTAGAATGTAAAGAAATAAGAAGCAATGAAATGGATATGACTGAGTCTGTCTGGGCAAAAATTACATTGGGCAAGAAAGCTATTGGAGCCTGCTCTGAGATAGTGCTTGGGGTGTGCTATAGACCACCAGGATCTAATTTGCTCACTTCTGGAGAGTGAGTTTGTGTGTGTGGTTTTTGGAGGGGGGTGAGGGAGTGAGAGAACCTGGATTTGTGCTGGAAATGACCCACCTTGATTATCATACACATTGTGAAGAGAATGGTCACTTTGGATGGGCTATTACCAGCAGGAGAGTGAGTTTGTGTGGGCGGGGGGGGGGGGGGCAGAGGATGAGAAAACCTGGATTTGTGCTGGAAATGGCCCAACTTGATGATCACTTTAGATAAGCTATTACCAGCAGGACAGTGGGGTGGGAGGGGGTATTGTTTCATGGTCTCTGTGTGTATATAATGTCTACTGCAGTTTCCACGGTATGCATCCGATGAAGTGAGCTGTAGCTCATGAAAGCTCATGCTCAAATAAATTGGTTAGTCTCTAAGGTGCCACAAGTACTCCTTTTCTTTTTGCAAAGGCAGACTAACACGGCTGTTACTCTGAAACCTTAATTGTAACAATGATTGATACCTGTTCACTTGTACACAATGGCAAGTAATATGCCCAACCAAAAGTTGCTTCTCTGTGATTGAGACTCCCACATTTTGCATTCCTTTTAAGGCTGTTTTTTCAAGTATCTCCCTTTTGGAAATAAGTATTTTGCTGTGAGATTCAATGAAACACTTAAAACTTCCCCAGTTAAAATCACCCCAGCTTCATGGCTCCTCAGTAATAAATAAGGGGATATTTAAATATGTCATAATGAGATCAAACTTACTGATAATAAAAAGTGGGGAGAGAGAGAGATCCAGCACAGATCCAGTTATATCTGCTTGAATACCTGTGCATTTTGGTGTGGCTTAATGAGGGGGGGAGGTGAAAACACATTTTCTAGTTTATAACAGCCAACCTGCTGTTATGTTACCTAACATCATTACATCTATTTGCAGGTACATTGAACATAGCAAAGAAAATCATTCCAACCTTTTAATGGCTCCTGCTAGTTGGTAAAGGAATAGTCTAGCCAGATTATTGTGGAATGGTGTCTATAGTGAGGCTGCAAAAACATTCCTATTGAGGCTGTGAAGTGATTAAAAATATTAATCATGTGATTAATCACACTGTTAAAAAGTAATAGAATACCATTTATTTAAATATTTTTGGCTGTTTTCTACATTTTTTTCAAATTGATTTCAATTACAGAACACAACACAGTGTACAGTGCCCACTTTATATTTTTATTACAAATATTTTTACTGTAAAAACAAAATAAATAGTATTTTTCAATTCATCTAATACAAGTACTGTAATGCAATTTCTTTATCATGAAAGTTGAACTTACAAATGTAGAATTATGTATAAAAAATAACTGCACACAAAAACAAAACAATGTAAAACTTTAGAGCCTTCAAGTTCACTTAGTCCTACTTCTTGTTCAGCTAATCACTCAGACAAACAAGTTTGGTTACAATTTGCAGGAGATAATGCTGCCCACTTCTTGTTTACAATGTCACCTGAAAGTGAGAATAGGCGTTGACATGGCATTGTTGTAGCTGGCATCACAAGATATTTACATGCCAGATGTGCTAAAGATTCATATGTCCCTTCATGCTTCAACCACCATTCCAGAAGACATGTATCCATGCTGATGACGGGTTCTGCTCAATAACTATCCAAAGCAGAGTGACCCACATGTTCATTTTCATCATCTGAGTCAGATGCCACCAGCAGAAAGTAGATTTTCTTTTTTGGTGGTTCGGTTTCTTTAGTTTCCGCATCGGAGTGTTGCTCATTTAAGACTTCTGAAAGCATGCTCCACACCTCATTCCTCTCAGATTTTGGAAGGCACTTCAGATTCTTAAACCTAGGGTTGAGTGCTCTAGCTATTTTTAGAAATCTCATAGGAGTACCTTCTTTGTGTTTTGTCAAATCTGCAGTGAAAGTGTTCTTAAAACAAACAAGTGCTGGATCATCATCCAAGACTGCTATAACATGAAATGTGGGTAAAACAGAACAGGAGACATACAATTCTCCCCACAAGTAGTTCAGTCACAAATTTAATTAATGCATTATTTTTTTAACAAACACCATCAGCATAGAAACATGTCCTCGGGAATGGTGGATGAAGCATGAAGGGGCATACGAATGTTTAGCATTTCTAGTATGTAAATACCTTGGAACACCAGCTACAAAAGTGCCATGTGAATGCCTGTTGTCGCTTTCAGGTAACATTGTAAATAAGAACCAGCAACAGTATTCCCCGTAAATGTAAACCAACTTGTTTGTCTTAGTGATTGGCTGAACAAAAAGTAGGACTGAGTGGACTTGTAGGCTCGAAAGTTTTACATTGTTTTGTTTCTGTGTGCAGTTATGTAACAAAAAATCTACATTTGTAAGTTACTCTTTCATGATAAAAAGATTGCACTACAGTCCTTGTATGAGGTGAATTGAAAAATACTATTTCTTTTGTTTATAGTTTTTATAGTGCAAATATTTGTCATAAAAACAAAGTGAGCACTGTACACTTTGTATTCTGTGTTGTAATAGAAATCAATATATTTGAAAATGTAGAAAAACATCCACAAATTTAATACATTTCAAATGGTATTCTATTAAACAGTGCAATTAATTTTTTTATCACGATTTATTTTTTTGAGTTAACTCTGATTAATCAACAGCCCTAATTCCGATTCAGAAAATCATTCAAGCACCTACTTTAGTTCCAGCTACTGTAATGGGATGTAAGTTCATGCTTAGAGTTAAGTAGATCTTAAGTGCTTTGCTGAATAAGGATGGACTTAAGCACATGCTTAAATATTTTGCTGAACTGGGGTTCTTCGTGGAACAATATAGTAATTAAAGGTAACCTAAAAAGTGACTGAACTTGTAATCATGTGATATCAACCAGTGGTGATTCTGACAGGTATGTGTCAATGTGGATTCCAATGGACAAATGCATCCCAACAGTGCCTTACACACTGTCATTGGCTTGTCCAGGATACAAACCTTTTCTACAGCATCTAGCAGGGACCCATCCCCTCTCAGGTCCATGAGTGATGAACTGAGAGACCAGAGGACTTCTATAGCGCCCAATCATTGGCCTCCCAATAGTGGCACTGGTCTAATCAACAACTTGCCAGTCCCTGGTATGCATACAGAATGCCTCCATATTCCTACTAGAGTTATTGTGGCCCACTTTCACAGGCTGTTTGGGAGGAAGTCATACTCCGGCATTGCTCAAGAAGTGCAAGTCACAACTTCAAAGACTCATAACTTTTTAGTGAGAGGACTGACAGCACCCTGTTCTCGCTGAAGGAATCAAAAGTGACCTTCTGCTCCCTGGGGAACCATACCCTTCCATCTTGTCATAAGCCATACTACAGCCCTCATTCTCAACATCAACAGAGACAGTGTGTATTGTCTTACCACTGGCAGATGGAATACCATGCGAAGAAACACCTGAGGTGGTATAGGGGCTATAATCTTAGATTCACAGATTTCAAGGCCACAAGGGACCATTGTGATCATCATCTCACCTTCTGTATAACACAGGCCATAGAACTACCAAAATTCCTAGAGCAGATCTTTTGGAAAAACATCCAATTTTGATTTTAAAAATTGTCAGTGATGGAGAATCCACCATGAACCTTGTTAAATTGTTCCAATGGTTAATTACTTTCATGGTTAAAAATGTACACCTTAGTTCAAGTCTCAACTTTTCTAGCTTCAATGTCTAACCACTGGAACCTTTTATATCTTTCTCTGCTAGATTGAAGAGCCCATTATTAAATATTTATTACCCATGTAGATATTTATCTTCCTCAAACTTGGCACTGCACTTGCACATATGATACATCAACAGATTTGATGAGATGGTCAAGTACTGCACCAGATCCAGTCCACAGCATTCAATCTTTGGAAACCACCTTGCTTCAGTCCACCGGACATGGTCTGCCATCACATCAGACAGATGAGTGCTAGAGATCATTGCCCATGACTACCACATCCAGTTCCATTCATTACCCTCTCTCCACCTGATCTGTCTCCATCCCTCTTAAGGGACCCTTCTTAGAGTCTTTTACAAATAGAAGTGGCCTTGTTGCTTTGTTTAGGAGCCTTAGAGGAAGTTTCTCAGAGATAAAGGGAAAGAGGCTTCTCTTGATACTTTCTCATTTTGAAGAAAAAATTAGTCTTATCCTGAGGAGACAACAAATACACATACCATCTCCAGTTTAGGATGGTCGCGCTTGCCCCCATCATTCCATCACTCCAAGTTCAAGACTGGTTTGCGGTTCTTGACTTGCAGGATGTATACTTCCACATTGCTGTCCATCTTGCTCACAGGAGGAAGTATCTCAGATCATAGGCAACGTGTGTGGGGGAGAGGGGCATGTGGGGTCACATGCCCTCCCCACCCAGATTTCTGCCTGGGTGGGAATTGGGCTGAGTGCGGCTGAAGGGATGTGCCTGGGAAAGGCACCAGCAGTGAGCGCTCCCGCTGAGCCCCACTAGGTGCCACCCAGAGCAGGGAAGCAAGACTGGGCTGGCAGCACAGCTCTCTGCCAGAGGGGGTGTGGGGAAACCTGCTGATTCACATCCTTTCTTCGCCAGCCAGCAGCCACAGTTATCTGCTCAAGTATGTATCTGTACTAGCCTGTGTGACACTCGGGGAGTTGGGGCAATGGGAGGGAGGCAGCGGGTTCCCGGGGAGCTGGGGTTGGTGTGGGGAGCCTAGGGAGGCAGCAGGGGTCAAGGGCGATGAGAGGGAGGGCCAGTGGCAATTGAGGGATAGGTGGGGGACCAGGTGAGGCAACAGGAGCCAGGGGCAATGGGGAGGGGGGCGAAGGTCTGGGCGCCAAAATACAAGTTTGCCTTAGGCACCATTTTCTCTAAGTCTAACTCTGGCAGGGCCAGCCTTTAGGGTAGATGACATGGGCGACAACCCAGGATGCCGTGGTCAGAAAGACACTGTGGTCAAGAGGTTGTTGCTGGAGGGTGCCTGGCAGTCACCATAAAGTTGACCGTGACTGTGATGGCAAGGGGCCTGCCTTTGTGCCCCCTGGCCCCCATCAGCAGTTGCCTATGCCTCAGATTCATAGGAAGGCCCAATCATTATCCATACAGGGTTCTGCCCTTTGGATTCTCCACAGCACCAAGAGTGCTGGTTGTAGTAACGGCACATCTAAGGAAACAGGGAATTAATGTCAACCCATACCTAGATGACTGGGTGATCAGAGGCCGGTCCCACGAAGAGATCAAGATCACATTCGTTTCTTGTTCTTTCAATTGGAACTCTTGGTGAACCATGAGAAATCATATTTCACACTATCACAGACAATACTGTTCATATGAGCCCTACTCGACTCCAGATTAGCAAGGGCCTGTCTCTTAGAGGACAGGTTATGGTTCCTTCAGTCCATTACACACAACCTACGGACAGGCACAGCGATGACCCTGCATACATGCCTGGTGCTTTTAAGCCATATGTCTGGGTGCATCTATGTGAAACTGGCTTGCCAGACTTCATCTGCAGCTGAGGACCATCTACTCCAAACATCACATGAACAAACAGGTCACAGTTCCACGTCAGGTCCTACAAGAGCTTGCTTAGACCTCCTGAAAGTGAGGAAAGGGGTACTTTTTTTGGTCCCCTCCCCAACAGTGATGCTTGTCACAGTTATGTCAGGGATAGGCTGGGGCACCCACCTGAACCACTTTCAGCTGCAAGGTATGTGATTTCAGGACCATTTGAATCTTTACACATGAACATTCTGGAGTTGAGGGCCATAATTCTAGCTTGTATAGTATTTCTGACTTCTTCAGAGCTCTAAGGTACAAACCCTGATGGACAACAAGTCGACAAGGCACTATATAAACAAGAAAGCACACAATCATCCCCTCTTTGTCAAGAAGCAGTTGAATTTTGAGAATGGTGTCATCAACCGGGGGATCTCACTGGCTTTATACTTTCTAGGGATCAGCATCAAGCTAACAGACTTTTTAAGCAGGTATATATAACCACCTTCAAATGATCACTGCAGAAATCCATCCTACACTTGATATTCTAGCAGTGCCTCCTCTCTTCAATAGATTTATTTGCCACATGGATAAATGCCTGGTGCCAGTGCTTCTCCTCCAGAGCAGATGTGACTCCAGGCTCCCTACCATATGTTTTCCTCCTCCAGTGGTCTCAAGGACTCCTGTATGCTTTCTCGTCAGTTCTCCAGACCCCCAGCACAGTATCCAAGATCAGACAGGAAAAAGCTACAGTCATCATAATAGCCCCCCACTGGCCAAGACAGTTCTGGCTGTCAGATCTACTTCACATATCCAGCCAACCTCCCTTACACTTTCCTACCTGAACAAAGGTAATATCTCAGAACCACGGCCAAATAGTGCAGTCAAACCCATAGTCGTTACACCTTCTGGCCTGGATGTTGGTTGGATGAGCAGGACTGAGACTGCTCCCTACAGGTTCAGGAAATTCCTTATACAAAGCAGGAAACCTTACACCAGGAAGATTTATTCCTCAAAGTGAAAAAGATTTTCGAAATGGACTGCTCAAAACAACTTGAACACAGCACAGGACCCAATACCAGAGACTCTGGTTTATAGATATATCTCCTGAAACAAGCAGGACTAGCATTGAGTTCTCATACAGTCCAACTAAAAGCAATATCTGTGTGTCATGCTCTGATATTGTTTCATTTGGTCTTCTTATACCATACAGTGTCGAGATTCCTTAAGGGCCTTCATTATTTCTGCCTTCTACTTAGGGACCTAACTCCCATGTGGGATCTCTATGTTGTCCTACGAGCTTTGAGCATCCCTTTGAACCTATGTTGGGGTGCTCACTATACCACCTCACAATCAAGGCAGTCTTTCTCATGGCCATCACATCAGCACAGAGAGGCAGTGAGCTCCAAGCTCTTGTGGCCCAATTACCATAACATCTTTCCATAGGGACAAGGTAATGATGAAACCATGCCTTAAGTTCATCCCTAAATTGGTCTCAGAATTCCACCTGAACCAGTATCATACCTTATCAGTCTTCTTCCTGAAGCCACAGTCTTCACCAGGAGAAAAGAAGCTCCAAACTGTGGACATCTTCAGATCCCTGTTTTAATACCTCAACAGGACTAAGCCTTTCAGGCTCTCTCCCTACCTTTTTGTGTATCTCGTGCATCAAAAGCCCAAGGTATCTTGTCTGAAAGAATTTTGAAGTGGATCACAGAGTGTATTTTCTCCAGTTTTCAGTTAGCTGGAGAGCTTCTCTCTCTCAATGTCAAGGCACACTCAATTAGGACACAAGCAACCTGCTTCAGAAAGATAGCCATGTGGAGTGACCCACTGATCTTTGTTAAACTTTATGCACTTGACATGGTAGCTAGGGTAGATGTCAAGTTGAGAAAAAATAGTACTTCAATTTCTGTTTAACGAATATAGCCAAGAATCCTCACTACCACCATTCAGAGATGATGATGCTTGTCAGTTACCTATGATTCAATCGACACTGATACATATTTGAAGAAGAAAGAATGGTTACTTTGAGATGTAGTAGTTGGTGTGGATCCCACAACTCGCACTCCATCCTCACTTTTCAGAGTCCTCAGGAAGGCTAGCTTTGAATTGCAAGGTTGGGGCTGCTGTGCAATTTATGCCCTCCTATGGGATCACAAAGAGGTGCAGAATGCTCATGTGACTACGACAGACACTGCTTGTCAAGAAAAATTTGGTGTTGGATTCATGAGCCTCATGCGCATCTACAGTAGGATCCACAGTGACTAGAACAACTTGAAGAGCCACGTTACTGTAGGGCAAGTGTGAGGTTTGGGGACTCACCCAGACCAGTAAGGGGTTTTGTCACCTCCAGTCCTGTAACAGTGGCATGCCTTTATGCTTTGCTGCTGTGGCTCAGATCCCTGACCCCAGTAGCCTTCTCCCAAGCACAAAGTCTCAACCTGGCTTTCTCCAGCCTAGTTACTCCTTGCCAGGTGACTCCAACAGCCCTTCCAGTCCTGAGTCTCCCCAGATCCATCCTTCCTGAGTTCTTTGTCACCCCTGAAGATGTGAATCCAGCCTCCTGGTTATCAGCTCACTTTGGCAAACACAGTTCACCCAATTTGCACACCTCTTTGGGGTAGAAATAGACAAAGTTTATTTAACAGAAAAAGCACAGATTGAGTAGTAAAGGAGAGCAAACATATACAAGTTATCTAATAAATAGACAACCTCAGGCAACTCACTTCTATATAAGTAAAAATCCCTTTTCTAATACCTGTTGCCTTTTCACGTTTTGCTAGTGTACCCCTCTCTCTTTGTAGTGGGGAATTCAGTGTTTCACATAGTCTCTAGCCTATATGCTGGCCCACAGTTTCTGGATGAAAACTTCAGATTCAAGCTTGCTATCAAAGGCTTTTGTCTCACTTCTCCAGGGAAGGTGACTCATGGAATTTCCCTCACTCTGAGTAACCTTCTTATCTCAATGTCTTTCCATTAACTTTAATGGTCCACCATTGTCTTTTCCTGCGCTGGGCAATGGATAGGTACATGAAGTTGGTTTTGTGTAAACACCTCGCTTTGGTGGTCACTCCTCCTTGCCTGAGTGCTTCACCACCCTGTTGCACCACAGTTACAGTTTTCTATAGATACTTATATTCATAACCATTGTCTGTATACATATATCATAATCAAGTTCAGAACATTACAAGCTCTCAGAATAAAATCTTTCTAGATAATGCTATTGTACTATTAAGTATCAGTTGATTTAACTGCATTTTTTTTTGTTCAAACCTTCTGTTTTCCCTTTGGGGTGTCTGGACCCTGATTGTCACAGTAAGTAATCATTCTTTTTTGGGTTCTGTTTGTATTGATAATCAAAAGGTGCTGTATTAGTTATTTGACCAGTTATTTGTGTAACAATCTCTCATAAACAGAGACAGAGGTGTTATAAATTTGCATATTTAAATTGTGTGTCCATTTTAAGAGAGTCAGGTCAAGGTCAATGTTTCTCCATTTAGAGCATATCAGCCTCACTGTTGTTGAGATTAATCTTTGGAGACTGAAACTACTTCTTGGTAAGCCAAATGACGTCTCCATTATTTTCCCACACTGGGGAAGGCACATGCAGTTTTAGACCTATGTTACTAAAGAAATGTGAAGCACCGTGACTTATTTCCCCATGACTATTAGCAGTGTACAAGTTTTTGTCATGTGTTTGGAATGGGGTCTCCAGGTGCCTTTTCTCTCTATCACTTCAGGTATATTCACTAATGGGAAAGTTGAGTTACAAGCAATTTTGTCAGACTTCACAATTTTTCCTATTTTTGGGTCACTACTATTTCTCTGTCTGTCTGGCTCCATTGTTATCACTGAAAATATTCACCAGTGGCTAGCATCATATGGCTGCCCAGGCTTCATACTGTCATACCTTGTTTGTTGTCTTTAGGAAACAGGTTCATGTGAGGTTGCTCCTTATTGTCTGGAGCTGGGAGTATACTGTGCAATATATACCAAATACCTTCCTTTCAGCCTTGATGTAGCTATATTTTGTGAACACCCACTTTTATAACCCACTCTTAGTAATTCTTTCAGATTAAACAAAATAGAATAATTTTTGTCTTAATGAGAAATGTTGGTAGACTGTACAAAGAGAAAATCCCTGGTAAACCCTTTAGGAGCTCACTCTTACTTCATGGGGAAGACATTTCACCCACCACAGATAATTTTTCCACATCTTGTACTTTTACATCTATTCTCCAGTTATATTTAATCTCCAAAAACAACAAGCAGCATGGCTGGAAATCACCAGTTAGTGCTTTATTGCTCTTGCCATTCAAACCATGTTGCCTAGAAAGGTTAAAGGTATAGAAAAAGTGGGAGGGAACATACAACAGTCCCTTCCAATTCCCTACTCTCAACCATTGGTTAAAGTAAAGGGGAGTGAATGGGAGGGCAACTCCTCTACCTCTCCTAACAGCACAAGGGAACTCTCCTTCCTTTCCCTGGGTTAGATAATTGCACTCCTCCTTGGCTGTTGTGCAGGGAGCTCTGTTTCCCATTGCAGCAACCAAGCAGGAAGGGAGTGTAGGAGAAAGTAGCTTACACACACCAGGGAGAGAAGGAATTCCCCTGTGGTTTTAGCAATGTCTTGGAACATCCCATTACTCACAATCTAGGCTCTGCCATTGTGGTGCACCTTTCTACTCCCTTCATTTTCTTCTCCCATGCCGACTAGTTTTAGGCTCATCAAAGGAACTTAAAAAGAAAAGGAGTACTTGTGGCACCTTAGAGACTAACCAATTTATTTGAGCATGAGCTTTCGTGAGCTAAGACCATCTCACTTTTAGGAAAAGTGAAATAGATTTAATAAGGAGTCTGGAGATCATGACTGTATAAAAATCCACTCAAGCATCATTATCTTGACTGATTTTTGGATCATTTGCTCAGACCTGACTGGATTAAAATACTGAAGTGCAATTTACTTAATTATGTTGCAGGTATCCGGTTGCTGCATCTCCCCTACCCCTTTAAACTTTTTTTTTCTATTGCAGACTGTCATTTAAAAACTTTTCCAGGTAAAAGCTCTGAATATATTGATTTATATTGCACTGGACTTATTAAAGTATTTTCCTAATCGTATACTAAAGTACTGTAATGTCTACACCTATTTATCATTAAAGTATGACAGATGTGCTATCATTTGTCATCACATTTACTAATGGTAGGTTATTTACCTTTATTACTTTTGTTATAACTTCTTAGCATATTAATTTATAATGGAAAATTATACTTCTGGCTTCACTGGTTAAGATACATTTTATTCTTTAAAAATCATTTTAGAGATAAATGCTTCCAGTGAGGGTCTCTGAGCTCTTTAGAGGAAGAAAGGGGGAAAAATCACTCTTTTTAATCCTACTTTTCTTTCAGGTTATTTGACTTAACAATAGTTAGCTTTTCAGTTAAAATGTGCACACATCAATGGCAGAGTATATTATGTCAAAGGTCAGGTGTAAATCCATTTTGTAGATCTATAAAATACATCTTTACGTTCATGCACAATTTTGAATTAAGAATATAGTATAAACATATTGGCCCAGGTTCCCAGCTGGTATAAATTGGCACAGGTCCATTACAGTCAATGGAGCTGTGCCCATTTACACCAGCAGAGAATTTGGGCCATACACTTTAACTCATTGATCTTATGCATCCATCAAAATCTCACAGTACTGTATTCCCATCACAGACATGTTTTGCTGATTCCTGGTGGCAGGGATTGAGGTATATATTATTTTTTGTTGCAGTAGTGCTCAGAGGTTCCCGTCAGAATATGGGCCCCATTGTGTTAGCTGTAATATAAACACAAAGTGCGCTGTCTGACCAGTCCCTCTCCTGGGATTCGCCACTGAATGCGTAGACAGTGCAGCCAGCAATGCAATGGCAAATGACAGGTGCCAGTTAATAAACCTGTCTCCCCTTGGGAAGTTCCAATGGCTTTGGGTGTAGGAGTGCCTAAAGGTGGGGTAGTGGAACCCCTGGGTGAAGGAAATATTCCCAGAAAACCAGATGAGCCAGAATTTTGTTGGCCGATGGTATCCACACTATTGGGACCATACCCATCCAGAAAGTGCAGCTGCAGACATGATAGGGCGCTTTCTCCAACTTGGAATGTTTCAGTTAGAAGCAGCAGCATGCCTATAACAATCGTCTTGACCTTCATTTTGCTATTGGAGCTGTATAGTTTCTGGTGAAAGAGAAGGTGGAGGGCCCAAGGCAACCCCTTCCTTTGTTTTGCCTAGGCATATGTGTCGAGGGTCTGTGCTCGATGGTCACCCATTCTGATGGGGAAGGACCCAGGCGTTGGGCAGTGGTTCAGATGTCCAAGCAGCCCTATTTAGTGGTGGCCTGCTTGCCCCGACCTGGGGAAGGCCCTAGAAAAAGTGGGCTAAAAAAGCTTCTTTCCACCTTCTTCTTTCCTGGCTCTAAACTAATCATTGCTTGTTGGAACAATCACAATATGTTAACCGGACTTGAACTGAAAGACTATGAACTTAGGAAAACAGCCATAATTGATGGAGAACGACATCAATTGAGAATTGATATTGCAGCCCTCAGTGAGACAAGGTTTTTAGAAATTGGATCACTAGATGAAGTAAATTACCACTTCTACTGGTCTGGGAAACCTGACTATGAACCAAGGATATATGGTGTTGGATTTGCTGTCAAGAAGTCTGTTCTCAGTTCATGTATCCCGCTGATACCTATCAATGAGAGGATCATGCAGCATACATGAGAGGATGTAAACATGAACTTGGAACCCTGACTCTTCTCTCCATCTATGGACCAACACTTGATTGTTCCAAAACAGCAAAAAGATGAGTTTTATTCTCAAGTGGAACAAACCATTAAGAATGTCCCAGCAAAAAACAGACTTACTGTTCTTGGTGATTTCAATGCCTGTGTGAATAAGGATTGGGGACACATCATTATTCAACATGGTATAGGTAGCCTCAGTGAAAATGGCCAGTGTGTCCTGGAGCTTTGTGCCTCTTGTGAGCTTATAGACTTGAATGCCTATTTTGCTGGCAACAGCCACAGTAAGGTCACATGGAAGCACCCTTGCATGCCATTGGCATCAGCTTGACCTTATCCTGATCTGTCACAGAAACGTTCATGATGTATTGCATGCTTCATCAATGCATGGCACTGTTTGTGACACTGATCTTGCTCTTGTTAGGGTTAAGCTCCAATTACATCTTCAAAAGATCTGTTATACAAAGCCAAATGGCAAATCTCACCTCTACATCACTAACCTGAAGGACTTTGACACTGGTGCAAAATTTCAGTGTGTGCTTGAGTGTGTTTTGAAAATGATCAACCTGATTCCCTTGATTATGACACCTTGTGGGAAAATTTTAAGAATAAAACACTGTCTCCTGCCAAGGATGTCTGGAACAACAAAGAAAAAACAACTTGACTGGTTTGCAGCATCTGAACATCTGCTGCTCTCACTTATGCGGACGGGGGTGGAGGGGGAGCAAGCTTGTCTAATTCTACTTCAACAACCAACCAAGCTCAGAACTCTCAAGTTTAAGGAGGCTAAGGCTGTGGTTCAGAATGCCACCAGAGCATGTGCCCAGAAATTTTAGCAAGACGTGCAAAAAGATTCAGGTCCGCTTTGAAAGAGGGGATCTTTGTGGTATCTATTATGGAATTAAAGAGGCACTTCATCCACCTTTATAAAAAGGTCTGCAAACCTGAAAATGAAAGATGGTACCATATTGACTGAGAGGAAGAACAACTTGACCGATGGACTGAGCATTACAAACAATTCTATTCAAAGGATGCCATTTTCTGTGATACTGCCTTAGTTACCATTCCCCAGGTTCCACCGATGCAGGAGCTGGACCAAACTCCTGAAGATGTAGAAAAAGATATCAAAGAGATTGCACCTGGGAAAGCAGCAGGCAACGATCAGATACCTCTGGAGCTCCTAAAGGTGGGGGGGAGGAAGCTTGTGAGTGACATCTATGCACTTCTCTGCACCTGTTGACAAGAAAGCCACATACCCCAGGATCTGAAAGATTCAAAGATAATTACCCTATATAAAAATAAAGGGTTCAGAGCTGGATGCTCTGCTACTGACACGTCCTTCAAATTGCATTTGTTGCAAGTAAAAGGCTGTGAATAACAGGAACTCACTATCTATCATTCATTCACCTACAAATGGCCTTAGCAGGAATGGCATTTATAAGATCCTGTTGAAAACTGGTTTTCCATAAAAGGTGCTGTCCCTATTCAAGGAGTTTGATGAGGGAATGAAGGCAACAATCCAGTATAAAAATGAAACATCCAAGTTTAGTATTGATACTGGTAAGAAGCAAGGCTGCATTTTAGCATCCACCAGCTTTGGCATCTTCTCTATTTTTCTTAAGTACACCTTTTTGGAAGTGATCAATCTGGCATACTAATTGAATTGAGGATGGATGGCAGGTTGTTTAACATCAGACAATTGCAGAGCAGAAGGCATGCCACCCAGCTCACTATTCAGGATCTGCTTTTTGCAGATTAGTCTCAAATTCACCTGATGAATTGCTGGTCATGATGAACAAGTTCTCTGAAGCATGCACCAAGTTTGGCATGATAATCAGTATCAAGAAAACAGTTGTCATGTCACAAGGTACCAACATTCCATTTAAAATCTGTCAGTAATGAAACTCTGGATAATGTCGATCACTTCTGCTATCTCGGCTCAATTCTTACCAGCTCATTTAACCTCAATAGGGAACTTGATGCTAGACTCGGCAAACATTCTGTTACCGTTGGCAAACTTACCTCACGTGTTTGGAACAACAGGTTGCTAACTCTCAACACAAAGATGTCTGTTTATCAGGCTTGTGTCCTTAGTACCCTCCTTTACGGTGTTGAAAGATGGGTTACCTACACCAAGCAGGAGCAGCAATTGAACATTTTCCCACCTCCGCTGTCTTAGAAAAATCCTTGGAATTCCTTGGGACCAATGGATCACCAATAATGAGTTCCTTGAGAGAACCAGCTTACTATGTGGACTATGGTGGATATTTGCAGGTTTCGTTGATTGGGCTATATGGACCACATGCCTCAAGATCACCTGCTGAAGGCTGTGCTCTATGGCCAGCTTAAGAACCACTCACGAGGCAGAGGAATGCCAAAGCTCTGATACAGCAACAAGGTCAAGCAAAGTCTCAAGAAGTTCAGCATTCCCACTGACAACTAGGAAAATTCTGCCCACAATTCTTCAGTTTGGAGAAGCCAGGCTAAGGCAGGTGCAGTCACCACAGAGAATCATTAGAGAGCCCAGGCTGAACTTGCAGGCTAGCTAGGAAGCAGAGTATACTTCAATAACCATCTGGTGAGTGAACCTGTAGCCACTGTGGGAATGTTTGCCACTTGCACATTGGGCTCTTCTCCCATACCATTTCTAGGCATCACTTATGGGCCGACTTTGTTGCATCTCCTTTTATCTGTCAAGATTTTGGACAAGCAAAGAAACAACAAGTAAAAGATAGTCCCTGACCCATAGAGCCTAATTCTGTATAAGGCTCAATCTCCTGCCCATTGTTTGCAGTGAGCTTTGGATTGTGCCCTCCCTGAGAGAATTTTTCACTCCCTCATGTTCAAAATCCTATAAGAGTAGCCACTGTGGGTAGCAAGACAAAAGGATCACATACACCACTAAGGAGGTTTTAAGGCACAGACCTAGTTCAGCAAAGCTACTGTGTGTATTACAATTTTAGTAGATGTTCAGAATAGAGGGGGGACATAATTAAGGATTGACTGCATGGCATTATTCATGAGGCATTTATCACTTTAAAGACTCCAACTATGGAGCATAAACAACCACTCTCTCCCTTTCACAACCTGGTATCCATGAACAGCTGCAACTAAATTGTATTCATATTCATTATTGCCAAGATTTAACAGAATGATCCTGAATAAAACATGATTCCATGCTGACCAAACTCTTAAAGAGCAGCTTGCATGTACCAGTTTAGGGGAGGAGAATGAGCCCTGTAATGACCTAATGTGTGTCCTTCAGTTTCACTGTTTGCCACAGTTGTTTTTTCCTTCATTGATGAAGAAATAATGCTACCCCGATTCTTTCTCAAGAAGTAGACCCCCCACCATGAGAACACTTGAACACAATGCTGAGAACACTATGTTCATTGATTGGAGTGATATGAAAAATTCAGTATGCTAGAAAACTACACAAAGATACTGTGCTCTAAATCTTGCTGACTCTAGCAATGGCAACTTTTAACATTAGTAATCATGCCACAAAGGCCATCCTAGTGTTAGTGTATACGTCTGTTTGTATAAATAGTTGCTACCCTATGTCCACATTAAGACCCAGATCTTACCGTGTGAAAATTTTGATTTTTGTCAAAAAATTTTGATTGCTGCAACAGAAAATTGACACAACATTTTGTTTTCCTGGCCAGGCTACATCTCCCATGATGCATCATGCAGTCTCCCCTGTCTGACCTGCATAGTGCATTATGGAAGTCATAGTCATGTAACTATAGTCCTCATATGAGATGTAGTTTGGTCAGGGAGCCCAGCTATATGAGATAATGAGGATTGATGCATCCAGAACTACAACTCCCATGAGCTAGTGTGGCACAATAGGGAAAATACAGTTTGATATGGAACTGGCTCAAAATGAAACATTTCAGTTGAGTTCAAAAATTAAAATAAAATTTAATTTCCAGAATGTTGAAATGTTGTGTTGATTGAAAATGTCAAAACAAAACATTTCTGAATCCAAAATTTTTTGGAACTTTGTTTCATGGAAAATTTTGATATTTGGAATGAAAAAAGTCAAAATATCAGAATTTCCTATGGGACAGAAATTCTGATTTTCAGTCTGCTTTATTGATGATGGAAATTCAGGCCCTGACACTTCAAACACTTATGTGTATGCTTAAGTTTACTACCATGAGTCATTCCATTGAAATAAACAGAGGAAAGTTAAGCATGTATGTAAGTAGGATTGCCAACTTTCTGACTGCAGAAAACCAAACACCCTTGGTGCACCCCCCACCCTGCCCTTCTCCAAGGCCCTGCCCCTCGCTCACTCCACCCCCCCCTCCATTGCTTGCTCTCCCCCACAATCACTCACTCATTCATTTTCACTGGGCAGGGGATTGGGGTGCAGGAGAGTGTGAGGGCTCTGGCTAGGGGTGCAGGCTCTGGGGTGGGGCCAGGGATCATAGAATCATAGAATCATAGAATATCAGGGTTGGAAGGGACCTCAGGAGGTCATCTAGTCCAACCCCCTGCTCAAAGCAGGACCAATCCCCAACTAAATCATCCCAGCCACGGCCCCATCAAGCCTGATAAGGGGTTTGGGGTGAGGAAGGGGGCTCAGGACTGGGGTTGAGGGTGTGAGGGGATGACAGCTCCGGCTGAGGGTGTGGGTTCTGGTGTGGGGCTGGGGATGAGGAGTTTGGAGTGCAGGAGGGGGCTCCTGGCTGGGGTTGAGGGGTTTGGAGTGCAGGAGAGGGTGTGGGGTTTGGGTGTGAGGGGGGCAGAGGGTCGGGGTGCAGGCTCCGGGAGTGACTGGTATGTCCCTGCAGCCCCTAGGTGCAAGGGTGGCCAGAGAGGCTCCGTGCATTGCCCTTGCCTACAGGCGCTGCCCCCACAGCTCCCATTGGCTGCAGTTCCTGGCCAATGGAAGCTGCAGAGCTGGTGCTAATTCAGGGCCTGATTTAGAGTCCATTGAAGTAAATGGATGTCTTTCCTTTGATTTTAATGGGCTTTGTATCAGGCCTTTAAACCTTAAGCTCAGGTATATGGACAGGAAAAATAAGGAAGTGCAAGATCTAAAAGTTGATCCAGAAGAAATATTTATTTCCTCCTGGTGAGGATTGCCACCTGGAATAAAACATTTTTCTTTCTTTGAAGGAATGAGCTGCTCTCTTAGAACTAATCAAGACGACAACAGAAATTATCCTTGTTCTACTCCTGGGGGGATTCTGCACCAAACATTTAAAATTCTGCAAAATTCTGCAGATTTTATTTGTCAAAATAATGCAATATAATCACAACAGTTTCAATTGTTTTGGTAAGTGATTTAAACTACAATACAGAAAAAAAGTCACAATAACTATTCAGCATTTCCTAAACATGTGAAAGCTAAGTTACAAATACTTGGTAACTAATACCCTGCATTCCAGTTATAATCCTGGATTTTCATTTGAATTACATTACAGAACACCAAACGGGGGGGTGGGGTAGAATGTCATTTTAAATTGCTCAAACTGTCACACATGAAAGTCATACAGTTTTGCTAATCATTGTCCTGGACCTAGCTGTGGACTTTGGGAAGTGCTTGGTTCTGATTGTACTGACATTTTATTGACTGCTTGGTAAATGTTTTATTTGCCCTCTTTTTTTTTTTTTTTTAAATGGGTAAGTAAAAATCTAACCCCATTGTGCCACTTTGGCACAGGGAAAAAAGTGACACAGCGCATAGATCTTCCTAGCTGATTCCCTTACTGTCATTTATAAGGCTTTACATCACTCTGGCAATGTAAGGGCCTTAAAACTTTTACAGGTTTTTATGCTCCTGAGGGAATTGACTGTTAATTATTCAATTGTTAGTTAACTGTTCCCATTCTCAATGTTATTCTGCAGACAGGTTGCTATATTTCTGCCTCAGAGAATGAGATCAATTAACTATCAACAGCAACAATAACAAAATGTGTTTGTTTTTTTACAAAAGTTATTTTCTTTAACTTAAAAACAAACAATTTTCAGTAACATGATACTAATATTTAATTAAGTGCTTTTTCAATTCTCAAGAAGTTGCATTTTACTAGGCAGGCAGGCTGCCACATTTCTGCCTTGGGGACAGAGCCTTCCTTCTGCATAACAAAAAGACGTACCCTCCTCCACACTCCTCAAGCTGCAGTATCAAGAGAGAGGGACAGAGTCTCTCTTGAGTGTCGGCCAGCCGTGCCCCCTGGCAGTGATCAATATCTCCCACTCAGGCACGCATGCCCAGCTCCCCTTCTCCTGGAGTGATTTGCATCTCTGAGGGTATGTCTACACTACGAAATTAGGTCGAATTTATAGAAGTCGGTTTTTTAGAAATCAGTTTTATATATTCGAGTGTGTGTGTCCCCACAGAAAATGCTCTAAGTGCATTAAGTGCATTAACTCGGCGGAGCGCTTCCACAGTACCGAGGCAAGCGTCGACTGCACTGTGGGTAGCTATCCCACAGTTCCCGCAGTCTCCGCTGCCCATTGGAATTCTGGGTTGAGATCCCAATGCCTGATGGGGCTAAAACATTGTCGCGGGTGGTTCTGGGTACATATCGTCAGCCCCCCGTTCCCTCCCTCCCCCCGTGAAAGCAAGGGCAGACAATCATTTCGCGCCTTTTTTCCTGAGTTACCTGTGCAGACGCCATACCATGGCAAGCATGGAGCCCGCTCAGGTAACCGTCACCCTATGTCTCCTGGGTGCTGGCAGACGCGGTACGGCATTGCTACACAGTAGCAGCAACCCCTTGCCTTGTGGCAGCAGACGGTACAGTACGACTGGTAGCCGTCATCGTCATGTCTGAGGTGCTCCTGGTCGCCTCTGTGAGGTCGATCAGGAGCGCCTGGGCAGACATGGGCGCAGGGACTAAATTTGGAGTGACTTGACCAGGTCATTCTCTTTAGTCCTGCAGTCAGTCCTATTGAACCGTCTTATGGTGAGCGGGCAGGCGATACGGACTGCTAGCAGTCGTACTGTACATCTTCTGCCGAGCAGCCATGAGATGTGGATGGCATGCAGTCCTTCTGCACCGTCTGCTGCCAGCCAAAGATGTAAAAGATAGATGGAGTGGATCAAAACAAGAAATAGACCAGATTTGTTTTGTACTCACTTGCTTCCCCCCCTCCCCTGTCTAGGGGACTCATTCTTCTAGATCACACTGCAGTCACTTACAGAGAAGGTGCAGCGAGGTAAATCTAGCCATGTATCAATCAGAGGCCAGGCTAACCTTCTTGTTCCAATAAGGACAATAACTTAGGTGCACCATTTCTTATTGGAACCCTCCGTGAAGTCCTGCCTGAAATACTCCTTGATGTAAAGCCACCCCCTTTGTTGATTTTAGCTCCCTGAAGCCAACCCTGTAAGCGCCCCTCCCAGCATCAGAGCAATGGCAAACGATCGGGCATCTGAGAGTGCTGTCCAGAGCAGTCACAATGGAGCACTCTGATGGGGCTAAAACATTGTCGCGGGTGGTTCTGGGTACGTGTCGTCAGGCCCCCGTTCCCTCCCTCCCTCCGTGAAAGCAAGGGCAGACAATCATTTCGCGCCTTTTTTCCTGAGTTACCTGTGCAGACGCCATACCACAGCAAGCATGGAGCCAGCTCAGGTAACCGTCACCCTATGTCTCCTGGGTGCTGGCAGACGCGGTACGGCATTGCTGCACAGTAGCAGCAACCCATTGCCTTCTGGCAGCAGACGGTGCAATACGACTGGTAGTCGTCCTCGTCGTGTCCGAGGTGCTCCTGGCCACGTCGGCTGGGAGCGCCGGGGCAGACATGGGCGCAGGGACTAAATTTGGAGTGACTTGACCAGGTCATTCTCTTTAGTCCTGCAGTCAGTCCTATTGAACAGTCTTATGGTGAGCGGGCAGGCGATACGGACTGCTAGCAGTCGTACTGTACCATCTTCTGCCAGGCAGGCAAGAGATGAGGATTGCTAGCAGTTGTATTGTACCATCTTATGCCAGGCAGGCAAGAGATGAAGATGGCTAGCAGTCGTACTGTACCATCTTCTGCCGAGCAGCCATGAGATGTGGATGGCATGCAGTCCTTCTGCACCATCTGCTGCCAGCCAAAGATGTAAAAGATAGATGGAGTGGGTCAGAACAAGAAATAGACCAGATTTGTTTTGTACTCATTTGCCTCCTCCCCTGTCTAGATCACACTGCAGTCACTCACAGAGAAGGTGCAGCGAGGTAAATCTAGCCATGTATCAATCAGAGGCCAGGCTAACCTCCTTGTTCCAATAACAACGATAACTTAGGTGCACCATTTCTTATTGGAACCCTCCATGCAGTCCTGCCTGAAATACTCCTTGATGTACAGGCACACCCTTTGTTGATTTTAGCTCTCTGAAGCCAACCCTGTAAGCCGTGTCGTCAGTCGCCCCTCCCTCCGTCAGAGCAACGGCAGACAATCGTTCCGCGCCTTTTTTCTGTGCGGACGCCATACCAAGGCAAGCATGGAGGACGCTCAGCTCACTTTGGCAATTAGGAGCACATTAACCACCACACGCATTATCCAGCAGTATATGCGGCACCAGAACATGGCAACGCGATACCGGGCGAGGAGGCGACGTCAGCGCGGTCCCGTGAGTGATCAGGACATGGACACAGATTTCTCTGAAAGCATGGGCCCTGACAATGCATGCATCATGGTGCTAATGGGGCAGGTTCATGCTGTGGAACGCCGATTCTGGGCTCGGGAAACAAGCACAGACTGGTGGGACCGCATAGTGTTGCAGGTCTGGGACGATTCCCAGTGGCTGCGAAACTTTCGCATGCGTAAGGGCACTTTCATGGAACTTTGTGACTTGCTTTCCCCTGCCCTGAAGCGCATGAATACCAAGATGAGAGCAGCCCTCACAGTTGAGAAGCGAGTGGCGATAGCCCTGTGGAAGCTTGCAACGCCAGACAGCTACCGGTCAGTTGGGAATCAATTTGGAGTGGGCAAATCTACTGTGGGGGCTGCTGTGATGCAAGTAGCCCACGCATTCAAAGATCTGCTGATATCAAGGGTAGTGACCCTGGGAAATGTGCAGGTCATAGTGGATGGCTTTGCTGCAATGGGATTCCCTAACTGTGGTGGGGCTATAGACGGAACCCATATCCCTATCTTGGCACCGGAGCACCAAGCCGCCGAGTACATAAACCGCAAGGGGTACTTTTCGATACTGCTGCAAGCTCTGGTGGATCACAAGGGACGTTTCACCAACATCAACGTGGGATGGCCGGGAAAGGTGCATGATGCTCGCATCTTCAGGAACTCTGGTCTGTTTCAAAAGCTGCAGGAAGGGACTTTATTCCCAGACCAGAAAATAACTGTTGGGGATGTTGAAATGCCTATATGTATCCTTGGGGACCCAGCCTACCCCTTAATGCCATGGCTCATGAAGCCGTACACAGGCAGCCTGGACAGTAGTCAGGAGCTGTTCAACTACAGGCTGAGCAAGTGCAGAATGGTGGTAGAATGTGCATTTGGACGTTTAAAGGCGCGCTGGCGCAGTTTACTGACTCGCTTAGACCTCAGCGAAACCAATATTCCCACTGTTATTACAGCTTGCTGTGTGCTCCACAATATCTGTGAGAGTAAGGGGGAGACGTTTATGGCGGGGTGGGAGGTTGAGGCAAATCGCCTAGCTGCTGGTTACGCGCAGCCAGACACCAGGGCGGTTAGAAGAGCACAGGAGGGCGCGGTACGCATCAGAGAAGCTTTGAAAACCAGTTTCATGACTGGCCAGGCTACGGTGTGAAAGTTCTGTTTGTTTCTCCTTGATGAAACCCCCCGCCCCTTGGTTCACTCTACTTCCCTGTAAGCTAACCACCCGCCCCTCCTCCCTTTAATCATTGCTTGCAGAGCCAATAAAGTCATTGCTGCTTCACAGTCATGCATTCGTTATTCATTCATCACACAAATAGGGGGATGACTACCAAGGTATCCCAGGAGGGGTGGTGGAGGAGGGAAGGAAAATGCCACACAGCACTTTAAGCACAGCACTTTAAAAGTTTACAACTTTAAAATTTATTGAATGACAGCCTTCTTTTTTTTGGGCAATCCTCTGTGGTGGAGTGGCTGGTTGGCCGGAGGCCCCCCCACCGCTTTCTTGGGCGTCTGGGTGTGGAGACTATGGAACTTGGGGAGGAGGGCGGTTGGTTACAGAGGGGCAGCAGTGGCAGTCTGTGCTCCAGCTGCCTTTGCTGCAGCTCAACCATACACTGGAGCATACTGGTTTGGTCCTGCAGCAGCCTCAGCATTGAATCCTGCCTCCTCTCATCACGCTGCCGCCACATTTGAGCTTCAGCCCGCCACTTACTCTCTTCAGCCCTCCACCTCTCCTCCCGGTCATTTTGTGCTTTCCTGCACTCTGACATTATTTGCCTCCACGCATTCGTCTGTGCTCTGTCAGTGTGGGAGGACAGCATGAGCTCGGAGAACATTTCATCGCGAGTGCGTATTTTTTTTTTCTTTCTAATCTTCACTAGCCTCTGGGAAGGAGAAGATCCTGTGATCATTGAAACACATGCAGCTGGTGGAGAAAAAAAAAGGGACAGCGGTATTTAAAAAGACACATTTTATAAAACAGTCGCTACACTCTTTCAGGGTAAACCTTGCTGTTAACATTACATACATAGCACATGTGCTTTCGTTACAAGGTCGCATTTTGCCTCCTCCCACCGCGTGACTACCCCCTCAACCTTCTCCCCTCCCTGTGGCTAACAGCGGGGAACATTTCTGTTTAGCCACAGGCAAACAGCCCAGCAGGAATGGGCTCCTCTGAGTGTCCCCTGAAGAAAAGCACTCTATTTCAACCAGGTGACCATGAATTATATCTCACTCTCCTGAGGATAACACAGAGAGATAAAGAACAGATTTTGGTTGAATGCCAGCAAACATACACTGCAATGCTTTGTTCTACAGTGATTCCCGAGTACGTGTTACTGGCCTGGAGTGGTAAAGTGTCCTACCATGAAGGACGAAATAAGGCTGCCCTCCCCAGAAACCTTTTGCAAAGGCTTTAGGACTACATCTAGGAGAACCGCAAATGCCAGGGCAAAGTAATCCTTTCACATGCTTGCTTTTAAACCATGTATAGCATTTTAAAAGGTACACTCACCAGAGGTCCCTTCTCCGCCTGCTGGGTCCAGGAGGCAGCCTTGGGTGGGTTCGGGGGGTACTGGCTCCAGGTCCAGGGTGAGAAACAGTTCCTGGCTGTCGGGAAAACCGGTTTCTCCACTTGCTTGCTGTGAGCGATCTACAACCTCCTCCTCATCATCATCTTCTTCGTCCCCAAAACCTACTTCCGTATTGCCTCCATCTCCATTGAAGGAGTCAAACAACACGGCGGGGGTAGTGGTGGCTGAACCCCCTAAAATGGCATGCAGCTCATCATAGAAGTGGCATGTTTGGGGCTCTGACCCAGAGCGGCTGTTCGCCTCTCTGGTTTTCTGGTAGGCTTGCCTCAGCTCCTTCAGTTTCACGCGGCACTGCTTCGGGTCCCTGTTATGGCCTCTGTCCTTCATGCCCTGGGAGATTTTCACAAAGGTTTTGGCATTTCGAAAACTGGAACGGAGTTCTGATAGCACGGATTCCTCTCCCCAAACAGCGATCAGATCCCGTACCTCCCGTTCAGTCCATGCTGGAGCTCTTTTGCGATTCTGGGACTCCATCATGGTCACCTGTGCTGATGAGCTCTGCATGGTCACCTGCAGCTTGCCACGCTGGCCAAACAGGAAATGAGATTCAAAAGTTCGCGGTTCTTTTCCTGTCTACCTGGCCAGTGCATCTGAGTTGAGAGGACTGTCCAGAGCGGTCAGAATGGAGCACTCTGGGATAGCTCCCGGAGGCCAATACCATCGAATTGTGTCCACAGTACCCCAAATTCGAGCCGGCAACGTCGATTTAAGCGCTAATCCACTTGTCAGGGGTGGAGTAAGGAAATCGATTTTAAGAGCCCTTTAAGTCGAAATAAAGGGCTTCATTGTGTGGACGGGTGCAGGTTTAAATCGATTTAACGCTGCTAAATTCGACCTAAAGTCCTAGTGTAGACCAGGGCTGAAGCTGCTCCAGGCACGCTGAAACAAATGCACTGCCTGGGCTGAATTGAGTTGAATTCTGTCAGGAGTAATATTATTCAGAAAAGGGTCAGGTTATATCAATCTTGGTGAACACAGCTCTTCTTCCAGCAAGGGAAGCTTGACCAAAGTTCTTTCTGTGGAAAACTGTTGGTTGTGCTTCCAATGTTAAAAGATTGGTGCTACACCCCAAAATATTGCACAGCATCACAGGATTCCCCTAGACATAAGCTGAATATACAATAAACAAAAGTGGTTTAAAGTACAGAGTATAGTATGAGACATACAGACATTACAAAAGCAGAATGACCAATTTCCAATGATATCACCACAGGGATCTTGAGCTCATTATGTCAAATTTGTAACACCCCCACTGAGAAAGTTTAAAAAAAGTCAAAAAGAAAAGGAGTACTTGTGGCACCTTAGAGACTAACCAGTTTATTTGAGCATAAAATAAAGTCAGACATTAGATGTCAGAAGGTTTACAGATTCCAAGCTGCCACAGTTTCCCAGCACCTAGAAAAGGGTCCTTTACTGCTTTACCCAGCCCTGTGCGAACACAATAGCAGGAAAAACACTTCAGGGCACTTTTTAAAAATCTGGCAGTCTACTTTTTTTTTAAACATAAAACAACTTTGTGCAACATTACTTAGAAGCAGAAATGCTATATCAAACAGGGTGTGTTTAGTGGGGGGAGAATGAGAGTGAAGATTCATGTCAAAGAAACAGATTAAAATTAAGTGAATTTAGTAAAAATGTCATGTTTGGAGTCAGTTTTAAATTGTATTAATTTCATGGCTTCTGAATTGAATTGAGCTATTTGAAATGTCTGTCTGTGAACATGACACCTTTTAACTGTCACTGTAATCCAGAATTTGAAGGTGATGGTTCTGTATTAAAGTACCCTGTTGAGTAGCATCCTCTATGTGAGAGAGTTTGTCTGGGAATGTGATGTGTACCTATCTTGGGAGCTGCAGCTGAGAGGCTGAGATTCCCACTTCCTTTACCCAGATAGCAGAAAGGAATAGCTTTTCTAACAGTTTTTTCTAATAGTTTCTAACAAAACAAAATTTCAACAAAAATGGACTTTAAAAAATCTAGTTTTCTGATCAGCTTTAGTGTAAACTGTTCCCCTTGTTGTCTACCCACTATTCAACTGTATCCTACTTCAATTATTAATCAGAATGGGCTTCCAAGTTTGAAGAATTGCAAAGATTTAGAACAGCAGAACTGCAGCAGTGTGAACCCATGTGTCCTTTCACCCACCCAGCTTGGACTCTGTTTAGATACAAAAAGAAAAGGAGTACTTGTGGCACCTTAGAGACTAACCAATTTATTTGAGCATAAGCTTATGAGCTTATGCTCAAATAAATTGGTTAGTCTCTAAGATGCCACAAGTACTCCTTTTCTTTTTGCGAATACAGACTAACACGGCTGTTACTCTGAAACCTGTTTAGATACAGTTCTTCAAGTGCTTCCTCTTGTCCATTCCAGTATAGATGTGCGTGCAAAGCATGCACCATCGCCAGAAGACTTTTTTCCCTTTGTGGTGTCTGTTGGGTCGACTCTGGTGCCCCCTGGAGTGGCGCCTTCATAGCACAGTATATAGGCACCTGCTGACCTGCCGCCTTTAGTTCTTTCTTTCTGTCTGTGGTGGTTGCTGGAATGCTCTTACCTCTTGCTCAACAAGGGATCCCCATTGTGGTCTTCTTCCTGTAAATAGATTATAGATAAGTGTAAATAGTTAGTTTTCTGATAAGCACCTGCCCTGTGGGGCTCTCCTGCCTGGGCCCCAGGGCATGCAGTGTGCAGAATGCTGGCAAGAACATGCCACTTAGTGACGCTCATAAGAGCTGTTGGAAGTGCCTGTGAGAGGGTCTTATCTAAAGATAAGTGCTGGATCTGTAGGAACTTCAAACCAAGAACCAAAAAAGAGTGAGACAATAGACTGAAATTCCTACTTATGGAGATGGCACTCTGTCGCACCTCAGAGCAGCAACCTGACCTGGCACTGAGCGCTTCCTCTACCAGGAGTGCGCCAGCATCCATTTGGGACACCCAGCATAGTCTGGGCTTCCCGGCGCCGGCCTCCTCTCGACATCAGCATGCTTCTCTGATGCCCAAGAAGTCAGTGTCGATGACACAGAACTGTTCCCCATCACCAGTGCTGAAGAAGTGAACAAAGAAGTCTGAATAAGGGCGTTCCCCCTCAAGAAAGACTATGGAGAGAGTGTGATCCATGGTGGACCACTCTCAATCAGGTGCAACTCAACCGGCTCCATTGACTCTGGCCTCGGGAGGGTAACCATCAAGTCCGGTATCAAGGCACTCTCCACACAGGGTGAGCCAAGAAGGGGACATGACCTGGCAGTACCATCAACATCAGAGGCATGCAAGGTGTTGCGGAACCTCCTAACCCTCCTGGCACCACGTTATCTGAACCAAGGCCTGCAAGGAACAAGTCTGGCACTGCAGGGCCCAGCCATAAGAGAGCAAGCACCAGTCCTGAGCAAGCCGACAAAGATGGCAAGGCACTGCCTCCCATCCCTCTCATTGTCAGAAAACTCGGAACTGAGGTCACACTCGCAGCAGCAGCTCCACACCTCGCCTAGATGCTGGCCACCGTTCTGGCTTTGGTAGACATTTTGACTTCTTCAGGGCCAGCAAGAGTTGCACTGCCCATGAAAGAGGCCATCCTACAGCCCATAAGGGCATTGTGGCCCACCCCAGCCTCTCTTCAGCCTACAGCCAAATGGGTGGAGAGGAAGTATTTCTCCCTCCCCATAAGGGTTATGAATATCTGTTCACTTATCCTCCATTTTGCTTCTTGGTTGTTCCTGCCCCTGAGAAGGAGAGGCAAGAGCAACAGGGTCCATCACTGAAAGTTAAAAAGGCCAAAAAGCTGGACCTCCTTGGGAGGAAAATTTACTCCATAGGGGGCATCCAGCTAAGGATTGTGAATCACCAGGCTCTATTTAGTCACTATGATTTTAATTCCTGGTCAGCAGTCCAGAAATTCAAAGCGCTCCTGCCATCTAACTCTAGGGCAGAGTTTGCGGCCATGGCAGAAGAGGGTAGAGCCATAGCCAAGGCATCCCTCCAAGCAGCCCTAAACGCTGCAGATGAAGCAGCCCAGGCGATGGTCACTGGAGTTGTAATGAAAAGAAGTTCTTGACTTCAGTCATTGGGCCTCCCCTATGAAGTCCAGCAGACAGTCCAGGATCCCCTGTTTGAAGGACAGTCCTTATTTTCTGAACAAACAGATGCCTGGCTGCATAGTTGAAAAAATCAAGGGCAACCTTGAAATTGTTGAGCCTCCACACTCTGGCCCCATCTTGGAAACATTATAAATTGCAGCCCATGGGCCGTTTTTACCAGTCTCATCAGAGGCAAGACTTTGGGCAGAGGAGAAATTGGGGTTTCAGGAAAAGACAGGCGCCTCACTCCTTTGCAGCCTCAACATCTGCACCCGCGAAACAACTGTCAGGCAATAAGCAAAACTTTTGAGGGTGTGCCTGAGGGTGTGTACAAGTCAAGAACCTGGATCTTACCCCTATGTTTGTGGACCATTTATCCTATTGTTACTGGGCATGGGGCAACATCACATCTGACCAATGGGTGCTCTGCACAGTAGAAGTGGGATACACAATGCAATTTATTTCCTCCTCTCATTTCCCCCCCTTTCCCTGTCCCTCTTCAGGGACCCTTCTCACAAAAATCTCCTGAGTCAGGAGATGCAATCACACTCCTAAAGGCAGGGGCAGTGGAGAAGATTCCTATGGAGCGAAGAGGGAAGGGGTTTTACTCCCGCTACTTCCTGATCCCAACCTCCAATGCGGATCTCAGGCCTATCCTAGACATCAGAAACCTCAGCAAGTTCTTAAAGATGTTGAAGTTTCTCATGATATTTCCTGCCTCGATTATTCCTTCCCTAGATCCAGGAGATTAGTATGCCGCTCTTGATCTAAAAGACACTTACTTCCATATAGCTATCCTCTGAGGCCACAGAAGATCGTGGTTTGCGTTTACCACAAACCAAAGTTATCAGTTCATGGTTCTACACTTCGGCCTATTAGTAGTGGCAGTCTTCCTCAGGAGCAGATGGGTGCAGGTCTATCCTTACTTGGACGACTGGCTGGTAAGAGGTCAGTCCAAGGTACTAGTGCAATAACACTGGTCTTCATACTGTTCACTTTCAAGAGCCTGGGTCTCCTGATCAATGAACAGAAGTCCACCTTCACGCCCGTCCAGAGGATAGAATTCACAGGAGTGGTTCTTGATGCGAATTGGGCAAGGGACTCCCTACCGGAGAGCCACTTCAGGGCCATCTCAGCTCTTATATAAAGCCTGAAAGCATACCCCACCACTACAGCAAGGAACTGCCTAAAGCTCCTGGGGCATATGGCCTCTAGCACGTACGTTGTGCAGCATGCATGTCTCAGACTCCATGCTCTCAAACCATGGTTGGCATCGGTATACATACCAGATCATCACCCGCTAGACAGAGTAGTTACTCTTCCTCCAACAACTCTCAAAGCCCTTCAGTGGTGGGTGGATAAAGGCATAGTGTGTGCCGGCATTCCCTTTGCAAGACCTGCACCTTCGGTAGACCTAGTCACAGACTCCTCAGATATGGGGCGGGGAGCCCACCTGGGGCTTCTCAGGACGCACAGTCTCTGGACACCAGAGGAGTTACACCTTTATATCAATGTCAGGGAACTGAGGGCAGGGTTCTTTGCCTGCCAAGCATTCTGCCTCAAGTGCCAAGGCAGATGTGTGTCAGTTCTCCCTGACGACCATAGCAATGTTCTATATAAACAAGCAAGGGGAGCCTGATCCTCTCCCCTGTGCCATGAGGTGTTGAAGCTCTGGGACTACTGCATAGCCCACTCCATTCACCTGGAGGCCGCTTATCTTCTGGGCTCACAGAACGGGCTAGCAGACTACCCGAGTAGATCCTTCACCAGTCATCACAAGTGGTCTCTCTGGCCGGACATCCTGGAGGCTATTTTCCAGAAGTGGGGGTTTCCCCAGCGGGACCTGTTTGCAACCAGAAGCAACAGGAAATTTCCCCCAGTTCTGCTCGTATCTGGGGCACAGCCAGGCTACCTCTCAGATGCCTTCCATCTGCCATGGGGGGCAGGCTCCTTTATGCCTTTCCTCCCACACCCCTCATCCACACAGTACTCCTCAAAGTCCAAAAGGGACAAAGCACACTTGATTCTCATAGCTCCCATGTGGCTGCACCAGCTGGTTCATAACCTTCCTGGACCTTTTGATAGATACCCAGTTGGTCTTCTGATGTGGCCAGATCTGATCTCCCAGGACCACAACCACATGCTCCACCCAAATCTGGAATCCCTGCATCTGACGGCTTGGCATCTCTGTGGTCTGAGCTAAATGGAACTGGGCTGCTTGGCACCGGTTCAAGCAGTCCTTGTGGGTAGTAGAAAGCAGTCAACCAGAACAGCCTATCTAGCAAGAAGTTCTCACTCTGGTCACTTCAGAAGGGAGTCCCTCCCTTGGAGGCCACACTTTCCTTTATCCTGGACTATCTGCTTCACCTGAAGAGGGAAGGTCAGACAGTATCTTCCATCAGATTTAGCCGCAGTCTCAGCATTCCACCCATTGGTGAACAGCAGATCGGTGTTCTCCAACCTGATTAACCCTTGGTTCTTAAAGGGCTTGGAGCGCCTGTATCTGCAGGTGTATCAGCCTCTGCCTCCTTGGGATCTCAACCAGTTGCTATCTTGGTTGACAGGACTGCCGTTTGCGCCATTAGCAATGTGTTCCTTGATTTATTTATCCTGAAAAACTGCCTTTCTGGTGGCCTCCTGGCCTTTCTCGGCCAGGAGGGTTTCAGAGATCCAGGCCCTCACATCCGAACCACGCTACATGGTCTTCTTCTAGGACAATGTTTTTGGCTTCGTCCACACTTGTCCTTCCTTCTGAAAGTGATCTCTCATTTCCACATAGTAATAACATCTTTCCTAAGCTCCATGCAAATAAACAGGAACAGAGGCTTCACTCTCTTGTCGTTAGACGTGCTCTGGCCTTTTATATAGAGAGGACCAAACCCTTTCGAAAGTCCACCCAGCTATTCATTGCTGTTACAGAAAGGGGGCAGCCCGGTCTTGGTGCAGAGGATCTCTTCCTGGATAACTTCCTGCATCCACATATGCTATGACCTGGCAAAGGTGTCTCCCCCATGCTTAACAGCAAGCTCCATGAGATTGCAGGCCTCATCAGCTGCATTCATGGATCATGTTCTAGTTGTAGATATCTGCAAGGGGGTGACCTGGTCTTCCATCCACATGTTCATGGCACATTACGCCCCTACTCAACAGATGAGACGTGATGCAGCCTTTGGTGCAGCGGTCCTTCAGTCCATGTCTCACAGAAACTCTGATCCCACCACCTGACTGCTTGGAAATCACCTATATTGGAATGGACATGAGCAAGCACTCGAAGAAAAGACTATTACTAACCTTTCCGTAACTGTTTTTCGAGATGTGTTGCTCATGTCCATTCCACAACCTGCCCACCTACCCCTCTGTTGGAGTTGCCAGCAAGAAGGAACTGAAGAGGCAGTGGGTCAGCAGGTACCTATATACTGCGCCACTGTGATGAGTTGGATCACAGAAACCCCCTTGGGATTGCCAACTGATGTGCCAGGACTACTTCTGCCCCTGCTTTCCCTGCCAGTTTGGGACTCCAGCACCCTGTCTTATTGAACCAGACATGGCAGTCTGCTCCAACACAGACCCAGGGTCTGAACCACGTGCCCCAAAACTGCAGGCTTAATTGAAAGCAAACATACTAACAGTGTCTTAAGAAGTGTTCCTGTCTTTAACACTCAGATGCCCAACTCCCAATGGGGTCCAAACCCCAAATAAATCCATTTTACCCTATATAAAGCTTATATGGGGTAAACTCAAATTGTTCGCCCTCTGTAACACTGATTAGAAAGAGATGCACAGCTGTTCCCCTCCCCCCCCCAGGTATTAATACATATTCTGGGTTAATAAGTAAAAAGTGATTTTATTAAATACAGAAGGTAGGATTTAAGTGGTTCCAAGTAGTAACAGACAGAACAAAGTGAATTACCAAGCAAAATAAAATAAAACACACTGTAGTAGGCTTAGACTTGTAATGAAACTGAATACAGATAAACTCTCACCCTCAGAGATGTTTCAATACATTTCTTTCACAGACTGGATGCCTTCCTAGTCTGGGCACAATCCTTTCCCCCAGTACAGCCCTTGTTCCAGCTCAGATGGCAGCTAGGGGATTTCTCATGATGGCCCCCCACCTTTGTTCTGTTCCACCCACTTATATATCTTTTGCATAAGGCGGGAATCCTTTGTCCCTCTCTGGGTTCCCACCCTTCCTTCTCAATGGAAAAACACCAGGTTAAAGATGGATTCCAGTTCAGGTGACACGATCACATGTCACTGTAAGACTTCATTACCCACTTGCCAGCACACATGTGTACAGGAAGACTTACAGTAAAACAGAGCCATCTACAGTCAATTGTCCTGGTTAATGGGAACCATCAAGATTCCAAACCACCATTAATGGCCCACACTTTTTGCATAATTACAATAGGCCCTCAGCGTTATATTTTATATTTCTAGTTTCAGATACGAGAATGATACATTCATACAAATAGGATGAATACATTCAGTAGATTATAAACTTTGTAATGATACCTTACAAGAGACCTTTTGCATGAAGCATATCCCAGTTACATTATATGTTGTACCAATAAAATAAAAACCAGCAGGATCTTATTAAAGGGAAAAAGGCAAAATACCACATTTATTGTGAATACAGAAAGAATCATAGTAAGCAGTTAGTTCTAGTTATAACATTCCATTCAATCTCATATTTATTCACACATTCATTCATACAAACACACACACACACAGGTTCTGCAAGGTTGTTATCATAGTTACCAGCCTTAGACTTGCTCATGCCAAGCCACTGGCCAGGTGGCCTGGACATGAGGAGGGAGCAGGGCCTTGTCAGATGCTCATCTGATGCTCCTGGAAGTTGGTTTGCAGAATCAGACCCCAAAGTTCTCACTTTTTAGAGTCTATTTTTAAAGGAATTTCTTCCTATGCCAGTCTATGGGAATTGCTTCATCATGCTGTTGCTGAATCAATCAGCAGATAGCACATTCCTGACGGCTCCAAGATGTTATCTTGTTCTTTGGTTCTCCCATTCTTGAGGCTGTTGGGTGGATTCCAGTCTGCCCTCCGGGGGGTCCTCTGGTTATTTCCACTTGACGCCTTCTTCAGCCGATGGACACTGGATTCTTAGGCTGGCACCTCCCTGATCATTCAGTTATTATCCACACCAAGCATCCATCCACATACATCCTCTATCTCTATTTTAATCACAATTGTTAATACAACAAAAGGGTGGGGAGTCTCTGGGTGCTGTTTCTGTTGTTAGAGTATTGCTTTGAGTCTCTCTCTCTGTGAATTGCTTTGAGAATAGACTCTGTCTTAGAATGTACTAACACAATTAGCAGCTTGCAAGTTTCACACATAGAGGGAGAGAAACAGTACCAAAAACCAAGAGACCTCTTAATTAGTAATACCCTGGAATTTAAACTCTGGGGAATCAAACTCATTTGTGATTTTAATACAGAACTTCTTTAATATGATCCAACATATATTCACACTCATTAGCATATTTTTATAAAATCATATAGAGGGCACACGGCGGTGGGTCGTCAGGTGCCTATATACTGTGCCATGCATGTTCCACTCCAGGGGGCACCAAAGTTGACCCGAGGGATACCATTAAGGGAAAAATTCTTCCAGCAATGGTGCACATGGCATGCACACACCTGTATTGGAATGGACATGAGCAACATATCTTGAAGAACAACAGTTACAGAAAGGTTAGTAACCATCTTGTATTCAGCCTTCAGTGGCCCATATGAGTATATGGGAAACTGCATTGATTCTTCCATTTTAGGCAGCTACGTCCCCTCCTGATTTATCTCCTTCCTCCTTCCCATGAATTAGAAATTGTTCTATGCTGCAACCAGATCAGGCCCAATTTTGTGAGGTGCTAAGCATCCTCAACTCCCCACAAAGACAATGGGGTCAGACTATACTCAGTACCAAAGGCCCCCCATAAGCCATATGGTTACTCAGCCATGCTTCTGCAAGTAACTGCCTGTTGCACAAGGGAATTGCTTTCTGGTTCATATAGGCAGGAATGGCAGTATAGGGAAATGGAAAATGTCTTCCAAGGCTCCAACTTCCCCCTGTCCCCAAGGCAAAAATTAGGAAGGGGTCTGGGAATTGTGAGAAGAATAGTGGGTGGGATATGGAGGGAGGGAGATGATGAAATTGATGTACAGAATGAATGAAGTGGGAGAGTAAGTTTTTGCAGAGGGAATGAATGAATGAAGGGGCAGAGGAAGGAGTAACTTGGGTTCAGGCAATCATGTCTACCATACACAAAAAAGTAAATGAGGGGGGACATTGCACAGTACCTGGCAGGAGGTACCTACCACTTAGCTGGACTGGGCACATAGACTGTAAAGCAGATCCGTAGGCCTGGTTTTTACACTTTCTGTCTATCCATGGCATGAGACAAAGTGCCTCTTCTATGCCCCACCTGGAGAACTTTTAAAAGAAAGAAGTAATGGAGAAAGAAGTAATGTTTTAGTTTGCTAAAACAGGCAGGTTTCCATGAGCTTGTACAGATCCACTTTTGAGGTTCTCTCATCCATACAAAATCTACCACTTCTTAAAATTAAAGAGGCAAGGTGGGTGAGGTATTATCTTTTATTTGACCAACTTCTGTTGGTGAGAGAGACGAGCTTTCAAGCTACACAGAGCCCTTCTTCAGGTCTGGGAAACATACTAACAGTGTCACAACTAAATACAAGAGCAAAGGGCAAAAGTAGTTAGCACATATTCTAAGGGATTATTCAAGGTGAAGTGGCCTGTTAACACCCCTGTTGTTGCAGGACAAAAAGGGGATTAATGGGTTACAGATTGTTGTAATAAAACACAAATCTTTTATTAAGATCTTAATTTTTAGTGTCTAACAAATTAATGCATTTAAGCTCACATGCTTGTTTTTTGAAAGTGTTGTGCAGGTTTCCTTTGAGGATGAGGACTTATAGGTCATATATAGAATGATGGCTTCATGAACAGTGCCCACCCATAGGTGATATGGTATTTTTGTCTTGTATCATTTTCCTGTGTGAGTTCATTTGAGAGTGTAGTCAGGGATTAAATTCAGCTGGAGCTGGCCGGAGCAGAGCTCCTGTAAATATTTTCAAACCCGCAGGAGCCCCAGCACCTCTCAGGTGGCTGAAGCCCTGAGCACTGTGAGCCTTCCGTGGGGCAGGAGCCCAAAGGTGCTCCACAAGGATAAAACCCCGAGCCTCAGCACCCCCACTCATGGGCCTAAAGCCCTGAGACACTCCCCACCCTGCAGTTGAAACCCAGAGTCCCAAATGAGGGGCCATTTGGGGCTCCATGAAATAATCTCTTCAAATTTAAACCCTGAGTGTAGTGATTGTTTGGTTTCACCTACATGCTTGTTATTGGGGCATTTAGTGCACTTGATGAAGTACACCATGTTGTGATAGGCATGTGTAGGACCCATCAATCTTGGAAGGTGGGGGGTGTTGATCATCGTAGCAGTGGAGATATGTCTGCAGGTTTTCCATCTGTTGTTCTGGCAGGGTTGTGTCCTGCTTTGAGTTAGTGTGTTCTGGTCCGTGGGGAGCTTGCTTCCGATAAGTTTGGGGGGGTGGTTCAATGGCCAGAGGAGAGATCAGGAGAGATTTCTTTCAGGATGAGGTCCCCACCAAATATAGGTGTAGTTTGAGGATACCCCGGTATGGGTTCCATGTGCGGTGGTAGGTGACAACTACGGGTGTGGAGTTGGAGGGGGGTTTTATTTCTGTATTAAAGCACGTTCTCTCAGGATATTTGTGTGTCCCATTCCATAATGTGATCTACTTCTCTGGTGGCGTGTCCTTGTTTGGTGAATGTGGTATTGTGTGTGTTATATATCCCTTAACAAGTCCACCATCCTACAGGGATATATACTTTAGGAAAAAGAAATAGGGAGGGAGACATAAAAGTAGCCTTTCATGTCTATGCAGCCTAATTCTGATACTTCTACTTGTTCTCAAATTCTAGCAATTAAAAGAAAGAGCTTTTAAATAACATAACATATACTCAGCCTAGAGGATTTAAGCTAGTGAATGAGAGGAATATAGAAGCCTGGGAGAGGAGACTCAAAAATAGCAGAGAATGATGTGTTTAAACTAGAAGAAAAATAGAAACATTGCATTATTAATAAATGTCTATTCAAGCTTTGTCCCAGCTCAAGAAAAACTGAAACTGATTTTATCTTGTGGTCTAGGGACTGGGTTCCAGGTTGTAATGCATTATAGCCTGGGCAAATTCCATGTAGATTCCAAGTAGTGGACAAGCTGCACTGTGGTGCTTTTTTTGTTAATCTAAAAATGCATAAGAGCAGGGCCAACCAGTGTGCTTTTGGAACACTTAATTTCACATTTTAAAGCCTCAGGATTGTTTTTTTTAAACGTAAAGTGTTGGATTTGAAATGTATCACTCAAAAATCCCTGAGCAAATCTGTACTTCAGTTTCTCTAAGCAGTTGCTAAGAAAAACATCCAGGCCTTATTTCTGGCGAAGAGGGTACTTAAAGTCTTCTTGTTAAACTTTTTATTGTGCCAGTTATGCTATGACATTCACTGATCAGTGAACTTCAGCTTTTAACAAGAGAGAAACAGACACAATGCAGTTATAAAAAAGGCAGCTGAGTTCAATAGAAACAGACACAACTTGGATTTAAAACAAACTAATGTGGATAAACTACTTACATGGATCTAAATAAGAAACAGGACAATCTCTTTGAGCTGCTATCCACTAGGAAGCTCACTTAAAATAATGTATACATCACAGATCCAAGCTCTTTGGGGAGGCACATTTTATTATGTGTTAGTACTGCGCCTACCACAAGGGCTTGATCGGGGCCCCTTGGCATTATCACTGCACAAATAATATATTTGAATGATGCTTGGCAATCAGACTTGTAGATACAGTACTATTCCTCCCCTCCTTACTACCGTATTGTCTTTTATGATTACATGAAACTATAGCAGAGTATGAAAGATAGATTTTTGTATTTTAATAGTTTGCTCACCCCTTACTGTAAACTGTATGACTCAGTTGTCAAGTACATATTGCTATAGACCGTCAATATCTACAGTATGTTTGAATTGGCTGAGTTACTGTTATGTATACTATTCACATGTTAGGTTCCAATTAACCATGCTGGTGATATTTCCAGGAAAGAAGGCAGGTGAAGAAGTTGGTTCATTTGTTTGGCAGGTTGGGATGAGGGGAAGAAGCTAGATGAGTGACATGTAAATTTAAAGACAAACTATTTTAAGAAATCCCTCCCTCCCCTCTTTTATCAAGAATTTAGAAACTAAGGACTCTGTCTGGTAGGTTTTAAATAATTTATGTTTGGAGATTGCAAGGCTTGTCTGATAGATATTTCATTCCAGTTCATTCACAGCAGATATCTATCTTTGTGGAGAAAATAATATTTCTAAAGGTGCTGTCTTTCCAAACATAACATTTTCAAGTCTGTGACTGTAAAATAACATAAATCAAATGATGAGTCTGTTTAAATGAAAAAAGTAAAACTAAACTGAGAGCAGGAAAGGCCAGTGAAATTCTACTTGGAGAAATGAGGTACCAGCTGTAGCTCCAGGTCCAATAAACCTATATGAGAGCCACAAACGGTTTATCATCATAAGGATGTGAGACACACCTGGTTGCATTGGGAACAACACAAGAGGAGACTGTCTAGTGCAGGGGTGGGCAAACTTTTTGGCCTGAGGGCCACATCAGGTTTCCAAAATTGTATGGAGGGCCAGTTAGGGGAGGCTGTGCCTCCCCAAACAGTCAGGCATGGCCCAGCCTCCGACCCCTATCCAACCCCCACCCTGCTTCTCGCCCCCGATGGCCCCCCTGGGACTCCTGCCCCATCCACCACCCCCTGCACCCTGTCCCCTGACTGCCCCTGGAACCCCTGCCCCTGACTACCCCCTGCTGCCCTATCCAACCCCCCCTTCCTGACTGCCCCCAACCCCTGTTCCCATTCAACCCCCCTTTTCCCTGCCATCTGACTGCCCTGACCCTATCCACACCCCTGCCCCCTGCCCCTGCCCCCTCGATCTTCCCTGCCCTCTATCCAACCCCCCGTACCTCCTTACCGTGCTGCCTGGAACACCATTGGCTGGCGGTGCTGCAGCTGCAACGTCCAGCTGGAGCCAGCCATGCCACTGCGCAGCACAGAGCACCGGTCAGGCCAGGCTCTGCAACTGCACTGCCCCAGGAGCTTGCAGCCCTGCCGCCCAGAGCATTGCGCTGGCAGCGCAGTGAGCTGAGGAGCAGGGAAGGGGAGACAGCAGGGGAGGGGCTGGGGGCTAGCCTCCCTGGCCAGGAGCTCAGGGGCCAGGCAGGAGTGTCCGGCGGGCCGGATGTGGCCCACGGGCCGTAGTTTGCCCACCTCTGGTCTGGTGCTATAAGACTAAATTATGCAAGAGTTGGATCAGAAAGGCATCAGGTCTTGAAGTACAGTAACTCCTCACTTAATGACAGGTTTCAGAGTAGCAGCCGTGTTAGTCTGTATTCGCAAAAAGAAAAGGAGTACTTGTGGCACCTTAGAGACTAACAAATTTATTTGAGCATAAGCTTTCGTGAGCTACAGCTCACTTCATTGAAAGCTTATGCTCAAATAAATTTGTTAGTCTCTAAGGTGCCACAAGTACTCCTTTCCTCACTTAATGTTGTAGTTTATGTTCCTGAAAAATGCAACTTTAAGCGAAATGATGTTAAGCGAATCCAATTTCCCCATAAGAATTAATGTAAATGGGGGAGCGGGGGTTAGGTTCCAGGAAAAAAAAATTTTGCCAGACAAAAGGCATTATATACATTTTAAACAAGCAATTTAATACAGGTATAAGTTTTAAACTATTTTAAAGAAACAATTTAATACTATAATCATCGAGTTTGAAGCTTGGTTGAGGTGGTGGAGTCAGAGGGTGGATTGTCTGGCTGCTCCTCTTGCTGAACTTTCTGAACTCGAAAAAACACATCTAGAGATTGTTGTTTTGCTTTCCCCCTTTTTTTTTTCTTGGTAAATTTCTTTATAGCAAGTCATTAGATAACTAACTCCCCTAATCACTTTGGAGCTGCGTTCCCTGTCAGGATCGTCATCACTCAGGATTTGCAAGCCAGACTTAACCCACCTCTTCTCCACCCCACCACCTCCCCGTTTACTCCACATGCCATGTCCTTGCTCCTCCCCTGTCCCTCCCCTGCCTCCTGCCTGTGGCAGTCAGCTGGTTTGCGGTGTTCAGGAGGGAGGGGGAGCTTGCACGCCAAGTCCTCGCTCCTTCCTCCTGAATGCTGCAAATCAGCTGATTGCTGTGGGCAGGAGGCGGGGGGAGCAGGGGGAAGGCACTGATCCATGGGGTCTGCTGGCTGGTCGGGGGTGCTGGGGGGGGGCGTGTAGGGGAGCTAATGGGGGGGGCTGCCAGCTGTGGACAAAGCAGGCAGCCAAACGACATTATGGCAGAGCATTGCACAACTTTAAACGGAGCATGTTCTGTAATGGAGCGGGGACATAAGATCAAAACAACATTAAGCAAGAGGACAATAAGTGGGGAGTTACTGTATAAGTAAAGAATGGCAAATAAGGGGTGCTGAGTTTGAGAGGGAATACTCCCTGTATAGGACCTTGTCTTTCAACCATAAATAAACTCTGCCATGATCAAGACAAATCACTGTAAGAGCCAGGACAATACTTAAACCAGAAAACGTAGCAGGGTGAATTAGATAGTAACAGCCACACTAGCTCCTTTATCATAATTCTGATCTGGCCCAAACCAGCGTAACTTGTGAAATCTGACAGGATCATAGCATTATGTAGCATGGCTCTTTAGCAATGGACATTAAGTATGTACCTATATAGCGAAATTTGCTTTAGAAAAAGGAGAAAAACACTTAATATGTTTAAGTTGTTTTATTTAGTGCAGAGGTTACCAAACGTTTTCTTCTTCACCTATCTTTGGAGATTCATGTCCCATGCATACCCCTTCTTCCCTCTACCCCCACGCTCTTACCCTCCTAGCCTGCTGTTCCCTCCTGCAGCACTAGCCAGCCCATCTCTCCTGCTAACTCCACTCATTGGCTTCAGCTTCTTCCTCCACCCTGGCGCTGCCTGCCATAGGTGCTGGAATTAGGGGTGCTGCTATACCCCCTGGCTTGAAGTGATTTCCATCATATATACAGGGTTTACAGTCAATGGCTCTCAGCACTCCCCCTATACAGATTGTTCCAGCACCCCTGCTCCCACCAGCCCAGTATCCAGGGCATATGGCAGGGGGCAGTAACAGCTACTGTAGGAGCAGGCTCAATCTCCAGCTGCTCTTTCTGGGGACCTCCTCTTGTGCACCATCTACTGCCACGGCTCCTGCCTGTGGTGAGGTGCTGCCTCTGCTGGCTCCTGCTCCTCAGTAAATAGCAAGAATGAAGGAATGTTTTACTTTGTGAATGTGAATGTGAATGTTCACATCAGGTCCTCAACTTTCACGCAGTAGATAAGCTCCCCAACTTTCACAATAAGCCAAAAATCAAGCTAATCCCATTTCAAAAGAAGCCAATCCCTAAGAATCCCAACATTCTATGTGACTAGATCCCCTTGGTCTGCAGTCTGGGACTGTGGTGGGCCTGCTGTGCATCCGACTTCCCCCACCCCCCTGCTTGAGCCAATTGAAAAAAAGAAGCAACAAGCTAAAAGCCAAATAAGGACCAAGCTACAAACGAAAAACTAGCCAACAAGCAAGTTACAAGTCAATTAAGGCAAAAACAAGACCAATTTCTGCGTTTTTTTCTGGGGGGTTGGCATATCTCGTCCTCATACTCTCCTGATAACCTCATCCACTACAGTTTGAAAATCCTATGATTTAATGTACTATTTTCAAATAAAGTAATTCCTGTGATACAGATTAAATGATTGCATGGAAACTAAATAATACTTGGATTCACCTGGTATTGAGTTCCATGATAAATTGCACATTCCTAGTAAAATGCCTGCTGAATATATATTAATTTTATATTTGTTTTAAATACCTATACAAGCTGGATTTTAGTTTTCACTTTAAAAAACTTAATTTCATCTGAGATTTGGTCTAGAATTTGCATTTATTTACAATATCCATTCTCTGATCTGTCTAAAAACGTGTAATAAAGCCATAACTGATATCTGAGCACCATCCACAACCAGTGATGTTATAAACTGACATCTTGTGTCCAAACTGTCTTGTAATTTGGTAGTTTAGTTACAATGGAATCCAGGGTTGAATGACCCTGTTCCTGATTCTGAAAAACCAAGACAGTTTCCTCAACCCTTCTGGTAGCCAGGCTGCTTCATGAGTTCTGCAGCCTTGCAGTTGAAAACAGCAACAATAAAAATAAGCTGTTTAGCCAAGATGTTGGTCCCTGAAGTTATACTTTATTTATTGTATGATCATACCTACTAGACCTTTCAATTGCTGCTACATCCTGACCTTGAAAAGACACTTTGCTCAAGCCACCACCACCCCTATTGTTCACAAAATGACAGGAAGAAGAAATATGCAGGCATAAAAAAGATACAATAAATTCAGCTGTATGGTCTCAGTTTGGGGATCTAAAATTTTTCTTTCCTAAAAGCACAAAGAGAATTCTGTTCAAGTATTCAAGTAACCTTAATAAAGATACATGTAGATGTCTCTTTTTAATGCTGAGGTATCCAAATAAAGAAGGGAAGGATGTAGTTTCTGGATTATTGGTCAAAGACAAAGCAGAGCATTTTGTTGGAATACCTGAGAAAGGGCAGAGCGTTTGCTGTCATGTTTCATGACCAGGCATACTATGAGCTTGCAGCAAGTGACTCCTACAATGTGAACAGAATGATCGTGAAAGTCTGATCTGAAACATGTGCTCAGAGGCTGCATATTCAGTGCTTATTGCATTTCATGCACTTCAAAAAAGCTATTTTTTTGTGATAAAAAGTTGTGATAAAGTCCATTCTTACAAGCATAGAGTAATGGCCCAGTGACTCTCAAATGTATTTGTTAGCACAATCAACCACTTACTAATTGTTTAAAAGTTTATTTTTAAACTTGCTTGCAAAATGTTAGACTGCGAGCCATGAAGACTGAAGCCTTCTATATCTATAGAACAAGCACAGCAAAGGGAGTGACACTACAAATTTCTCCACACTGCTCTGTCAGTATTCCTCAGCCCTGTCTTGGAGTGACTTACTCTATTGGTAAGTGGGTATTCAGTCTCCATGCCTATTCATTGCTTTGGCTCTGTGTTGAGGCTGCTAATAAATGAGCAGACTGTGCCGGTGTGTGCTGTAGTCACTTGGTCACTGGGAACTGGTTTTATTTCATGTGGGCCATTGAAAAGCCAAGTAGTATCAATTTATTATCATTGCTGACATGGCTTGGATTCTAATGTACATCCTAAGGGCAAAACGTCCACATTTTGTTAGCACTCTCCAATTCATCTAATCCATGATTAGCCATTTTGATTGGATCAAGGAACTCTCATCTATATATTCATGTTCTGAGAGATGCAATAGGATGGTGATCTTTTTGAATAAAGACTATTAAGGAAGCTCCATGGAACTGAAGGGAAATAATAGACTTTAACTGTCAGATAGTCATGGTGCCAAATAAGAGTGAGGAAGTAGTGGTGGAAAATAGGCCATGAGTTTATCCCTACTGCTGGTCCTACTGTCAGAAGATGGGGAAGAATCAGGGGTTCTGACATAGTGGTGAGTTCCACTGCAGAAGAGAAAGATTAGGTTGTGGCTTAGGGCTGGTACACCCCATCACCCTCTGGGGGCAGGTTGAAGGGGTGTTCTGCCCTCAAGGCTGAGTTTAGATGACTGCTTGTACTCTCAGGGCAGTATGGGCTGATGTGTGGGGGTCGACAAGGTGGCCCTGCTATGCCGTGCTGTGCAGCTTAATAGCCAGAGTCAATGTGGTTGCCCTTCCAGCCGGGGCTGTGTGGCCTAATGGCCAGCATCCATAAAGCTACCCTCAGTCGGAGTAGTGTGGCCTAAGGGCCAGAGTCAATAGGGCTGCCCTCTTTGTCAGGGCTGTGTGGTCTAGCAGCCAGAGCCAATATGGCTGTCCTCTTTGTCAGGGCTATGTGGTCTAGCAGCCAGAGTGGTTGGAGCAGGGGGGGCGCTGCCTCAGGGTGGGGGGCAGCCAAGGTAGGGGGACCTGGCCCTCCCTACTCCCCCAGATCCCAACCCATGGCCTTGGCGGTCAGGGCCTGCCATGAACTCAGTGGGGATCCTGCTGAAACATCCTGAGCTAACCCCGGTTCTATGACCGGTTCCCTGTTAAGTTCCCCTGGGTTACTTCCTACCTGTTCCTCCATGACTTTGTGTCTCAGGGTTCCCATGGCAACTCCTCCCTCCATGGCGTCTGCTGCCTGGGGTACATGGGTCATCTCCATCTGGCTGGCCTCCGCGTCCTGAAGTGCCAGCAGTCCTTCCGCAGGAACCTGCAGCGCACCTCCGTTTCCTTTAGCAGTCAGCTCCGACTGCGGTGAGTTGCTCCCTTTTATATCTGTGTTCCAGCTGAAGCATACTCAGCAGAGCTGAGGGAGCATGGCCTTCTTGGCCCACAGAGTAGGATTAACCCCTGCTGAACCAGTGAGGGGCTGGTACACCCCATCACAGTTTGGCTTGTGAAGAATTGGGATAGGGGCTGCAAGTTCTGCATAAGGAAAGACCTTAATATACATATATTAAATCCTAGACTGAAAAAATTATGCAAAGTGAATATTATGAAACAGATTGACAAAACTGGAATTTTGAACTGTTGGCTATTAATGTGCTGTTTCTTTCCTTTACATCAGTTATAGATCTAATTTCCTTGATTTCCCATGTCTAGCTGTGATGTAGATTTGTATGGCAATGAATAGGCTGAGATTCAGTCTGTCTATGAAGGAGGTACAGGATAATTTGTCTGCATTGTGTCTGTTCTATCTATGAGTATAGTTTGTTCTCTCTGTGCCAGGGAACTTTTTGTAAGTTCAGCATACTTATGGACCCCCCCAAATAGCAGAGAGGGCTTTTGCCATTTAAAATAAAAAAAATTGCAGTTAGTTGAGTTTTCCATGCTGTTGCATACCTCAGTCATACACCTCTCCCCACACCTGGATGCCTGAAATGGGCATTATATGAGATTGCCCTTGAAGATTGTGGTGCGGCTGGCTTGCTCAATGAATTGATGTAATTACAGTCATATACACACGAGCATTTGTGTAACATAGCTAAGATACTATGGGATATGGTAATTGTTGGTAAATGGTCAGTTTTTAATGGCCTGCACTCTGTGAACATCTTACCATTTATGCCTAGGTACGATTCAAGTTATACATAACACTATAAGGGTCTGGGACTGGCTATTTTAGAAGTTGCATCTCTTATTGTACACTTGATCCCATGAGACAATTAAGCTGACAGGCCCATATGGGTGCAGGAAATAGGACATTTTCAGTGGCTGTTAGAATAGAGCTTGAGTTTGACCTTCAGAGGACAATGTTACCTTGTCTTTTTAGTTAAACATTCAGTTGAATCAAATGTTTGGCTCACAATGGTGGTGGTGGGGGTTCCTTATATTGGATTTGCACCAGAAAGAGTATGAGCAGCATTTGTGGTGGTATCTGCGGCCAGTGAAAGAAACGCAGGGTCATCAGAGTGCAACATCTAAAGCAAAGGACTCCAAGAAGTTGGACTTATTTGGTAGAAAAGTTTATTCTACTGAAGGGGATACAGCTCAGGATTGCAAACCAGCAAGTGCTGCTGGGCAGATATAATTTCAATATGTGGGACTTCATGCTGAAATTCAAGGACTTGCTCTCTTAAGAGGCCAAGCAAGAGTTCTCACTGGTGGAAGAGGGAAAATCAGTGGTGATTGCCTCATTGCAAATTGTGTTGGATGTGACTGATTCAGCAGCCAGGTCCATGGCTTCAGTAGTAGACAGGCATAGTAGTTTATGGCTGCAGTCCTCAGGACTCCCGTAGAAGGTCCAGCAAATCATTCAGGACCTACACTTCAAAGAAGCTTTGCTTTGCTCTTCTCAGAACAGACTGATGCAAAGCTTCACGGGTTAAAAGATTCTAGGGCGTTTGTGCACACCAGTGACTTCAAGGAAGCACTACAGGCCCCCAAAGCCCGTTTGGTTCTATCCCCCACTTGTCCATCAGGATCTACAAAGAAAAAGAAACGGGTAAATAGAGGATTTAAGTCTTTGGGGCTATCAGTCCAGTTCATTTTATAAAGTATGAAAACATTTCCATTGAAAAGATACAATAGAGGAAATTTTTCACCATCTAGTTGCCTGTGGTGCAATCTTTAAAACCATAATTCAATTGCCACATTACTTAGAAACCTATCTATAGTACGGTGAAGTGCTCCAAAACAAGAAGCCATTTATGGCAGACTCCTTTTCTGTTGCTATTTCAGAAGGATTAGAGAAGATTGATGGCACTGTTCTTCCAGTATGCGAGAGAGCTTCTTAAATGAGTGCTGACTCTGCTGGTTTTTGGTATTTGCCTTTTATACTCCAGTTACTTATCCTTACTTTATAGAAGTTGAAAAATCACTTCGATTACAATTTTATAAAATGTGTGAACTGTGTTGGTTTGAAGGTTATGAGGGAAAACAGAACCCTTTTTTCCCACAGATTGTATTCCAAAGAGTTTGCATGAGGAAAAGTATTTCTTGCCATCAGCAAAAAATATCAATTGAATTGAAAGATTCTGATTAAAATTAGCAAGCTTGAAACTCATCATAGCTGGCAATATTGTATTGAAAGAATGGATCATGAGTGAAGAAGTCAAAACAGGGGCCAGCTGGTCAAACAAGTTGCAAAAATAGCATCTCTGCGGTGTAACAAGCAAAAGAAAAACTTTGCTATTTAAAGCTTAATATTTGATTTCAATTCTAAACTAAATAAACTGCACATTGGAAACGGGTAAGTGATTTCTGACATTAGGCCTCCATACAAGTTGGTGTCACTATCGATGCCACTGTTCAGCAGCGTCCTGGTGGCTCAGAAATAACCTTTAAAATCAGAAACTGGCTTTCAGTGGGATTCAATTTGCACAGAACAGAAAAAATATTATTCTTCTTCGAGTGATGGTCCCAATTTGTATTCCACATGTGAGTGTGCATGCGTACCATTTACCTGAGTTTGGAAAGATTTCCAAGCAGTGTCCATTGACCTGCATGTGCGTAGTGTATCTCCTCGTACTCTTGACCAAGGGTATAAGGGGCAATGCAGGTCGACACCACTCCAGTTGCTTCTTACCACCCCATGGCCCGATTCAGAAAGCCAGTTCCTTCTTCGCCTTAGCTAGCTAAGAGAGTTGCTCTTCGCGTTTCCAGATAGTTTGTAGTCTACTGTAGTTTATAGAGTTACTTAACTTAGCTTGAATAGCATAGAGTAGTGTAGTATATAACTTCCCTGCTCAGGGGACTCAAACCCCTAACCACCCCGGGGACTATGCCCGGGATCCTGGGCTTCAAGATCTGTCTCCTGTCCTTTTCCTGTCTCCATCAGCGATGAGCATCAACAGTGTCTCTATTGTCTGGGTGAGGCTCACATCTTGGGCAATGTGCGCTATCTAAGGCCTTCTTGCCCAGAATCAGAGAGGCCTGTGAGCTTTGCCTCCCCAAGTACCTGATGGAAGAGGCAATGAGGCCCCAAGTACACTTGGATCCTGCCCAGGATGATTCCCCTGTGCAGCAGCTGCTGCTGATTGTGAGTGCCCCTCCGAGCACCCCACAAGGTGTGGAGCCACCACCACAAAGGACAAACCCCATCATGAGAGCCAGACACACTCTCACGGGTACAAGAGAGGGTCCCCACAGCAAACTGCTCATAAGCGCAGTGTTCCTTCCCTGAGCTGTGCCTGGTCGGGTGAGATGTTGCATGCAGATCTTGCAGGACCAGTGACGAAGACCTCCTGGCTGGAGGATAAGGCCAAAAACAAATGGGATCCATTGATACGGCCGGTGATCCTAGTACGGAGACAGTCAGACCGCCCAGGTGCGAGCATGACCCTGACTTCTCCAATGGTGCCGTCTCACCACCAGACAGACGGGCCAACTCCAGCTACTTCACTGAGCCCCTCCAGAGTGACTATGGGTACTCCCCGGATTGCTGGATGCACAGAGACCTTCCTTACAACAGAGGAGGTGATTCTGCCATACCCACAGTCTCCACTTCTCTCAGGCCTAACCCTGTTCCATGGAGTTCCCATACCAGAGGATGAACCCCTACTGCTGCTGCAGGAAATGCCCCACTCTTCTACGCCACACTGCAGTCCTCTGGGTACCCGCAGTACTTCTTCTTCTGACAGAACTGCCATCTGACTCTGAGGAGTCCTTGGACACAGCATCGCCAGCATCACCACTGCCACGTAGGAGCATGGACACATGGCCCAGGCACCCTTACCTTCCTGCCTAGGATCCACTCAGGACAGGGGCTCACCTAGACAGGGGGACCTCTCATTCTGGGACCCATAGCAGAGATGTCCGGAGCTGTCACAAGGGTCACCGTGCTTCCCCCACGCACCATCCTGCACCATCGATGTACGAAGAGGAAGACATCAAGTTGGTACCTCCAGCACTGACAGTCCCAACCAGAGCTTCGTCTTTGCCAGTGAGGCAATCATCTCTCTCCCACTCCTTCCCCCAGACGATCACTGGCAGTGTCAGGAACTGCTGTAGAAGGTGGCTGCAGATCTGCAGATTTCCTTGGAAGAAGTCCAGAACCCACATCATCTCCAGGGCACTGTCCAGTCACAAGGACTTTCTAGGGTGGCTCTCCTGATAAACAAGGCCATCCTGGAACTGGCCTGAACAGTGTGGCTTATACCAGCCATGTGTTCCCCCACTCCAAAGGGAGTCCAAGAAATGCTACTCCATGCTGGCTAAAGGGGCTGATTTTTTATTCACGCACCAGGCCCCCACCTCACTGGTTGTCCAGGTGGCCATGGAATGGGCTTAGCAACAACTGCAGATGTCCACTTCACCTGACAAGTCCTCCAAGTGACTGGACCTTCTGGGCAGGAAAGTCTTCTCTTCAGCGGGCCAACAGATCTGTATCGTGAACTATCAGGCTCTACTAGCCAAGTATGATTTTAACACATACAACAGGCTAGCAGAGTTCAATGATGAGCTTCCTACAGATGACCATGCCCAGTTTCAGGCCTTCATAGATGAAGAGTGCTTAATGGCAAAGGTGGCCCTCTAGGCTGCAGTAGATGCAGCTGACATTGCTTCCTGCTCGCAAGCCACTGGCCTTGTGATGTGCAGGGACTCATGGCTGCAACCCTCTGGTTGCCCCAGGGAGGTCCAAAATACCATGAAGACCTCCATTTCAATGAGGCCAACCTCTTCTGTGAGAAGATGGATGAGTCCCTGCACTTTCTGAAGGACTCATAGTCCACCCTGCAATCCCTGGGAATCCCAGCTCCGAGGCGCAAACCCGAGGTAGCCCTTTTGACCACGGCCTCACACAACCTACCCATCCTACTACGATCATCCATCAAAGATCAATGAAGTGCCAGAGGTCCCAGAGAACCCAATTCTCTGCCACTACAACTTCCTTGTCCCTCTCCCAGCTGCAGGGCAAGGATGTCTTTTGATATGCAGTTTGAGGCCCGCGACCCACCTCCAATGTCAACCACCTCACCTGCCCATCATCTTCAGCTGCTGAAATGCCTGATTTGCTCACCCTTGGGGCAAGATCACCCTGGAGAGTTGGGTACTGGAGATCATCCACCATGGATACTTCAGAGTTTCTCTCCTTTCCACTTCATTGCCCTCCCACCTGAGCCCCGCCGAGGATCCCTCCCATCAACTGATTCTTCAACAGGAAGCCAAAGCCCTGCTCCTCTAGGGTGCAATAGAGGGCCTCCCTCCCCAATACCAAGGAAAAGGCTTCTACTCACCATACGTTCTCATCCTGAAGAAGGGTGATGTGTGGAGACCCATCTTAGTTCTTCACCTGCTACTACATTATCAGGAAGTTAAAGTTCTGAATGATAACACTGGCATCAGTTATTCCCTCCAACAGGAGCTTGGTTCGCAGCTCTTGACATGAAAGACACATACTTCCATGTAGACATCCACCCATCTCATAGGAAATTCCTCCGCTTCACAGTGCGACACCAACATTACTAGTTCCATGTCCTCCCATTCAGCAGCGTGATGACACAAGCATTCACAAAGGTATTCATGGTGGTAGCAGCCCACATGAAACAACAAGGACACACAGTCATCGCATACCTGGATGACTACCTCTTGATGACACAATCGCAGCAAGAAGTTGTCTCCGCAATCCAGTCTCTTTAAAACCTCCTACTCAATGTGCTGAGAGTTCACTGTGATATTCAGCTGACAGTATTTCATCATTTTTAAACATATTAGAAACAATTTGGTTTTTGAAAAAATTCTGATAGTTGAATGCAACATTGTAGGACTCTGATAGCACCACAAAGTGATGAAATAAAAATGACTTATTATGAGGGCCAGGTAATAAAACAAACTGCTGTTCGTTCAGTGATTTGTAACAGCTGGTGCATATAGAATAAACTTGGCTTCACTGAATCAGTCATTGTGAGATTGTAAACTTTAAATCAGATTTAAGTCTTGCAATGTTCTGATAAATGTGTTAATATTTTTACTTAACTTCTCTTGCAGGTGTTTAAAAATATTTTGAAACTAAAAGGCCAATGGCACCTGTTTTTAACTCCTACTATTAGGCTGAAAACAAGAGGTTTTCAAATTTGTTTTTAATTCTGTAGACCACTTAGAGAGGGATCCTTTCTCTACTCAACAATCAATCGCCTCACCATGTGGTTCCAGAATTATTTAATTGTGATCACCAGGAAAAGGTCTGTAGATTACTATAGGTCCATGACCATCATCAGAGAACACCTGTCCTAAATTCATTTCTGCGTAGGTACTTAAACTGCGCTGATCTTCATTTCATCATTTTCATATTCTGTTCACCATATATCTGTGGCTCAATTTCACTATTATGTATTTAATACAGATTTAAAGGAAAAACTTATTGTAAACATACTTGTAGTGGATCACCATTTATTAGATTTCCAATGCTATACACAAGTCTCAATCAGTTGAACATATTTTATTCTGTCACAACAGCTGTTTTGATGATATATGCTCAAAAGGGCCTCATCCAATAAAAGCCAATGGGAGTCCTTCCCACAAGATCTGGATCAGACTCTAAGGGCATTGTTACTGATAGAAAAAGCAAGCTTTTATAAAGGAACGTGGAAACTACCTTCTTCAAAATAATTCAAGCAGGGTTAGTTTGAATCTGTAGATTCTGTAATAATCAAGCCTAGGAGACAAATAAACGGTCAATACAGGAAAGAACTTGTCAAACGCTTATATTTAATGAAAGTCTCTCTTCAATCATCTTCCCAACATTAATTTCAATTAAATACATTTTTAAAAATTTCCATCCCATATTAACTAATGTTTCCACTGTTAATTTATAAATCTCATACAAACTTTTGAACATGTGGTTAGCTGCAATGACATTTATTTAAAATATAAAAAGCAATTCTACATATTTTGTATTCATTTTCTGGCTGTCTTCAATCTGTGTAATCAGGTTATAACTAAGCCATTAAAACCCTAAACAATTCTCATACGTTATACAAATTAAATTGAATTGTAAAGAAAGTATTTTGTGCAGAATATTGTTTTTATTTTACCTCCACTTTGACTAAGGTGACCAAATACAAAACCACTCTAGCTTTTATGTTAAGTGTCCATCTGTTTTGGGTGCTAACCATTAGTTCAAATGTATTCTGTTTTTTAAAAATTCTGGCTGTATTTTACTCAGCATTTACATTTTGCATTTTGTATTTTACTCAGCATTTACATTACAGCATTTTGTAATGAACTACAGTACAAATGGAAGAAAGAGGTAATAAATCTTGCATAAACTGTTAGTTCAAAATTACACAAATAACTAAGCGTATCATTTGTTTTTAAACAGTTGCAAAACCAAAAATACAGGCCCAGCCAACTTTATTTAAATATCATTGGGCTCATTTAATATGAACTGTATGTCATGCTTCATGCATAATTTTCAGTCAGCACACTATTTTGACATTTAGGTGAAGATTGCTGATTGCTGTTGAGATTTTTTTCTTGATTAAATATATTTATTTTTATTGCCAAATCAGCTGTGGTATTTACTACCCTAAGCAATTCTGTTTATCACAGTGAAGGATGGTACAGATTTATATTGCTGCCCATGACTACTCTTCAAAATAGGAATTAAACATCACATGCAAAACAACACTAAAACCTAAATAAGCAATGGTTCCTATATTTCTTTCTGAAGTTTAGCTAATGGTACAAGGATCATCGCTGCTTGGCTTCACTTCCCCTTCCAACAATAAATTCATCACAGCTTTAGTCAAGTAGCTGCATGTTCCTCTTTTTCCCATTGGGGGAGTGTTGTAAAATGAAGTCATGTCATCCTATAAAAACAAAAACAAAAAAGTGTATTTTTCTAACGAAGTGTTGATTGATAAGTATCAAGTTTAACCCTTGATAAAGAGTAAGTTAATTGAAACCATTTTATAGGTGAAAAGTGCAATTCTCATTATTGATTTTGTCAGTCTTTTTGTATGACACACTCATTGTTCAATTAGTTGTCAAACAGGAATTTTAAAATCTAAGATTTTTCTAAAGGTACAATATGTACATGTTCAATTGCTTAAAGACTTTCTTGGAAATCTTAGTGTGTACCTATTCGGGCACAGTTTTGTGAAAGAATATATTACATAATCTGGTCACATAATTTCCTCTTTATTTCCTAATGACAGGTCAATTTCTTCACATTGTTTGCAAAACATATTAGTTAGGTAATCTCTCTTCAAACATTATGGTGGGGCTGGTTTCAACTCCATGACTAAGGTTGTGTTTAAAAATGCAGCTAAAGTATGGGACTTATTCCATTAACCTTAGAAGAAAAAACAAATATTTTCTTCCTAGACTCGCATCACATAAGAGTCCAGGTATTTTAAAAGCTCAATTAGGGATGATATGAAAAATTTGATGACTTACTTATACTTAGGCCATGTTTACATTACAGAGACTATAGCAGCATAGATACAGCACAGTAGCTACGCCTGAGTCATCCCTTAGTGTAGACCAGGGATCTAGGTTGCCACCTTTGGCACATGGCCCGTCAGGGAAATCCGCTGGCAGTCCAGGACTGTTTGTTTATCTGCAGGTTCAGCCGACTGCAGCTCCCACTGGCTCAGTTCGCCATTCTAGGCCAATGGGGACTGCAGGAAGCGGCGACCAGCACATCCCTTGGCCCACGCTGCTTCCTGCAGCCCCCATTGGACTGGAACGGCAAACTGCGGCCAGTGGGAGCTGCAATCAGCCAAATTTGTGGATGCTGCAGGTAAACAAACCGTCCCAGACCGCCACCGGATTTCCTTGATGGGCCGCGTGCCAAAGATTGCCGATCCTTGGTGTAGACACAGCCTTCAGTGACAGAAAGGGTCTTTCCATCACTCTAGGAACACTAGCATCCGGAGTGATGGCAGCTAGGTCGACAGAAGCCTTCTTCTGTTGACCTGGCTACGTCTACACTGGAGGTTAGGTCAGCATAACTATGGCACTCAAGGGTATGGATTTTTACCCCTGACCTTTCTTGCTACATCAACCTCAAATTTAAATGTAAGCCAGGCCTTATTTGTGAGGCTATTGTCTAATATTATACATGAAAGAAGAAGTAATTTTTAAAGGTCCTGATTTAGTAAGGTAGTTAGGAATATTATAAGTACCTTGCTGAATCAAGGCCAGAGTTTGTGAAAAAACCTGAACTAAGGATTTTCTGTATTTTTAGTGTATGTTTTGGGAATGAATGTAAGGCACCTTAATTGTGTGTGAAGCTTTCTGTGCTGGAATAATTATTAATAGGGAAGTATTAATAGAAAAGTACTAAGTAGAGCTGGTCAGGAATTTTTTGATAGAAGGATTTCTCATTGGGAAATGTCGCTTCATCTACACTGGAACTTTTTTGCTGAAACATATTTCTGGTCTGAGAGAGACACCCTCCCCAGCCTAGCTAACAGGCTAGTGGCTAGGGCACTCACTCAGACTGTGGGAGGTGCACAGACTTGAACCTGGGTCTCCCACATCCTGGGTGAATGCCCTAGCTTCTGTGCTATTAGCTAGGCTGGAGTGGGTGTCTCTGTTATGTTTTTTTAATGAAGGTTTCCAAAAGATCTTAGGTTGGTCCTGCTGTGGAACGTGAACATTTTTGAAACGTTGAGAATTTTCATGGGTGGATAAACAGTTTCCCATCCGGGTCTACTAAGTAGTGCGTTCTGGCTTCAAACCACTAATTTATTTTATGTTAACAATTCTTACTCCTAAAACTAAGGAGCTAATTTAATACATTTTCTAAATCTAGGAGCTCTCTTCGTAAACAATCATATAAAGTTCCATTAATTAGTATTTAAGGAAAATGCATTACTTACTAATAACTATTGTTCTTCGAGAGTTGCCTGCGTGCATTCACAAGTTAGGGATTTGGCATCTCTAGTCTTGAGCTGTGGAACTATACAACAAAGCATTTTCCGCTGTGGGGCACTGTAGTGCTCTCCTGCTAAGATGACATCATTGGCTTAATATATATAAGGAGGAACCCACTCCTCATCTTGACCACCTCAGTTCCTTCTCCCTAGCCTACAGATTCCTAAGGCAGAGGGAAAGGTGGTAGGCAGCATGAATGCAGAGGTAGCTCTTGAAGAACAACTGTTATTAGTAAGTAACCTTCATTACTTCCTTAAGGGTCTCTGTGCATTCCTCTGTATGGGAGATTAGCACAGTGCCCCCACTCTCACCATAGACAGTGAAGGGCAAGGAGTTCTAGGGAAAAAACTGTAGCACCACTTTACCAAACAAAGCATTGGATCACTGTGCCACATCCAATTAGTAGTGCTTAGTGAATATATGAACAGAACTCCTTATTCTTTCTTTGCAAATCCCTACAATCGGGATCTGTCTCAGACATGCTACATCGGCAGCTACATAACGCGTCTTTAAACCCAGAGGTACCAGTTCTTTGGCCAATGTATAACAATGCTCAGTACACGTTTTAATTTAACGAGAAAGACTGTTTTCTCAGTGGCAACACATAATCTGTTAGATTTTCTGAAGGGCTTTGTAAGTGTGAAAGAAGATCAATTTTTATGAACTTACTGAGATGCCAGTTACATTTTAAAGATGGTGTCCCTAGCCTCTGCTTGCCAGAAGCTGGGAATGGGCAATGGGATGGATCACTTGATGATTACCTGTTCTGTTCACTCCTTCTGGGGCACCTGGCATTGGTCACAGTCAGAAGACAGGATACTGGGCTAGATGGACCTTTGGTCTGACTCAATATGGCCATTCTTCCGTTGAAATCTAACCAACTTGGTTTGCCAATTGGATAACTTAATAGCCAATATAGAATGGTATCTAATAAGATAACCCCTTTTTACTGAGTCAGGGGAGTATTAGTTTTTTATAGTTTTAAACACTGGATTCTTTTCAGGTCAACTTTTAAATGGAAGAGTATTTCTCAAATCAGAACATTTGCTTATTCTTAACTAAATAACAACTTATTAATTCACCCAGAATCACATCAGTATATAGGCAACGGTTCACCACTCAAGTATAGATACAACCAGTGTTCTAGGTCTATACTACACATCCAGTCGTCTTGCAAGCAGTTACCACATACTAGAATTGGGGCTCAGTAGTTACATCAAGAAACAGTGCAAATCACCAAGATTTCTTATTACATTTACTTACTATCATAAATTCTCAATTCCTAACATTTATCACACTTCCAAGGATGCACTTTTAAGAGTGTGATCACTACTCTTTGACTTGATTGATCAAAAAGGGACACGTTTAGAATAGTAAAAGCATTTACTTAAAGTTATGATTTTCAGTCATATGCCAGTTTGCTTGGACTTACAAAGGAGTTAAAATCTAAAATATGGTTACTTGAGGTCTCACCAGAGAGTGCAGACTACAGTTATTTATGTTAAAGGATAAAAGGGGAAATACAATCTTTGAAATGAAATCTAACCGCTTGTTGTTATCCTTCTTAACTCTGAGATGGGAGAAGAGTCCTTTCCACACAGCTAGTCCAAGTGTCAGTTGCACTCAAGATTCTGCAGCTACTTGATGGGTTCAGTCAACTTTCTTGAGCACTTGGTGACTTCAGCTTTATATACCTTAGTTTTAGGGCTTGATGGAGGGGACCATCCTCTGATTTCTATTGCGTACGTGCCCAGTAAATGCTCAGATTTCAGCTCTTTCAGTTTTTCTGTTGCTTCCATCAGTATCCAGTAAACAACAAGTGGTTAGATTGTTGGATCATATTAAAGAAGTTCTGTATTAAAATCACAAATGAGTTTGATTCCCCAGAGTTTAAATTCCAGGGTATTAATAATTAAGAGGTCTCTTGGTTTTTGGTACTGTTTCTCTCCCTCTATGTGTGAAACTTGCAAGCTGCTAATTGTGTTAGTACATTCTAAGACAGAGTCTATTCTCAAAGCAATACTCTGTAACAACAGAAACAGCACCTAGAGACTCCCTGCCCTTTTGTTGTATTAACAATTGTGATTAAAATAGAGATAGAGGATGTATGTGGATGGATGCTTGGTGTGGATAATAACTGAATGATCAGGGAGGTGCCAGCCTAAGAATCCAGTGTCCATCGGCTGAAGAAGGCGTCAAGTGGAAATAACCAGAGGACCCCCCCGGAGGGCAGACTGGAATCCACCCAACAGCCTCAAGAATGGGAGAACCAAAGAACAAGATAACATCTTGGAGCCGTCAGGAATGTGCTATCTGCTGATTGATTCAGCAACAGCATGATGAAGCAATTCCCATAGACTGGCATAGGAAGAAATTCCTATAAAAATAGACTCTAAAAAGTGAGAACTTTGGGGTCTGATTCTGCAAACCAACTTCCAGGAGCATCAGATGAGCACCTGACAAGGCCCTGTTCCCTCCTCATGTCCAGGCCACCTGGCCAGTGGCTTGGCATGAGCAACTCTAAGGCTGGTAACTATGATAACAACCTTGCAGAACCTGTATGTGTGTGTGTGTGTTTGTATGAATGAATGTGTGAATAAATATGAGATTGAATGGAATGTTATAACTAGAACTAACTGCTTACTATGATTCTTTCTGTATTCACAATAAATGTGGTATTTTGCCTTTTTCCCTTTAATAAGATCCTGCTGGTTTTTATTTTATTGGTATAACAAGATTTCATTTCAAAGACTGTATTCACATCTAGAAGGATATTGATCTGACTCACAAGGCAATCAGATGTGCAGCTTTTAATCTGCAGTGAGATTACTCATGGTATATTTGGTTTACAAGAAAAACAATATACAGTTTAACATGTAGTTTGGATTTCTTGGGTAACAGGCAGTTTGCCTAATTTGACCTTCATTCTTACAGTCAGTCATTTCTATTTGTCTTAACTTGCTGCTTCCCCCCCCACCTCTTGATCCACTCACAATGTGCAACAGGTCACTTTGTATAAGAAAGCAGGGTGTGACTCTTGCTTGATAACTTAGGGTATGTCTATACAGCAACTAGACACCCACGACTGGCCCATGCCAGCTGACTCAGGCTTGTGGGGCTCTGACTGCGAGGCTGTTTTATTGCTGTGTAGTCTTCTGGGCTTGGGCTCCAGTCTGACTCAGAACGTCTACACTGTAATTTTATAGCCCTGTGAGCTCGAGTCGACTGACCCACAGTCTGAGGCAAGCAGTGGCAACAACTAATTAACTATACTATAAGGAACTAACCAAGAACTAACTACAAGAAGATAGGCTAATTAACTCATGTGCACGAGAGGTAGTTCAGTTTTGCTCTCTGCAGTGGTGGTGAAGGAATTGAGATGGTCAGAGGTACTCTTTCCTTATGTAGATGGATCCAATCATGTCATCCTAGCATGAGCACGCTACTGCTCTTCTCCATTAGATAGAACTTTGGTATACAATTCTGTAGTTCACCACTAGAGGCATCAAATTCTGTAAGTGGGAATGTACAGAGGCCATTGCAGAAGAAAGACTTCTATATCATTTTGGAATATCTTCTTTAAAACTATTTAGGGACTGGTGGTTAATTAGAAACCAGTGCTGTTTCCTAAACTATTGATGAAGAAACAGCTCAGTAGGTTATGGCGACCTCCTCTAGAATCAATAATCAATGGGTAAACACTTTAGCTGCAAAACTGAGTTTGTGTTACCACCAAAATGTTCTTGTTGAGGTCAGTTGAAGTTTCTGGGTACTCAGCACTTCTAAATATCTGGGCACTTATTTAGGTGCCTCAGTATGGATTTAGGATCCTAACTTCAGGCTGTTTTTAAAAATCATATCCTGCATCTATTTAGATAACACCACCGCTTACCTTCTTGCTCCCCTACCAAAGAGGAAACATTTCATTGTAAGACACCAACTTTTTCTAAGAATATTCAGGTTATTCCAGCTTTACCAAAACAATCATTCTAACATTCAGTGAGCTAGGACACACTTTATTTCAAGCAACTTTGTGGGCTGGTTGTCTAGCCCTCAAGAAAAGGTCTTGAGTTCTCTGTAGTTACTTGGACATGGCCATGGCCATGTAGTGAGTACTTCTATTTTATCGGGATCAGTACTCACACCCTCTTGGGACACGATGTGACCCACATACTTCACTGAGGTTCTGCAGAACTGGCATTTGTCAATTGAAAGCTTCAACCATAATCCTCCAACCTATCAAGCACTTCAGGAAGTGTTTCTTCATTCTCCTCCAAGGTTCTTCCAAACACAATCAGGTCATCCAAATGAACTAACGCTTGCAGTAAATTCATGTCTCCCACAACTTTCCCCATAAGACACTGAAATGTGGCAGGTGCTCCAGAAATCCTTGTGGCATGCGTTCAAACTGATAAAACCCTAATGGGCAGATGAAGGCTATCTTCTCCTTAACTTCTTCTCCCAGAGGGATCTGGTAGTATCCAATCTGAAGATCCAACACAGAGAACCACTGGCTTCCCAGCAAATGGTCTAAGGCATCTTGGACTCGAGGCATAGTGTACGGGTCAACCACAGTACGGCTGTTTAAGGTACGATAGTCAATACACATCCGGATTTTCTCATTCTTTTTATGGACCACCACAATGGGTGAGGTGTATGGTCTGCGGAACTCTGTAATGATGCCATTCATAGCCAGCTCCTGAAGATGTCGCACATCTTCCATCTCGGAGACAGCAATCCTCCTAGATCTCTCCCTGAGTCATGTAGTCTGATGTTGGGCTCTACTCCTTTTGCACATCCCACATCTCAATCTTGCAGTGAGAACACCTTGGATCTTTCACAAAGTTGCTTCCTCAGGCGATCCTTCCACTCCTCGGACAATGGTGAATCTCCAACGTCAAACTTTGCTGGGTCTATTGTTGGAACTTGAGTTTCACACTGGGGTTTTACAACTAATTCAGGCTCAAAGAGGTCTGCTATGTGTTGTCCTTGCTTCACAAGAACATCACAACTTGTTTCATTAGCAATCAGTATAATTACCCTTTCGTGGGCTTCCGCAGGTAGGGTCATGACTCCACTGGGGACCAGAACTCCTTCAGAGAACTCTCTTTCAACCAGCTGCTCTACCATTGCTATTGCCCTTTTACTGCCTTTCAGCTAGGTACTCATGACAAGCACCTCTTGCTCCATCCTTGCAGGCACTACTCAGGGGGTCATGCCTGTGTATTTCAGTGCCCCAATTGGTAGCTCAGATATCTCCTTTTTAGCACTCTCAATTTTCCTATACGCTTCAGCACAAAGCCTATGGATCATCAGGGTATGCAGGTACTGGTCCCCAGCCCATTGTCTGCAGTAATCCGCAAGTACCTTGAAGAGACTGGAGTTGGTCCCTATCAGCACAGACACATCAGAGGTCCCTTTAGGGTCAAGGCATATTAAGGCAGCTGTGTCTATCTCTTCTCTTACCCCAGCAACCTCCTCTGGGAATTCCAGGTGCACTGTGACATATCCTTGGAAGGGATATTCATCCAGGCTGAGGCCACACAGACCAAGGCCAGTCAGTGGCTGTATAGGCAGATGCCTACGCATCTGTTGGTAGAATGACTGAAATATAATAGTCACTTGAGATCCAGTGTCAAGCACTGCTTTACACTCTGCCCCTTCAATCCTCACTGTGACCTCTGCTCAAGACCTTATCAGTCCTGTGGGGATCCCAGCTGGACAGTCTTTTCTGGGGGAATCTTCAAACCCTGCAGGCCTGGATGGTCCCTGTCCCCAGACCCTCTGGCAGCTACTGGATCTCTCCCAACTGATCCTCAGCTTTCCATACACTAAGGAGGGATTTTCTTCAGTATGGCACTTGGCAGCACTGTGCCCATCCTGACCACATCGGTAGCAGAAGAACTGTCCTTTCCCGCTTCGCCTGGGTGGGATGGTGGCTCTAAATGCTGACTTCTCAATCGCCACAGTTTGAGGCTCCTTATTCCTGGAAGTCTTAGCTCGGTCAATGATGCTTTGCAGCTCAGCTATCCATTCTGTCAGGACCTGCATTTGTTGGGCACGATCCTCTTTGGTGCTCACCATCAGTACACTGGGCGTTTGCAGTGGTGTTGTGCTGGCTGGCTCCAATGTTTGGGCTTCCTAAAACTTGCTGGCAGCCTGCCTTTCTTCCTCCTCTCTGATCTCTTTTATCAGCTGGGAGTAACTTGGGGGATGTTCCTGTCATTCTCTTAGCTGGAGATGAAGTAGAATCGGGTTCTGATACAGAGTTCCTCTTACAATCTGAGCCAGTCTGGTCTGATCCATCTGCTCAGCAGTCACTGCTCCCCTCATGACAGCTCTCTGAAGCAGTCTCTTCAGCCTCTGTATATAGGCTGAAGCCTTTTCACCCCTTTGCTGTCGGGAATTAAGGAACTTACAGTAGCTGTCTTCAGGGCCCTCTACGCTCCCAAAGGTGTGTTCAAGGGCCTCTAGGCAGTCCTTCACACTGACCTCAGGGTCAATGAGCTTCAGGGTGCGAATCACATCTAATGCTGGGCCACCAAGACTCTCTATTAGACATCTTTGCTTTTCTGCATGTGGTATGGCCCACTTTTGCAGCATTTCAGTAGTATGCTCTAACCAGGATTCAAACTCCTCTTCCCCAGCAAATAACCTTAACTTATGACAAGAGTTTGAAGTAGCATGGGACAGCACAACCTTTTCCAGTGTTTGCCCAAGTGCTTTTGCCCCATCATCAGCCAAGGCTGTGGTTCCTGAGCTAGAGGCTGCTGAGTCGGGGCCCAACAAACCTGACATATTAGCCATTATACAAACAGTAGTTTCCTCAACATATAAACACAATTGTTTCCCAATGTAGTGGGTCATTCAACAGGTGCTTGTGAGGGGTACTGACCCAGGAATCCTGGATGAGACCCCCAAAATGTAACCCTTCTGCCCATCAGAGTTAGCAGCAACAAGGGCTGGGTTCAGTATCTAGGAGTTCCATTTCAATAACACAATGCAAAAACCAGCTCGAGCCCCCACCCAGTGACCTGGGACAATTCCATACCACCCCCTGGGTGCCTCTAAGAGGCAATACTTCCCCTCTCGCAAGCACAGAGTCTGAGTGTAGCAAAAGACTTTTAATAAAAGAGGGAAACAATGCCACATTACGTTGGGGAAACACCACGAACAGGATTCATAACACAAACCATGAGCAGAAGACCCACCCCCAAGTAAGTTTGGCAGTGTCCTTTTCCCCTCAGGGTCTTAAGTCCAGCAACCCAACAGTCACCCTTCCCACTGATTCTGTCCTTGGTCAGTGCAGTCCCTAGAGTTCAGAAGTTCATCTGCAGAGTTTACCTCCCAGCCTGGGTTGAAGTGGGGGGAGGTATGGAGGCACCTTACATGCTCCGCTGCTCGGGTGAACAGACAATTGACATACCCCTCCATGGGGTTTTACTGCAGTCTTCACCGCCAGCTGTGCCTCTCTGCTAGCCGTCCTGCTAGCCGCTCACCAATATGTCTTCAGGCTCCCTGCCCACTTAACAGCTCTCAGTGATTTCTCAGTAACTTCAGCTCTTTAGTGATTTCAGGTGTTAGTAGGGGAGCCTCAGTGCTGGTGCACTCAGAACCACTAGTCCAAAGTAGGTCTAATGCTTAGACCTAAGTATCAGTAATTTCAGCTCCGCAGCATGTAACAAGACTCCTAATGAAGTCAAAATTAGCTCTGTTATTACACAGTGGAGAGAGGAAGGGTCAAAGTGGTGTTGAGGGCCCTCAGAAGGAGCCCACACTCCGAGGTACAAATACCTGTCCCCATCCTCTCTCAGTTCACTAGGCTTTGGAACCCATGTCCCTTGCCTAGCGAGTGCTACTTATAAAATGCCAAGTACAGTTCAACTGTCCTTGATTCACATAACCAGGATAACAACAATTCTGCCCCAATCACAAAGAGACTGGGGATTCCACAGCATCCAAAGTGACCATTTGGGTGAGCAGTCCCATCATGCTGGGGGTGGGGGGCTGTGCCCAGGCAAATGAGATCAACCCCTGAAATCCTTTTCCACAGCTCACCACCAGATGTCAGGGTAGAGCTCATTCTGACTCTGCTTACACTTAAATAGAATTAAATTTCATGGATTCCATTTGGGAGTTCTGTATGTCTGTTTTATTTTCAGCCTCACACATTTACAATTTGTTACCAAATTTTGTCTTTGATTGACAAGAACTCTAAATTTTACATGAAGTGAATATTTTACTCACTTGCTTTTCAACTCCCTTTAGCCTGGTCTCATCTTTCTGGAAATAATGAAATGCTTCTTTCACCAGTTTGTCCAAATCCACTTTATCCTGAAACTCTAACTCAGGGTTTCTCTCCAAAATAAGAGATACAACCATTAACAACTAGAATAGAAAAAAAATAAACAAACACCTTTAATTTTAGGCCAGTTTGAAATCAGGTTACGTAAAAGATGACGTTGTAAACACAGGCTCATGCTTGAATCAAGCCATAAAGTGATTCGTGAAGAAACATCTTCATTATGGCAGTGTAAACAGATAATTTTTGAATTTCTATATATTGAAAAGGCAGAATTTTACGTAAAAATGTATGTTTGAAATTGATGAAGTAGGTAGAACAGTCAAAAGATCATTACAGTAATCTGAGCAAATAACCAACACAAGGGAATAGATAAAGGCTTAGCTGTAGGCAAGGGCAAGCATTTGTATAATCAGACACATTAAACAACTGAAATCTAGATGTCTTATCAATGGAATATGTATAAGCAACAAACAACAAATTTAAGTCAAAGGATCCTGAATTACTTGCTGTTATAGCTGCATTTAAAATGGGAATAACTGACTTGCATGACTGTTTTGCAGGCCTTAAGGGTGTGACAAGCAATTGGTGGTGGAGTGCATATTGATCATTTGTGTCCTTGGGGACTCCAGGCCATATCTTTCAGCTGCAGGTTGAGATGTTGTACTCAACATGCCAGTAGTTGTTGGGCATGATCAAAATAGTTTTGAACTCCTGAGTGCCAGGGAATATCCAGGGACAGATTCATAGTTGCAGGCAAGAAATACTAGTGGCTGCACAGAGGCCAAATACTCTGGCAGCTATTGAAGGGAGAACTGCCCCCTGGTTTGCTCAGACAGCATGCCCAGGGCTTGGTTCTAGGGGTAAAAGTGCATAACAGGATGGCAGGACTCTATTGCCTCACTTTGTTAGCTGGTGGAGGTAGCTGGTGGTTAAATACTGTTGATTCATTGGGCAAGTGTGGCTCTTTGGACTGCCCAACAGAGATGGGAGGGAGGAGTCGTCATCTGGCAGGTGGAACTGGTGTTTAGAACAGTTGGGTTCTGAAGAAAGGATCCCATGGCTTAAGCTGGGGGCTGCAAATAGTGCTATTTTGGAATTAGCTTTTTGTTTAAAAGTCTGCCGCTCCCCTGGCCCAGTATTATTAACGCTATGGCTACTGTTTGCTTTGTTTGGTGCAGTGTGGGGACCCCAACATCCTGAAATGCATTATCCAAATACATTAATGTGAACCTGCTTAATATAAAACACAAAAATCTGTGGAGACAGTGTCCTAAAAACTGCCATAGTAGTTTGGATCTGCAGGTGCTTATCTGTGATTTTAAGCCATTCCCGTTAATTCAATTCTCTGTGGGGTTCAGTTACTCTCTCTCAAAATTGTTACGAACAAGTCACATATATAAAACTTCTCTTACTCATATGATACTGACCTCTACAATAATTTGTCTGTATTCAGGCTGGTCAATATTTTGCAACATGTCTTCAACCAGAAGGGAAAAATTCATCTCATACATAGTCATATCAGATAGTGTTGGTTGCTGAAAAAGAAATAAAACAAATAATAAAATGCTGCATATATTTTAACCATTTGATTTCAATAAAAATAATTCTAATAGAACTGGTTGGATTATTTGTTGTGGATTATTAATCCAACATTAACAATTTGGGTTCTGTTGGATCAAAGGAGAAGCAAATTTCTAGTCAATGATAAAGGCAGTCTGTTAGGAGTCTAGTCTGAGATTTATTTTCCCCTTCAGAATATTAAAATATTTTCACTGCAGTTACAAGCAAATAGTAAACTCAAAGCTTCTTATATGTAAAGTCTTCTTCCAGCACCATATGTCCAATATGTTATTTTACACCTGGAATCCTTTGTTAGCTGTAGCAAACATTCCATGAAAAGAGAAGAAAAAGACAATGGCAATGCATTCAGTAATTTAAAAACCAATGTGCAACTCTCTAAATATTTTCTTTTTACCTGTGGTAAATATTTTTCTGCTACTATTACACCATTGGGGGTTCTCTCCAAGATTTGCCACACCCTGTCATAGAAACCATGGGGAGTTCGATTCAGAGAACCATCTATTTGACGTCTATTAAGCCAACATCTGTGGACAAAACAAAATGACTGAAGGGCTTGAAAAACCAATCTGTTTCAGATTCAAAACAAAGCTTTCTTTGTGGTTTAAATAAGCCATTAGGGTAAGCAATAACAGTAAATATCCATCAATGATACACACACAGTGTGTGTTGCATTTCCTGTTAAATATTTTAAATGGAAATAAAAATAGACCCTAAAGAGAACAAAAGCAAGATGATTTAGAGTCTGGAATGTTATCTTATTAACTGGTCTAACAAATTTAACACTTAAATTGATTTAACACAGAACAGGACATAGGCCAAATTAAACTCTGCTGTAACTTCACCGAAGTCAATCAAGTTACCAGGCACTAGGGAAGAATTTGACAGAACACCTATAATACATAAGAAAACATATATATGTTTAGGGAAAGCAAATTTGCCATTTAATTTACCGGAGATACAATTTGTCAGGCACATGTGTATGGCACCAAAATGTATACACGTTGCATAAAGAAGAAACCATGATCCATGCTAATACAACTACAGTATAAATTTTCCTTTATTATCCCCTCTACTGCATGTAATACAATTTACGGTGCCAGTACAGCTTCCATATTAAACCCTGCAATTCCAAATTAGACTGCAAAAAGTGTACTAAGTTGAAGAGACATTTTTGCACGTTTTAATTTAAAAAAAATTGAAGTTGGTAAGCTGAAATTTTGTTGGTGCTTCATCCCAAATGTCCAGTGCTTTACAGCATTTGTAATTTTAAAGAAATTAAGAAACCTACATTTATGAAGTTGATTCTACAGTTAATTTAACAAAAAATCATAAGGGTTTAGTACACTAGTGTAATACAGTATTGCCAACCACAAACATTGAAAAATCATGAGTCAGATCCCCCAGAATTATGAGATGAGCTTAATCATGAGATTTTAAAGGATAATAAATTTTGGATTCTGTTTATTTGTCATTCAGTTTTTGAGCCTTTAGTGGATCATATCTTCAAACTTTTCTTTGCAATTATAAAGGACTACAAATTTACGTTTCTTTTTAAAAGAAAGGTGAGATTATTACAAAAAAACATGACTCCCAGGGCTGGGGCTTTAAGAAAGACAAACACAAAGACTAGCAACAAAACTGTGAGAACTGGTAATGGTTGTAATGAGTAAATTCAGTTTATAAAATTAGTCTATGGTAGCAATATTTCATAGTTAGTTTATAATATTTCTATTTAAGTATTTATTTAAAAAAATTCTTTCCTAGCAGCAGTATAGTCTTCAGAGGTCTTCTCTTCGAAGGAGAAAATCTTTTCCCATGCAGCAGGAGTTTGTACAAGCTCTCTGTATTGAACTGAGAGAGCTTTCCTGAGAAACCAAACTAAATTCTGAGGGTAAGTGCTGTTTTCCTCAGTTATTTTAATATTAAGAAAAAGGAGTGCAGAAGAAAATGAATAGTGGACCAGGTGCCTCATTTCATACTTTATCTCTCAGCTCAAAGATATAGCTGTTTTATTAAAAATTAACAAGTCTTTTTTAGGAGAGCAGTATGTCTAACCTGTATGCATGCACCAGACATTGGCGGCAGAGAAGTCAGAAAACTAAATGTTATGAATTATTTGTATAGGTAACCAATTTGTATAGGTAACCTAAATTTTAATTAGTGCTGTGCTGAATAGTTTTCTATAATTGAACGAGCTGGTCCTGTTACTCTTAGAAAATTTATTACACCCTTACACTCCCACCTTATAACATTTTGAGTGTTTGAACAGAGTAACAGAATAGCCACCAGTTTCGGTTACCTTTATTCTCTGTGAAGAACAAAAGAGATATCTGTATTATTACTACGAATATCATATATACACCTCTGTTTATTTGATTACTGTGATGCCAGTAGCTACCTGGGATCAAAGAGTTTATTTAATTCTGGGTGGTTATACAGATCTGCAGGAAGGCAGGCAGTGGCTTTAGAGATAATCCTAGTCACGAGAACTTAAGGGAACAAGCCCTGTGAAGTCTCCCTCCAGGCATGCTGGAGCTTCAGGCGGAAGTCGGGCACAAAAGACTTTTTGAACTGTTAAATTCATGTATAAGAAGGGTTGCACTCAGAGATTTGGTATGTGAAAAGGGTCACCAGTACAAAAGTCTGAGAACCCCTGGTGTGGACGATGATGTATACAGTGACCGAAGAAACAACCAAATGCCATTAAGAGTTCCCTGAATCAGCAGAGTCTAGAGGAGGAAAAGCTGCAGCTAGAAAAAAAGAAACTGGAGCTGGCCCAGTGCCAGCACGAGTAGAAACAGCACCACCGTGAGCAGGGTGTGAGAAAGAAGCTATGAAGATATGAATTGGACCTGAAGCTACAGCACAGTCAGTGCCTATCAATTTGGTAAGTGGGGACAGAGACTGAACACCAGCCTTAGGAGGCAGCATAGATTTTAAATGGTTACCTTGCTACAGGTATGGGAATGACATAGATGTATTTCTATATGCTTTGGAGGTGAACTGTGAAGTGAATGTATGGTATCTATCTCCTTTACTGACAGGGAAGACTGTCACCCATGGCCCAGAAGGACTATAGAAATTATGAGCCACGTAAGCAAGCCTTATTGCAAAAATTTAAACTAACACACAGCCTGTAAGAGGAAATTTGTAACCTCGGTCTCCCACATCAATTTGTGACCAGCATGGAGATAATGCCCTCAGCTTCTATCCTGCTCATTTGTGATGCACCAACTAAAAATGATCTCTCTGGCAGCTAATAAAAACCAGTGCTACAGCCTTAAAGCAGATGGTACATGTCAGACAATGTACCTGAGCTTGAGGATGGTGAGGAGACAGGGGATTTAAACAAGGAATAATTACAGCTCAGTAGGAGATCAACAAGCAGTCAATAAACCCTGCTCTGACTGGTGAAAACTCCTTAAGTAACTAGTCTTGGGATGTTGTTTGGTTCCTAGTGTCAGGCTAGGTGAGGAAAATCCTACACATCGAATGTCTACGGTATCAAATATTACTTTATTGTAAAGTTTCACACAAGGATTATGGGGCAATAGGGCAGAATTTTAGACGTAAAAGAAAATCAGAAAAATTGCAGACAGCTAAAAGAACAAACAAATCAATGTGTGTCTTCACTACCTCTGTATACATAATTAAGGCTATGTTTTAGCCACAGGTATTTTTAGTAAAAGTCATGGACAGATCATGGGCAGTAAACAAAAATTCACAGTTCGTGACCTGTCCATGACTTCTACTATATACCCCTGACTAAATCTTGGGACCAGATTTGTGCTAGGGGGGAGCAGCCCAGGACCTCCCCCACTCCCGCCAGTGTTGCAGGGTGGGGGGCAGTGGTGCGCAGCCCTGGACCCCTGCAGGTGTTGGGGGGTTGGTGGGGCTGGCAGGCTCCCTACCCGGCTCCCCAGAAGTAGCGATATGTCCCTCCCTCAGCTCCTAGCTCCGCGTGCTGCCCTCGCCCCAAGCGCTGGCTCCGCAGTTCCAATTGGCTGGGTACTGTATCCAATGGGAGATGCGGGGGCGATGCCTTTGGGCAGAGGCAGCGCACAGAGCTAAGAGCTGATGGAGGGACATGTTGCCACCTCTGGGGAGCCCCCCAAGGTAAGCGCTGCCCAGAGCCCTCACCCCCTCCCACGCCCCAACCTCCTCCCATATGTACCCAAACTTCTGCTGCTGCTCCTGGGGGATGACGGGGTGCGGTGGCCCGAGACTGCCTCAGCAGCAGCTGGTACAGCTGCCCGAGCTGCTCAGGCGGCCCCCGGGCCTGCCACACCAGCCGCTGCAGAAGTCATGGAGGTCCCAGAAAGTCACGGAATCCCTGAATTCCATGACCTCCGTGACTGTCTCACAGCCTTATACATAATGTATGACTGAAACATTATTGATTGCAGATACCTAGTGATTTAAGATGCATACAAATTATTTCAGAAACACAAAGATTATGCAATCAATCTATTACGAATAGCAGCATGAGATACAAACTCAGATCTCATTACCTCCCTTGCTGCTGTGGCTGAAGAATATCCAACAGAAGCTGCTTCACTTCACTAGGCGACAGCCGGTATAAATCCATGGGTGGCATATCCCCAGCACGGATTTTTAGTTCATACTTCATAGCATGGATAATCCATCTGAAATATAAAAAGGAAAATATTTATTTATAGGACATTACAAAAACACATACCTTTTGAAATGTATGAAACAGAACTTTTTAACAACATAGTTCTCCTCTACCTGGCCAGATAGCTGGAGAAAAAACATCATGTGGTTCCTTTTGAGTTTAACTATATATGTTTATATAGGATTCTGAATTACAGAACATATGCTTTTTACTAGAAGACAAGAAAAGTGCACTTTCCTAAAACAAAATGGTCTGATACAATACCCCTACAGAACCCAGAAAGATCATTTTTATGTAACTTGGGCTGCCAAGAGATGCATCAATAACTAGGTCAACAAGATGCTATTATACCAATTTTACTTTGTGATGGAGTTTGTTCAGATTCCCACAGTGTATTTTATCCAAACTGAAAGTAGTACTGAAACAGTTTTAGGAGATGGGTTGTAAAATAATATTGTTGTACATGTGCCATTTACATGGAAAATATGCTTGCCCCATGAATTTCCTCTTATATCACTGACCTTTACTGAAAAAGCATTACCTGTCCTCAGATATTAAAAAAGTCAGTTAATATTTAAAATTATTTTGCTGTTGTGATTTAATTAAAATAATTATGGAATCAATCATATTTTTCTGTTCAACATTCAGCCTTAGGTCTTAGGGATGCAGAATTTGCAAACCATTAGAAAGGAGATGGAAAATGGTTTATTTTATATCTTACAGAGACAATTAAGTCCTACAGTCTTTAACTGAATAATGAATATGAAAAGACACTGTATTGCTAGGTCAATTTGGGAAGTAGGATTACTCAGCTACCCTGTTTTCTTACTAAGCACAGTTCCTTCAGCACACAGTGGTATTTGCTGTCACTAGTTAAAATAAATTTGACTAGCTCTGGCCCTCTAGGGCAGGCATCCTGTAACATTACACTCAATAAAAGTAGTTTTAGGGCTTAGAGTCTCTGTCCAGTCACGATAGTGAAGGAATGAAGAGAGAATGAAATACACAAGTCTATTTCTAGCAAGTATTTCTTAGGGATTCACCTTTCACCATTGTATTCAACTTTCATACATACTTTGTTTAGAATACAACACATCCTCAAATTATTTAATGGTACCCAGTCTATTTATATAAACACATTTACAAGTCTTAAAACTTTGTAATTTCACAGATAAGAGTATCTATCTGTGATATTTCTGTGATGCCAGCAAGACTCCTACACCTGGACATATATTCTACATTGCTTTGCAGTGTAGAGCCTGATTAGGAGTCAAGAAATGGCCCAGAACAGGGAGAATAAATATGAATCAACAGGCAATGTAGGAATAACAGGCTATATAGTCTCTTCTTGGAAGAGAATTCACCGTGGTAAAGGAGAACAAATTGACAAGAGATTAAAAAGTTGTATCTGGAAACCTCCCAAACTAGTCCACTTTGTTCAGATATAACCAGATTATAACCTCCTGACTCTCACTGATCAGCAGTTAATCACAAAGGTAGTCCCACTGATTTAAACTATGACTACTCATATCTATTTATTTAAAGGAAAGACAGGATAGCACATGATATCTGGTACTGAACACACTATTTAAGGTGTGCCTGTTATCCCTAATGATTTTGCATATTATCCTTCTCCATAAAAAACAGAGAAGGCTGGTATCCATAGTCACAAAAAAGGGGAAAATGGAAGAGTTGGTGTTTAAAATGCACTGTACTGTATAGGCATAGCTGAAAAAAGTGAGTTTCACCATACAGACACTGCTATCAATATTAGCTGCCATTTAAAAGAACCTGTATACAGTGTTGGTCTCAGCATATTAGAGAGACAAGATGGTTGAGGTAATAGCTTTTATTGGACCAGGGCCGGCTCTACCGTTTTTGCTATCCCAAGCAGCGTGCCGAATTGCCGCCGCCGTGAGTGGCTGAAAAGACAGAAGCTACCGCCAAATTGCCGCCGCAGGCGGCTGAAGAGAGAGGCTGCCGCAGAATTGCTGCCACCGAGGAAACGCTGTAATGGCACACGGACTGCTGCCCCTTGCAGATCGCCGCCCCAAGCACCTGCTTGGAATGCTGGTGCCTGGGGCTGGCCCTGTATTGGACCAAGTTCTGCTGGTGAGACAGACAAGCTAACGAGCTTACACTGAGCTCTTTCTCAGGTCTGGGCAAGACCTTTGTGTAAGCTCGAAAGCATCTCTCCCACCAGCAGAAGTTGATCCCTTGCCTACCTTGTCTCTCTTTTAGAAGAACTGTCATAAAAAGCATAAAATGTTAAAAGCAAATTATATTTGGATTGTTTAATGGAATATTAAAACTGCTTATAAAAATTGGCATGTTTCCATTACAATACAGTATAAATTAGAATGATATTATTTGCTCACTGGAACTCATCTGGACTGAGTCACCTGTCTTCTACTTTACAGATTGAACACAAAATAAGAGCTTGTGTTTACTGTTTAGTTAGCCTCAACTTAATTGACATCTGACATCTTTCAGATATGTTCTTGAAAAGGCATTGCTGGCCCTGTATTCAAGAATGTAACTAATCAGTAAAATGGCACTTTTACACCATCAGTAGAGCATCACAATGTATTTTGATACATCACTGTTTATTGTTCATGCCTTTTTTAAATTAACTTTTTTTTAAATCATTATATAATGTGGTACTCAGATTTTATTAAATTTGGATGACTGTATCACTTTTTCTTTCTCTATAAGAAACTTAATATCAAGACTTCACTGAAACTTGGAAGCTATGTTTGGGTCTGGCACAAATGAAATGCCTCAAAATTCCTGTGTCATACATATGCCGTTTTAATTTAAAAGTGTTTTCTATGAAAGGCTAAAAACTTGAGCAATGCCCTTCAGAATACAATTTTCCAGGCCTTACATATAAAGTAACAAAAGAGCAACCTCCTTCAAGTTAGTTCTGATATCCATACCTACATACATAAACAGGACAATATATAAAACAAGTATCCAAGATTTTGCACTTAGTGGAATGTCTCTCAATAAATAAATAAATAAATAAATAAAGGTTTTTTCCCCCTCTACTAGGTGTAAGATTTCATTACAGAGAAATTTAAGTTATAGTTACTAAAAATATAAAAGACAGATACTAGACTTATAACCTAACAATTAAGTCTGATTTTTCATATGCTCATACATTCAGTCAGGCTGAGACAGATGTTGTTTATTTCAGCCAATAATTGAACGTGAAGCAAAGAGACATACTTTTAATGGTGCCCACCTTTTGATATGTAGCTCTGATATTCCATTTGTGTATGCCTTTGTATTGTTATATTTAAGAGGAATGCTATTTGAAGAGAAATATTGTTTTAGTTCTCTCAGAGTTTCCATGTTTGTAGCAGGGAATTGGAAAGGAAACTGCTTATAATTTCCCAATTCTCTGGCTGTTTCTGTGCCAGCAATAAGCTGCTGTACACTCCACCATCTGACAATTATTCCCAAGGGACCACTTGCTAACTTGTGACTGATAAGTGTGCAGGGCATCCTGACCCAGGCCCATTCCCCACACCAGTCATAAGCCTTATGCTGGGCCTGAAGGAGGGCGTAGTATAGGAGCTACCTATATGCCTGCTGGGGACCCTCCTACATGGGGGGGAACCCTAGTTTGGAAATTGTAGCTGTTTTCCACTCCCCTCTATACCCCCAGAATAGTGCAAAAGAAGTAGAACAAGACTGAGAATCTGTACATAATGCCTACTCATACATTGGGCAAAGATGGGCTCATAGTACATGAGCTGCGTGTTACCACCTTCAACAAATGATTAGCAGATGGGTATACTGGACTTTTTAAAAAAAAACAAACTTGCAGTCTCAAACTCCCAGCCTCCCCCAGTAGTCAAAATTACAAGTTATTAATTCAAATAAACTCAAGACAAACTCACTCATGTTTGCCTCTGTTTTAAGAGTGATTCCACAGTACAAATTGAAAAGCTTTGCGGTCTCCATTTAAAACCCTAAATTATTCACACAGTTTCTGTGTATGCATGTAGACTGAATCACTGTTTATAAAACTTTTGAATGAGTCCCCACTTCAGGAAAACGAAACCATTTACATGCCCCAACCCTGCAACTCCACCATGTACTGCTGAGGTAGATCTTCAAAATAGGATACATCATGTTCTTTCTTACATGCTTTGATGAGCTATGATATAGTTAATGTTGACACTTAAAATTTCATCATTGACACCTAACTTAAAGCCCATTCCAATGACAATACACACCTCAAAGCTATTGTTTCAGACTCTACAAACTCATACAGATGTCACTGCATTGCATCAGTTACATTGACTTCATGTTCTGAAAGTTCTCTCTGCAACTATAACTAGAGACTTTTTAAACAAATGAATTCTGAAACTCTAGAAAACAAATGAGAGATATATCCATGTCTCCACACCGAGGGTAGTCCTTTAGGCATGCCTCATCTTACGGGAAACACTGACTTCAATAATACAAGTGCACTTTCAGATATTTTGTTCAGAATATAAAGTCATTCATTCCTCCTTCACTTTCCTGCCAAGTCCTGAGTAGCACCCTGACACCATAGATGTCAGTAACCAGGAACATTTTCCTGATTCCCTTTTGTGCTAGTTATGTCATCAAGTGTGGCAAGGGACTCAAAGTCAGGACGTATGGCAGGATAAGTCATTTTCAACTATAAAAAAATATATTGACTTTTAAAGACTAACAAATACATGTCTGTTGGTGATTTAGGATGTTCCACAAAGTTTTTGAATAAAGATTTGAAGCTTATCTTTAAAAATCACCATGCAACCAAGGGTTTGATATTTTGAGTTAATGAGAGAGATGTGCCCCATTTCTCAGTGTGTGGTGAAAGACAGAAACAGGTGTCACCCACATGAAAGGAAGCTGTATTCTACAAGAGATATATTATCAATGAAAACATGGTAATTTGAAGGTTTGTGTACTGCACTTGGATAATAATGATTCAGACAGCCATATGATATGATGATTAATGGATAGTAAGATAGCTATCTACATGGCTAAATCTATCATTACCCCAACTCTCATATCAAAAGTCAGAAGCAAACTCATAGAAATTGCTTTTAGTGGATTATGGGTTCAGAACATCAATTGCATTTATTTTCTTTGCCTGGACAAAGCAATGTCATTGTCCTGTTACTAAAATACAGTAATTACCTTTGGAATTGGTTCACAGACACAAAGATGCAGTTCAGGCATCAATAGGAGTTCACTTACCGACAAGGTATTTTCTGTTTGTAATTGCTTATGTGAGGTGTTCTGACCATATAAAATGTGGAGATGAAAAATGTCTGATATAATAAACCTTTAGAAGTATCTCCTGCTAAAACCTGAGTGACAGAGCTTGGGTAGAAAGCAGGTGATTAGAGGTTGTTACAGTAATGGGTCTGCCAGGAACTTGATCTGTTTCAACATCAAAGCCAGACTACAAATCAATAATGAGACACCAAATCAAATCATCATCAGACTTGAATACTATTTCTGTGAGAAAGTTAATTTTACTTATTGAAGTGGGTGATAACAGTAAAATGAAATTGAATCTATAGGATGAAACCTTGGAACAGAGAGGAACACTGACACACTGGGATTGGTTTAAAGAAGATTCTGGGGTGAGTAATGTGAATAAGCAGACATTGCAGAAAGTATGTTTTACAATGAAAAAAACAGTTGCACTTATGAGTGACTCTATCAAATATGAACTGTTAATAAAACCAGTATTTTAGTATGACTAAAGATAAGTTGACTTGAAAACACTGCTACTGCCCATGTTTACCTTGCAAATTATCCATATACTTGCAATTACATTCCTTCTGGAATGTCTGCCAAAGAACAGTTATCTACCCTACAGTAAATGTGGTCTTCAAGATGTGTTGTTGGCATGTATTCCTCTTCTGGTGTGCATGTGCTCCATGCACACAAAATCATAACCTTTTCAGTAGCAGTGTCCATTAGGGCCTTACCTGTGCCCTGCACACCCTGTGGCTGAGGTCATAAAGGATAGGGCATCTGCAATTGTTCTCCAGTTCCTTCGCTAAAAGATTATCTAGATTGCTAGGAACTCCATTGTAGTGGGGAGGAGGCTGGGTTGTAGAATACACATGGACAAACATCTCAAAGAACCACAGTTATTGTAGGGTAACACACCATTCTTTCTTCTTTGCGTGACTGTCTACATATCTTCCACTTTGGGTGACTCACATGCAATAACTCATCATGGAGGTGGGTACTCAGTCTACTGAAGCAGTGAGTGCAGGACATCTGTACTGAAGTGGGCATCATATCTGGAGCCCTATACCAAGCAGTAATACTGAGTGAAGGTGTGACCTGAACTCCACGTAGTTGCTTTGCAAATCTCCAAAATAAGGACACCTTTTAATGAGGCAGCCTGAGCTCTGGTGGAATAGGTCCTAAACTGTCCAGATCGGTCTAAGTGGCCCACCATGTAGCATGTCTTAATATAATCTGAGACCCATTTTGACAGTCTTTGAGTGAAGATTGGTTGTCACTTCATTCTATCAACAAATGCTATGAACAATCTAGGAGAGTTTCTCAACAGCTTTGTTCTGTCCAGATAGTAAGAAAGAGGCCTGACATCCAAGGTGTGAAGTTTAGCTTCTGCTCATGTGATGCAAGGCTTGGAGAGGAAGACAGGTAGATGGGTCATCCAATTTATATTAAAGTCAGAAATGACTTTAGATAAAAGCTTCTGGCAAGGTCTTCATGTAACTTTGTCCTTGTGGAATAACACAAAGTGGTCCTTCCATAAAGGCCTGAACCTCTCCTATATTTCTGGCTGATGTTACAGCAACTAGGAAGGCAATCTTCATGGAGAAGTGGTACAAGAAGCAGGTCACCAAGACCTCAAAGGAAGCTCCTGTCAAACCTGTTAAAACAATGTTGAGGTCTCAGCACAATGGAGTCTCTTTGGTGGGATGACATGAATGAGAGCTCTGTGAAATCTATCCACTCTTGGATGAGAGAAGACAGTTTGGCCTCCCAGTACAGGATGGTGAGCAGAGATAGCCACCAGGTATACTCTTACGGAGTTGATGGAGAGGTTCAGATCCTTTCAGATGAGCATGTAGTCCAGGAAATGACTGCCTAGGAAGGAGTACTGCAGAAAGGGATCTGGGGATCATAGTGGACCACAAGCTAAATATGAGTCAACAGTGTAATGCTGTTGCAAAACAAGAGAACATCATTCTGGGATGTATTAGCAGGACTGTAATAAGCAAGACACAAGAAGTAATTCTTCCACTCTATTCCACTCTGATTAGGCCTCAACTGGAGTATTGTGTCCAGTTCTGCGCGCCACATTTCAGGAAGGATGTGGACAAATTGGAGAGAGTCCAGAGAAGAGCAACAAAAATAATTAAAGGGCTAGAAAACATGACCTATAAGGGAAGATTGAAAAAATTGGTTTGTTTAGTCTGGAAAAGAGAAGACTGAGAGGGGACATGATAACAGTTTTCAAGTATGTGAAAGGTTGTTACAAGGAGGAGGAGGAAGAAAAATTGTTTTTCTTAACTGCTGAGGATAGGACAAGAAGCAATGGGCTTAAATTGAAGCAAGGAAGGTTTAGATTGGACATCAGGAAAAACTTCCTGTCAGGGTGGTTAAGCACTGGAATAAATTGCCTAGGGAGACTGTGGAATCTCCATCATCGGAGATTTTTAAGAGCAGGTTAGACAAACACCTATCAAGAATGGTCTAGATAATTAGTCTTGCTATGAGTGCAGGGGACTGGACTAGATGATCTCTCGAGGTCCCTTCCAGTTCTATGATTCTATGATGTCAGACAGCAGTGCTTTAAAAGGGAGATAGATGATTATCTAATGCCCTGATTGAGAAACTCTTCCATTTAGTGGGACAGGCAAGTCTGGTGGAGTCATTTCTGCTGCAAACCAGGATGTTTTCAACTGTTGAGAACAGAATTTGTCAGTGGATGTCAGCCAGCCAGCATCCAGGCTGTGAGATGCAGGGATGTTGGCTTCAGGTATAGATTTGTCCCTCCAATTGTGTGATCACATCTGGTTGTATCAGGAACACAATCGGGGAGCCATGCTGACAGGATCATGAGGTTGGAATACCAAAACTGCCTGGGCCTTGCTGGGGCTATTGTTGTTAGGTCTGCATCTTGTCTGATCTTCCTGAGGATTCCTGGTATCAAAGGAATTGGTGGGTAGGAATACATGCATCCCAGTGACCATGGAATCAGAAAGAGGTCTGACAGGCGCACTCTACTTGACTCCTTCTTGACCCTCTTCCCAGACGTAGAGGGTGGAAACTTTCCCTTGACTGTTTCCTCTCTGGAAGCTTTGTATTTCTTTCTTGGTACAGGAAGGGAGAACAGTGCTGGGATTTGCCAATATCTGCAGGTGTTTCTCTCACTTAAGCTGCAGCACATGACCCTGAGTAAGACTAGGACAGCTGTGACGGTAGCTTGAGAGCTGCCTCCGTCAGCAGGAGCTTCAGTTTAGCTTCCCTATCCTTCTTCATCCTAGGCTCGAACACCCTGCAAATCTAGAACCAGTCCTTCACATGTGCTTTCCCCAAGCACTTCAGGGAGCTATGGTGCGGGTCGCTCACTGGCAGAGGCCTGGAGCAAGCAGCACATGACTTGAAACCTGGTGACTGGGGTATACCTCAATACCAGGAATGGGGGGGGGGGGGAGAAACATGTCCTTTTTTTTTTTTTTAAACACACACACTCTGTCTCTCTCTTTCCCAAAGAGACCACATGGAACCTCCTATATGGTTCCCAAGCGAAGCAGTGATTAATTTAAAACTGTTCTGGTATAAAACAGAGTTCCAATGACCATTTCAGGTTGTAAGAAAGAACTGAGCAGGTCTATGGGTGGCTCCGCCTTTAATATCGTCACGCAGTGGCATGCGGCAGCAGAATGAGCTCAAGTCACCCAACTGGTACCGCTGAGGCAAGCAGTTTCCAACAGTCATGTACTGGATGCACCAACACTAAGAGTGGAATGTACATGTGCAATCACTTCAAGAACTAAGAAAGTTTAAGCTTTCCATTAAGTTTTTTCTTCATGATGATGCTCCTCTACTGTACATAAATACAATTTTACATGATAGTAGAATTAAATTTTTAACTTTACTGACATAGCATTTAAAGAAAAGAAGTAATATTTCTCATCTAAAGTATATGGTGAATATAGAAAAGCAAAAATAAAACAGCAGGGGACCTATTTTTAGAATAAATTAAACATATATAGTTCACACGAAATCTAAGAAGCTTCAGCACAAAATTAGTAATTCAGAAGATGAGGATGTTATCCAACAAAAATAATATAAATTGAATCTGAAAAAGGTAAATCAGCAGTCAAGCAGAAACTACTTGAGAAAGAAAAGATAGCATCATAAAATCTCGGAAAATAGCCTCCATTTTAAAAGCTTTGTTTAGATGTAATAAAGTGACTCCACCATGTAACACTGCATAAAAGTAATACTCATTATACTGCGCACTGTATACAGCTTGGCAGAGTAATGTGAATCTGACTGTGACTTGCGTGATAAAAATGTTTTAATAGAGCTAGTATAGAAGAACTATATCCTGCTGAATGATCTGAAGTTTGGGTTGGAAAGACAAGTATATTCTCTGAAAAAGAACATGTACGTGATATTTACCTGAACTAACTCTAATTTAGCTGGAAATATTACTATAGCAGAATACATATCACATTAAACTAAGTGCAAAATAAACTAAGACTTAGTGCAAAATATAATAAATAAATAAAAGCTTCAGTATATTTGCTTAAATAAATCACTAGCGCACCAGGGCCCTGATCTTAGCTGGGGCATCTTGTTGCTACCATAATACACATAAATAATAAAAAAAAAAAGAAACAAAGACATGTTACTGACCCAACTCGTATTTTTAACATGCCACTAAATAGTTCAGGTGAGTTTGAGATGATCCAGCCAATATGAATGACAAGTTCTTGTTGAATTACAGCTTCCCTCTCATCCTGTAAATTACACTTGTCGTAGAGGATGTTCTTAATCACTCCTGGAGACAAGGGATTGGAAATAACTTCTTCTTCATGGCCAAAAGCTCCAAGAGTCACCTAAGAACATATTAGCAACAATGTAGGGGAAAAAACAGGAACAACAGATGACAATTATAAGTTAGACTTCATAGTCTAAGCTTTTCCTGGTAGTATTAAAACTGCATTCGGGGTAAAATATAGTGTGGTGTCAACTGATTGGTAAGAGTAACTGGCCCAAGAGAAAGAAACCTTAGTAGGCCATCACTTTATTTTGGAACAGTTTGGATAGTTTTCTAGATAGTACTTTCCTTTCCCAGGTCATAGCTTTCTAGCAAGCCTTCCTTAAAATTAAGGAATCATGATTCTTGTTACTGTTTTCTTAATATTTTTTTTCCAAAATTGTGTTCTAGGTTTTAAAATTCTAATGCAATCAAGATATTGGACTAATTAGCCAAAAGAAAAACATGCTTAAAAATGTAAAATTTTAAAATTTCTCATTTACTGTAAGTGAAACAGAGAAACACACACTCTTCCTGACATTTAAAAAAATCTACATTAAAAATGTTTTGACCAGGACAGGTTAATAAAAAAAGGTGAAAATAAGCAACTACAAACCACTCTACATGCACATTGACTTTCCTACATAGCACCAGAAGCATGCTACCAGCCCTTCGTGTTTGGAATAACTTCATGATGAAATGGCCCAATATATATATTTTTCGAATTGAAAGAAACTTTTTATAATCATATTATAATTACTTTAAACTTTTTGTGCCAGGAGAGCAAACAATAGTCCAATTTAGGGTCTAGGACAAAGGCAGAGGTGTAAAGACAGAAAAATGTGAATGGTGAAAAGTTCCCCACTCACTGGCTACTCATAGTACACAATTTACTAATATCCTTTTTAGCTTTTTAGGTTCTATATATTAACTTTTTCTTTAAATAATGTTTTACTACTTGCTTCAATGTCCTTTTGTATACTAATTCTTCCTTAAAATTTCTCACATATATTTTCCCCCTTAACTTTAATTGCAGCATGTCTCTCTCCTCTTCCCCATCTAGTTCTGGTCTTCTCAACTATCTACTCTGTGTTGCTCTCAACTTCATTAGATATGCATACATTTCTTAGCACAAGTATATGCAGAACATTATATTTACTAATTTTTATTTTACTCAGTTCTTTTGTTATTTAATAAATGAGCTTTTTGAGTCTTGTACTTTTTAAAGTATCTGAGACCTACAAAATGAAAGAGCCTATATAGATTTTTTTCTCTTGATCACCATTGCTGAATGCAATTCTGAAAAATGCAGACTTACCTGTTTGCCCTGAACTAAAACATTAGTAATAGATGGTGCAAGGCTGTCCACTAGTTTACCTAAAAGGCTTGCTGCGAAGCGCACAACAGACCTGAGGGCAGAAAACAGAGCAATCCCACTGGATATCAAATGCTAGTTTAATGAATTCAAATATGTGTTTGAATTTTGTCACCACATTTGATAAGTCCCAAAAGACTAACCATGAATATACATATAATTTTTTGAAATGTCACTTCATACAGTTTTTCTTTTTTATTAATCACTAGAGCAAGTATTCAATAATAGCTGTATTGGGAACAGTTAGAACTCATTAAACTATGGACTGCAAATAATAAGCTGGCTTTCTTTTCTCTCACAACATGTTAAGAAAACAGCATGTTATCATTATTTCTTCTGTCAAAGAATGTCTGTTTTTGTTTGCCACCAATGTTTTTGTTTGCCACCAATTTGCAATTAGTGAAAAATTTCTCTTTGGTAGATGTTTTGGTTTGTTTTTGAAAGATTTAGAAATTTTCAAGCAAACCATATTACTCATTCTTTGCAAAGGAAATAAAGCATTTAACTTCTCAGAAAGTTATACTGAAAGATTAGGCAAAAAATTTTGTTGTAAGAGTAAGTACAGCATGTGCAACAAATATTTAAATGACATTTTTGACAATTTTTGCCTCCAGGCAATATTTTATATGTAAGCGATGAAAAGAAGGGAATCATGTAAAGTGCTGGGTTTAAAACTGGCTGCAAATTTAAAAAATAACTAGAATTACACGGTATTATTACTATTAAAAAGTAATATTTAACTTTATAAAACATAATTTCATGACAAAATGGAAACTGAAGTTTAAGCTAAGTTTAAGCTTTTCTTACATGGGGTTTGTAGCTGCAAAGAATCATTTATCAAGAGAGTTAATGAACAAGTTACAATATTCAATAAAGTTAGTACAAAATCCATCAACCCAACTGATACTGACTTCTGTGAAAAATGGTGTGCACTCTTTCAAAATCAAGAGCAAAGCATTTCAAAACTGCGCTAGCTGATCCATCAAAATGCAAGTAAGCCAACAAATCTCAAGCAGCACTATTTAAGACCTCTGTGCACTTTACCTGTTTCCCATGTACCAGCAAAGTAGTAATATGTGTGGCTATAGAGGAAGCAAATTTCTGTGTAAATGCAGCACTGTAGCGTACCATCAACCTAGGTATGTCATATGACAATCATAAAAGAGAAATAAAAAATAAGACTTTACATATTTTAGTTTTATAAAATGCCTCAGTTTTCTAAGTATTAAAAATACCAACAATGAAAACATTTGGTTTATAATTGGATACAGGTCCATTTCATTTATTAACTGACTAAAACTAAAAAACTGAAATCAATTCTTGTATTTATGTAGTTAATATCTTTTCCAAAAAACACCTTATTGGTTAACAGTATTTACAAGGTGAGAGTGGGCTTCATCTTAGGCTCAAATCTTGTTTTCTATACTAAATAATGAGATTTCTATTCAACTTTCAGTCTGAATAAAGCAATTACTCAAACTACATGTAAAATACTATACTTTACTTTCCCAACCCTTTAAAAATTATTTTGGTAAAGCCATCATTAACCCAAATGTCTTCAGGAACAATAAGCAGTAAGCTGCATAAATGTAGCTACTTTTGTTATTAATTTAATTTTTTTGACTACCAACCTTGCTACTGAAAGCCATTATTTTATACTGTTGTAACATTCTCCCCAAGAGATGATCATGTCAATTACCCTACTAATTCTAATTCTTTTTGTTTGACTAGTACTGTATGTTTACCATGCAACCTGTTAAACGGACATATTTTAACACAATTCTACAAGAAAAAGTAATACCAGTCACCCTGATTTCAGGGACAACGTCGACAATCACAGTTTATACTAATGGGTCTTCACATGGCTACAGACCAATTTATGAAGAATAACATTTATTGCTCTGATCACTGAGCCATCTGCTTTGTGATATATTTGTGACAGGAACAAGGTACATCACATGTACATTAATTTCCATTTGTTTCTTTATGTTAAGAGATACAGGCTAGATCTTCAGCTGGTGTAAACTGGTATGGCTGAACTGAAGTCAGCAGAGCTGTGCTTCTTTACATTACCTAAAAATCTGGCCTTATGTTTCATAAACATGAGGAAAACAACATTTATCTGTCAAACAAAAGTGAAACACAAAGATATTATATACAAACCAGAGCTTTTTGCTGCCAGCTCGTCTATAGATTCTTTCAATCTGATCAGAAACAGTACCTAAACACATGAAAAAAATAAAAGCTGTAGTGACTTTTATTCAGCAACAATAAAATAAGTTTGATAGAGATGTTAGTTAATTTTGAACCAGATTCAGTAAAGCACTTAAGTACATGTTTAACTTTAAAGTTTAAATTTAACCTGCCACCTAGTCATCACCTGTGTCCTTTGACACCACTCAAGTAACTCTGACTAATTTTCGTCAAACCTGTTGGGATACCATAAGAAAACTCAATAAATCAAATGTTCTACAGCATTTTATAATTTTCATATAAGCAGCCAGCTAAAATACATGTAACATAAAAAAATAAAGTTGGTTTCTTTTCTGTTGCTAAGTATATAATAACTTTTCCTAAATGTGAATTATTGGCTTATTTTTCAAAGATTTTCTTTTTGATGACTACCTTGAAGGATGGCTGAAGATTTAAATAGACCAAAAATGGGCATTGGTAAGAATGTCCAGAAAATGAAGTCTGACAGTTTTATTACAAATAGACTAGTAATGCAGCAGCACTTGTAATAGCTCAATATGCATTATTATACAATATTGCACTGCTCAGAACTCGTTTCCTATATCACCTTCCCCCAAATCCACAGGCCCTGCTGCACTAATTTTGCCTCAATGGTAAAGGATTGAGAACTGGGAGTTGCACGGAGACCACTCAGTGAGAAGTCAGAGTGGGTGCTGATAACCATTCAATTCCTTAGGCTTGAAATATCCATCAGATTTAAAATTCATAGATGAGATGCACTTATATCCACCCCCCAGGTGTAGCAGCAACCTCCCTTCAATAGACAATGTAGGGTGCATGAGAGAGTTGATTTGCAAGATCATAGCTTGTGGATATGTAAATCTGAAGGCCCTGGGCATGTCAGCTGGAAGGACTTAGGTCCTTCAAACCATTATTGGTAGAAGTGGAGGTTAGGTAGGAAGAGAATATTTTATTTATTTATTGTGTACAACACATATTCAGTGTTGAATGTCAGTCTCACTGCCCGTGTGGGATAGCCTAAGAAATTAGCTGGCCAGGGACTCTAGTCAATGATTTGTACTCTTTAATGCAAGATCAGTAATTATTAAAGTTATCACTATCCACTACTTCATCTTGGATGAGGCCTCTGATTTGCACAGATTAGTACTATCTGATCAGAAGGCAATGCAAGAATTTTATTAATCCCAGAGGTCTCCAGATGAGTACTTGCTTCATTATGAGCTGAGGATCAGGGAGATGAGGTGATTGTGTTGGTTGCAACTAACCTTCAATGTGGGAGGTTTCCTATGAACATTTTCCATTAGAGCAAGAAACTACATATTCAGAGTAATGACCACAGAAAGCTACGGAGGTGTCTAAGCCCACAACAAATTACTTTCCAGACAATTTGGGGTTGTGGGAGGGTGAACACCTCCCTGATGTTCAGAAGTAGACCACGTGTCTGGATACAGTGGCCAAAATTCACAAAACCTTAAACATGTTTTTATAATACAATGAATCAACCTTTCACACATCCTTTATACCTGTCAAAAATGCACGTGTTCTGGAACACCCTATTCAGTGCACTCCCAAAAACTTTAAGAGTTGCTATCTTTGCTGAGCCAAGCTTGTGTATTTTAGGGGTTTGGATGAGTTGGTATTACCAGTTAACATTAAGAAATTGACTGCAGTAACTATTTTAGTGACCAAAAGAGTTATTTTTAGAAAATGGAAATCTGCAATTCCTCCCTCATATACCGACTAGCTTAGTGAGCTCTCTACTACTCCACTAATGGAAAAAATGATTGTGCCTAATAGAAACACTTGGAAGAAATATGAGGGTGCCTTGTCACACATGAAACTACTGCATACTTTTGCAGTTTAGTATATTAGTCCCTGATGCTCATAAGACATCATAGAATATCAGGGTTGGAAGGGACCTCAGGACGTCATCTAGTCCAACCCCCTGTTCACTTACATGTTCTTACTTATTTATCTATTTAGTCACTTTAGTAATTGATGCCCTGCACAACCTCTATGGATTAAGGTTTTTTGTTTGTTTGCTTGTTTTTGTTTTGTTTTCCAGGTTTTACAAATAACAAATACTGAATGTTGTTATTTATATGATATTTCCATCTTGTGAATATATTCATATATGTTTTGTGTTTATATTGTATATATTTACAATATAAACACAAAACAAATAAAAATAAAGTTAAATAAAACAATATTGTTAAATAAAAACAATAAAAATAAAGTTAAAAAAATAAAATACAATGAAGCATGTTGTATTTTTTAGTACTTTCCAGGATGTGTATTATACTGCGATACTGCATATAAGGTGTATTTATATTACAAGTGCCAAGTCTCCATCATGTGCACTAACATAGAATTAGACCATCTTCAGGTAGAGCTCTGTGAAATAAAGTAGTGGGTAAACTATAATACCCTACGATTATCCAAGGGAGAAAATGTGAAGCAGAGTCCTAATTCCACCTCTGATCACCTCTTTCTCTGGGATGTGTCTGTGGGTTGAGGGGTGGGAAACAGTTTACAGCAGCCTTGAAAGGGTACAGCTCACACCACTGGCCTGTATGGAGCCATAGCTCCCCCACTCCCCAACCCTTATTTTCCCCTTCCCATCCGTTTGCTTCCTGAGGGAAGCAGAGCTGGTCCCAATCTACCATTATCTAGGTTAGCATTATTGGATTATTATTATCTTATGTTTCGCAATGTCTTATGTGTATTTAAATTCTGCATTTTAATACAAAACTTTGATATAAAACTGAAGCAGAATAACCTCTATAGATAATATTTTGAAATAAAATCTGATTTTACAAAATAAGGAAAATAAAACAAAACCATCCATATAAGATTCCTAATACACTTTAGACTAAGAGGCAGAGGCACACACAACCTGTCTTCAGCTTCATTTTATTATACAAAATCAAACCCTTTCTGACAAAAATTGTTTGCTCAGAATTATGAATAGGCAACATGCTGCATGCAAACAATTTAAAAGAGTTACTAGATTTAACAGCTCATTCCACACTACAGTATATTGATGTGCATTTTCCATCTAAAGCAGAAACTGCTTTAATAGAGAAGAAAATAGCTACACAACTTTTTGTAACCATGTCCATTATTCATGTTCATTAGAACTACACAGAAAACTGCCTCCTCTAATATTTAGAATAGTCACATGAAAGGATATCTCACCTTCCTTGGTGATGAAATTCGGTCCTTCCTTTTTGAGCAAAATACTCAACAGAATTGCTTGACTTGCTAGGCAATTGCAGTCCTAAAAAAGAACAACTTTCAGATTTAAATGACTAGCAAAAGGCATCACAGTTATTACAAATTCCACACGAACCAGAAGACAATTGTTTTAGCAGTAGCATACAACATACATTTCAAGGAGAAAGTCTCCCCTCTCCTCAAATGCTAAATCTTCATTTGGTCCCCCTACAATGGTAACCAAATAGCCAAATTTAGATTTTCAGTGGGAGTTGAGGGCTCTCGGCACCTTACCAGATCAGGACCTTAGTGATACCCCAGTTATATAATTATCTCTGTCTTCATTTTCTATCTCCTCTGAAGGAAAGAGTGGCACAGCAACACTGGTACAGAGTTTGGGAATTCTCTTTTCACTGCTGCTTTAGAATGGCTTTTTTAAGGACATATATTAAGGTTCAATAAAGTTGCACCACTTAGCTCAGAAAGATCATTCCTGTCTCAGTGCCCTTGACCTCTACCATTTGCAAAACAAATGCTTGTGATCAGATGACTAACTGACATGATAGTTTTCCAAGTTCCCACTAAGACAGAATATTGAAATGCGAAATACTCATTCATTGTTGGTTTCTGGGTACAGGAAAAATACCCAATTGAAACTTATATAGTTGATCTTACCGTCAAAAGTCACCAAAAGGTCATCAGTCTGTCTTAGTGGATTTCAACCATTCAGGGTTTTTTTGTTTTTTGGGGGTTTTTTTTGGAGCTGCAGTCTAGATATGAGGTATTTATTCATATGGGATGCAACCATCTCTCCCCATTTACAATATTTCAGGTGTTACCAGAAAAAAAAATAATATGGATTCTATTAAAGGGAGTATGGAAAACTGTTAGCTGGAATGTGGCAGCTCAGAGGGTTCTGTGGCACCTGGGGAGAGGGCTACAATGAGGGAAGACTCTTGAAGCAAATATCAGTGTAGGAGAAGCCAGAAGTTACTAGTTCTATTTAAAAACTGTGGAGAACAATTATATGAATTAAAAGAATTATTGACCCTGTTTCCAGATGCATTTAGATAAAAAATGTTGATGGGTGCTCAAAGAATGCCAGACCTCCACTCCACCTAAGCCCTTCTCTTTTCCCTTCCTTCACTACTCTCCCTATTTATGTACGTCATCTCCTGTTTTATTACCCCATGCTAACATGTTATCTCTGTGTAGGTTTTGTCTGGTCTTGCAGCTTTGACAAGCTGTAAAACTGCATTATTGTATAATTCTCTTAAAGACCCTGTGAAGCACGTGGTATTTGGAAACATATATTAGCCATAAGTCATTTATCTTTTTGTACTTTTCATTATCTGTTTATGAAAAAAAAATCAATAAACATTTAATGAAATATAAAGTTTCTGGCCAAGAAAACTGTTGAGAGTGGCTGCTGGGGTGACAATATTAACCATGTTCATCTGAAGAACGTGCTGTTAACTAGCAGAATTAAAACAAAAAAAAAATCATCTGATGAGAACTAGAACTAAACTACAGAACAATTTCTCCAATTTTCTTACATTCAGTTTCTCAAGAATCTCGTAAGTCGATCTGTTTTTCCAGTCATTAATATTTACTTCTGGTTGTTGTTCGAGTTCAGAAACATTTGGAGTACTAGTTTGTCTCTTGACTTTTGAATGTTTTGGAAGTTCCAGCTCCTCAAAACTCTTAAATTCGGGAGGCCTGAAAAAATAATTATTTAATTGTCCACACTTCAGAAGATATTTTAATTGTGAAAAACACCATAATTAGATCTCCCACATATCCTTACTCTTCTGTTTCACTGATTCTCAGAAAGTCAAGTTGTTCAACAACTGCACCAGATATTAATGTCTGGGGAGGAAAAAAAAAAACAAGCACTCAGCAAGACAGTATCAGTCTGTACATTGCACATACCAATTCTGAGATCAACAACATAACAAATTGCCCCCTACTAAACAGGAATATTTGAGTTAGACTGATAAGAAACTGCTATATTTTAAAATACCAGTTTCTTTTCAGTTTTCATGCACCTTTTCCTGCAAGTAGCAAGTGTAGTATGAGTGGCAAGTGTAGTATGTTATCACCACAAATCATAATAGCCTTTTTTCTACAATTACAGAAAGACTGGTTACATACCCTACAGTTATTGTGGTTCTTTGAGATGTAGTCAGTGTGGCTCCCATTGTAGGTGTGCAGGTACCTCACATTGCTGAGGAATCCAAAAAGCAGGGATAGAGAGCAGGTCATGGGAACATACTGACATCATCATCCTGAAGAATCACAGTTATTGTAAAGTAGCCATTCTCTCCTCTTATAGTATGCATTAGTATGCAGAGGTGCACCAAGAGGGGACAGGGCAGGGGACCCAGGCCCACCTTTGGCCATAGACAGAAGAGGCAGGAGCTGGAGATGGTGGCTCCTAGCACATCTGAGCCCAACAGGATGCAGAGAGTAGGCTTAGCTGCTGGCATGCCTGACAGAGGGTCCCTCTGGGGCCCCAAGCCCAGCTGCAGCCACTGCGTGGCTAGCCAGCCCCCATCCAGGCAGCTGGGGCCCAAGCCTCCCAGCTCCAGAAATCATGACCCTGGGGCTTCCCTCCCCCCCCCAGGAGCTCCAGAGGTGCCTGGGGTGGGGGAGCAGGTCTTGCCCCCAGTCAACCTCCCCCAAGGAGGGGAAGCCCCAGGGCCATAATTCCTGGAGTTGGGTTATTTAATTGCTTTTTACATTTATCTTGAATGAAGAGCACCTGTTATGCCCACAAGTTTGAATAAGGTTTCACCCAACTCCCAGCATAGCAAATCTATTGGGATTCCTTATTCTTAGGTCATTCCTTAGTCTAGAGGTACCTCCCTCTTGTCCCCATACATATATACATATGTACACATACGTCTACAGACAAATATTTGCGCTCTCTCTAACAACGTTAAGATTCTGTCATTAATATTTTAATATGCTTATTGATTACAATTAATTCATTTGATATTCATATGAATTTCATATATATGTACTTCTAGAGAAAATCTGTTCTAATAAAGCAGTTTTAAAGAGGACTTTCTTAAAAAGCATTGTGTTTTGATAGTTGTCAATAGGAGAAAAAAAACTGGATGCATGTCCTGTGAACTTTTAAACTCAGTTTTCATTTTACAATTTATAGTAAAATACCACAGTATTACACTGTAAGAGTTGATTGTGAAAATAAAAAGCTGCTTGCTTTTTTTTGTTTATTTTTATTGCGGATGTCCTCCAGCCATCTTTATGACACATAATCCTCTGGAACACGGCTGATGATGGAAGCAGTTACAGACAACGAAAGTAAAAATGATTAAGAACAGTGCTGGAAATTATTTGTAGGCTTGTAAGGATTAGGTTTTTAATAAGTAATTGTCCATTTTACTAGACACATACAAACATACAAAAAATATTTCCATTGATAATAAGTGAAATTTACAGTTAGGCAAAGAAAGAAAAATGCTGCTTGAGAACTATTAGAGTTTAATTTAAGAATATTTACTTTGTATATTTTGACATGTGATGTGGACAATTTAAGTTTTAATGGTTATAAAGTTTTAACTTTTTGAATCTCAACATCTACTGTCATTAAACAGATATTGTCTGTCAAAATTATGAAAAAATAAAAACTGAATTCTGCCAAGCCTAATTATATGTTGCCTGAAAGGATGAATACATTTTAATGTACATGTCACAAGCAAAGATTGTACATCCCCTTTTGTGAATTAAGATATTAAAGCCTAACTGTACATGTTCAGATATGTACATACAAATGTACAAGCTCAATATAAATTATGAAAAAGCAGTATAAAGTATATTGTTTTAATAGATGATGCGTTACCACCTCTTTGCAATTTCAGCCACTTTTTCAGGACTTTTTCCTCTTTAATGAAATGCACAATTTCCAAAATATGACAATATATTCAGGAGATTAAATGATTGAGCTTTTGCACATCCTGTAGTGGAAATTCTTGCATTTTCTACACATTTGGCATAATATATCAGCTGACCAAACTGTATGATAAGTTTGTAAGACAATTCTTAGACTAAAGGAACATATACATTATTTTCTGTCTAACAAATAATTCTCCTCAGTTGATCAGCAGGGCCTACAAATTTTGGGTGAGGAGGGGGAAAGGAGATAACAAGACTTCCTAAAACTCTACAAAACCTCAAATAAAAGTTTAGAGTTGAGAGAGGAATCAAAGATTCAAGATGATTCCTATTTCACCCAAATCAGTTTCCACATCCTTAGTTTAAAATTGTAGTAGGAAATAAACATTCACTGTATCATAGTTAATATACTATAAACCTAACCTAGTCAGTATATATTATACTGAATCCTGTGGAAATGATTACTTACCTTCACAGCTGCTTTAACAATATATTCTTGGAAAAATCTCAGTAGGTTTTCAAAGAAATATATCATGAAGAGATACTCAGGGGTGTGGGGCATAGTATATAACTTTATTTACTAGTGTCACATTCATCAACAATGCTCATCTCTAATTTTTGGTGCCCATGATTAGAATTGGATGGTGAAAACCCAGAGCACACAGAATACCAAGACACAGCACAACACAACCTCGATGAAAACCATCCTAGACCCAAGCCAGTTAAAAATGTTATTGAAATGTTTTTCCACCCTTCATGAATAAGACAGACAACATGAACAGCAGTGATTGTCAAATTGATAAAACAATTCTAAAAGGCTTATTAATTATTTAAAGTATCTTCAGGGAAAGGAATTGAATGTGGAGGGGAACAATGGTTTACTGAGGACTTTGAAATAGTACAATGTGTAAAATAATGTAAGAGCACACTGTAGATAATGTTTGAGAAATGTTTCTTGTGACAATATATCAATTTAATAAAATACAAAGTAATAAACAGGAGGCATTCCAGATAAACATCAAAAGCCCCCTGGAGCCTGCAGGTAGTGCTTTGCATGGATGGCAATGACATTGACATCAGGAACTCTAACTTATGATAGCCAGAGATTTTATGAACTAGGTAATTTACAAATGTTTATTTAAATGGTCATTGAAAGCATTTATTTTACTGTTAGAGCTAGGAATGTTCTCTTCGTAATTTTAACATTTTAGCTGCTTGCGGTAAACCCTAGTCTCCCCCTTAAGATTTATCTTGAGCAGCTAATGTATTAAAACTGGCTAGAATTTTAACATTAGTTAACATGTGAAACACACACTTTTCCCTGCTGTTGATATGGCCCAGAATAGAGCCCTTAAGCCTTGATATCAAGGGCTTGCCCTTTTGTGATAAATTCCACAAGACAGATGGCTGGAAGTAAAAATAAAATAGATTTCCTGCCACATTAAAAGGACCTTTGTTGAAAATATCAAAGCCCTGTGCTCCTGTTTAGAGAAAGCATGATTTACAGTGTACAGAAACTTAACAAAAGGCTTTAAAGAAAAGCAGAACCCTTGACTTATCTCATCTTTAATTTTATAACACTCAGTGAGGTATTAAAAAGTCACATGAGAAACCAAAGAATTTTGATGGAATAAAATGTCTGTAGAAATAATTCACAGTTCATGGACTAACACAGACTACTGCCAGAGTATGAATGCAACATTTAGGAAAAAAAAGAATACCTGCACTCTATCAACATGAACCTTCACTCCTCCAACAACTCCCTTTTTAAAGGCTGCCAGCATATCTAATATTGGGTTGAATCTGCTTCCCCTATAATTTTAAAAACAAACACATTAATATTAAAAATGTGAAAAATCACATTACAAATAATGATCTTCACATGTATTCCATACCTTATGTTATCCTCACGGATAAGCACGAGGAACAGGGGGCGACCATGCATCTTCCAATATTGCTTAATGAACTGTAATGCATTCTAGGTAAACATAAAAGTGTATGTGATTCATGCCAGGAAACATACAGTACAATATATTGTAACTATAACAAACAACTTAAAATAAAGGGTACTGCTATAAACCCAACAGATTACAAATCCCAAACAATTAATTTTTTCAGTTATGTATTTATTTCTTTTTTTGCAGAATGTAAGCAATTTGCAAACACTGCATAGCCACAGCTTTATAACAACATTGCTCTCATTATAGGTTAGGCACAAACCAACCAAGTCACCAGTCTGAGCAGAATGAAATATTGGATTACATCTACTGATCTGTATAAAGAGGGTTCTGATGTGAATAGTGAGTGAAAGTGCAGGGGAGATCATTGGCACCTTTTATACACCAGAAGTAGCTGCTGCAGCCCAGGTCATTTCACTATGAGGATGGGGGAATAGGGCAGGTGATGCTGGCACTAGAACTGGGGGACATTTTTTCAAATAGAATATTTGCTGAAAAATGCAGTTAGAGGTCAACTGAAACTATCCCCTATTTGACATGAATTCACTGATTAGTTTCATCAATAAAAAAAAAAGTCAGGATAGATTCATAAGGGGCCTTAGGTGCCATTTTTGAAACTGAAGAGGGGGTGGCAGTGGTCTGATACCTGATAGCCCCACGGTTAGAGCACTCACCTAGGACATGGAAGACCCAGATTCACATCCCCACTCTGCCTGATTTGAACTTGCAGATGAATGCCCTGCCTACAGGGCTATAAAGTATTCTAGGGTGGGTCTCTCTCAATTTCTCCTGTTGATGTCGTTCCACTTTGCATAAATAATTAAATATTCAACAGACCAGAGAGAGAGGAATGACCCTATAGTCTAGTGGCCAGGGCACTGATTTGGGAGGGTCATAGCCAGGTTCCAGTCCTTGCTGCAAACTGAACAACCAGTTATTCACATAGCTACACTGCTGCCCTTAACTGTGTTTCACCCAAGGAAGGCAAATTTTAATTTGTAGCCAAGGCTCCAGAAAAGCCCCAGCAAATGAGGCTTTCAATCAAAGCATCCCTAAAGTGAACTGGCCATGCCCCTTGCCCCTGCCAAATTTGTCTGTCTTTGGGGCTGCACTTGAGTTTCCCTGGAAAACAGGGGTTCGTGCATGTTGTGCCACTGCATTCTCATCCCCTCCTGGAGTTAGATTTCTGCCAACGTAGAACATCCACTAGGGTCTGCACTGGTCTAATAGTATATTAATGCTAATATTTGCATTGTTCTTCCCACCATAACTTTGCTCGTCTTACATTATATAGTAAGGTATACAGACTATATATTTTTTCATCCCCCTTTTTCAATCCTACATTTCATCAAACCTTTAGAACAGCACAATTTATTCTTAATATAGGACTTATTTCATCAGGTTGCATAAGATAAACAACAGATAAATACCTTAATGTCATCGATCAACAGCATAACATCCTGAGACATGTAGAAGTCACTTAGGTCAAAAATGATTGGGTAGCAAACAACAGTCTTTCCTAGTATTCGATAAATCTGTAGGAAGAAAAAGCTAACATTACCCATTTCTTTAAAATATATTAAACTAACATTAATACAGTTTAAAAAGTGAAAACACAGATGTAGTCTTGCAGAATTGTCAAAGTAATAATGATCTGCAAAAAGGACAACTGAAAAATCTAATTTGAAGAATCCTTGTTCTTACACAGTGAGCAAATCCACATTCTTTTTTAATCACAGCGGTTCACCCAATCATGATCAAGCTTGTCTTGGGTGAGTAAGTATTGCTGTAACTAGTTGCTTAGGTAAGGCATGAAATAATTTAATAGTGAGATAGTTTATGCTCTGTCCTTAATGAGTTTATAAACTATATTAAAAACATTTTATAATAAACAATACGATTTACATGCAGAAAATAAGATTACATTTAGTAAATTCAACAATTTAAATAGTATTCTGTCTCCACAAAATAATCCAAAATTTGTCTGGAGTACATGCTAATTATAGTAATACAAATCAGTCACTTCTTGCAATGACCTTTGATGTTCCAAGGCATCCGATAGGCCTGTCGGGTCTTCCAGATAATCCCAGTTTGTCATTAATCCCCAAATGAAAGTAAGCCTGAAAGAAATAGTAATTGTGACACTGTAAGGCCATCTAGTTACACAGGCAAAATTCAGGTCCTTCTTGTTTTTCCCCCCAGCATTAAACAACCCCAGAAACATGAACTCAGCTTTTTTTTTGAGGAGGGCATAAATATAAAACCATTACAATTTTTTCTTGTTATTGGCTTTTTGGACATACATCTGTATCATAGTAAAAGAACTGAGAAAAACAGATAAAACTTGACTAAATGTGTAGCCCAAGGACTGAATTTGGCCCAGTAAGTAAGGAAGCAAAAAGTGAATTATCTTAACTTTTAATAATCTCTTCATTGACAAACCATGTTCAATATAATGAAAGCCACATCACCTCTGGCAGATCACCAGCACTGAATTTCATTATATTTCTGCTGTGTACCTGTGGTCTATATAGTCCTCCAACCCTACTTTTCATTGCTTATGAAAGCAAAGTGATGGATAACAGTTGCTAATATCAGCATGGTGTGGAGGTAGGAGCTATGTAAGCATCTCAAAGATGCTCTTTACTAGCATAAGAATGGCCATATGGGGTCAAACCAAAGGTCCATCTAGCCCAGTATCCTGTCTTGCGACAGCAGCCAATGCCAGGTGCCCCAGAGGGAATGAACAGAACAGGTAATCATCAAGTGATTCATTCCCTGTTGCTCATTCCCAGCTTCTGGAAAACAGAGGCTAGGGACACCATCCCTGCCCAGCCTGGCTCATAGCTATGGATGGACCTATCCTCCATGAATTTATTTAGTTCTTTTTTGAGCCCTGTTATAGTCTTGGCCTTCACAACATCCTCTGGCAAAGAGTTCCACAGGTTGACTGTGCACTGTGTGAAGAAATACTTCCTTTGTTTGATTGAGAGCTAGTGAACAGGAGCTAATGGGAGTTTTGCGAGGGAGTTCTCCAGGTGAAGGAGGAGCGATTATATTAGGTAAGTTTGTTGCCTATAGTGTGTGTGTTTGTGGTGTGCTTGCTGCTTGAGTGAAATATACCCTGTGGTCTGTTTGTTTGGGGGACCGTGTGTGCACTGAGCCTAGCAGCCTGCTAGGCAAGGCTGAGAGCTTCTTAACGAGGCTTTGATCCCTAAGCCCTTTACCACCCCTCAACCCTTAACCAGGGGTGGGCATACTCAGGAAGTCCAGGGCTTTAAAAAGCCCACTCCTAAGCAACCAGAGGAGCTAGCGAACAGGAGTGGCTAACACTGTTGTATTGTTAGGATCTCATCCCGGACCAGGGGGATGAGGTAGATGAGGCTTTCTTCCGGCAGCTCACGGAAGCTACTGGATCGCATGCCCTGATTCTCATGGGTGACTTTAATTTTCCTGATATCTGCTGGGAGAGCAATACAGCGGTGCATAGACAATCCAGGAAGTTTTTGGAAAGCGTAGGGGACAATTTCCTGGCGCAAGTGCTAGAGGAGCCAACTAGGGGGGGCGCTTTTCTTGACCTGCTGCTCACAAACCGGGTAGAATTAGTGGGGGAAGCAAAAGTGGACGGGAATCTGGGAGGCAGTGACCATGAGTTGGTTGAGTTCAGGATCCTGACACAGGGAAGAAAGGTAAGCAGCACAATACGGACCCTAGACTTCAGGAAAGCAGACTTCGACTCCCTCAGGGAACGGATGGCCAGGATCCCCTGGGGGACTAACTTGAAGGGGAAAGGAGTCCAGGAGAGCTGGCTGTATTTCAAGGAATCCCTGTTGAGGTTACAGGGACAAACCATCCCAATGAGTCGAAAGAATAGTAAATATGGCAGGCGACCAGCTTGGCTTAATGGTGAAATCTTAGCGGATCTTAAACATAAAAAAGAAGCTTACAAGAAGTGGAAGGTTGGACATATGACCAGGGAAGAGTATAAAAATATTGCTCGGGCATGTAGGAATGTTATCAGGAGGGCCAAATCGCACCTGGAGCTGCAGCTAGCCAGAGATGTCAAGAGTAACAAGAAGGGTTTCTTCAGGTATGTTGGCAACAAGAAGAAAGCCAAGGAATGTGTGGGCCCCTTACTGAATGAGGGAGGCAAACTAGTGACAGAGGATGTGGAAAAAGCTAATGTACTCAATGCTTTTTTTGCCTCTGTTTTCACTAACAAGGTCAGCTCCCAGACTGCTACGCTGGGCATCACAAAATGGGGAAGAGATGGACAGCCCTCTGTGGAGATAGAGGTGGTTAGGGACTATTTAGAAAAGCTGGACGTGCACAAGTCCATGGGGCCGGACGAGTTGCATCCGAGAGTGCTGAAGGAACTGGCGGCTGTGATTGCAGAGCCATTGGCCATTATCTTTGAAAACTCGTGGCGAACCGGGGAAGTCCCGGATGACTGGAAAAAGGCTAATGTAGTGCCAATCTTTAAAAAAGGGAAGAAGGAGGATCCTGGGAACTACAGGCCAGTCAGCCTCACTTCAGTCCCTGGAAAAATCATGGAGCAGGTCCTCAAAGAATCAATCCTGAAGCACTTGCATGAGAGGAAAGTGATCAGGAACAGCCAGCATGGATTCACCAAGGGAAGGTCATGCCTGACTAATCTAATCGCCTTCTATGATGAGATTACTGGTTCTGTGGTTGAAGGGAAAGCAGTGGATGTATTGTTTCTTGACTTTAGCAAAGCTTTTGACACGGTCTCCCACAGTATTCTTGTCAGCAAGTTAAGGAAGTATGGGCTGGATGAATGCACTACAAGGTGGGTAGAAAGCTGGCTAGATTGTCGGGCTCAACGGGTAGTTATCAATGGCTCCATGTCTAGTTGGCAGCCGGTATCAAGTGGAGTGCCCCAAGGGTCGGTCCTGGGGCCGGTTTTGTTCAATATCTTCATAAATGATCTGGAGGATGGTGTGGATTGCACTCTCAGCAAATTTGCGGATGATACTAAACTGGGAGGAGTGGTAGATACGCTGGAGGGGAGGGATAGGATACAGAAGGACCTAGACAAATTGGAGGATTAGGCCAAAAGAAATCTGATGAGGTTCAATAAGGATAAGTGCAGGGTCCTGCACTTAGGACGGAAGAACCCAATGCACAGCTACAGACTAGGGACCGAATGGCTAGGCAGCAGTTCTGCGGAAAAGGACCTAGGGGTGACAGTGGACGAGAAGCTGGATATGAGTCAGCAGTGTGCCCTTGTTGCCAAGAAGGCCAATGGCATTTTGGGATGTATAAGTAGGGGCATAGCGAGCAGATCGAGGGACGTGATCGTTCCCCTCTATTCGACATTGGTGAGGCCTCATCTGGAGTACTGTGTCCAGTTTTGGGCCCCACACTTCAAGAAGGATGTGGATAAATTGGAAAGAGTCCAGCGAAGGGCAACGAAAATGATTAGGGGACTGGAACACATGACTTATGAGGAGAGGCTGAGGGAGCTGGGATTGTTTAGCCTGCAGAAGAGAAGAATGAGGGGGGATTTGATAGCTGCTTTCAACTACCTGAAAGGGGGTTCCAAAGAGGATGGCTCTAGACTGTTCTCAATGGTATCAGATGACAGAACGAGGAGTAATGGTCTCAAGCTGCAGTGGGGGAGGTTTAGATTGGATATTAGGAAAAACTTTTTCACTAAGAGGGTGGTGAAACACTGGAATGCGTTACCTAGGGAGGTGGTAGAATCTCCTTCCTTAGAGGTTTTTAAGGTCAGGCTTGACAAAGCCCTGGCTGGGATGATTTAACTGGGAATTGGTCCTGCTTCGAGCAGGGGGTTGGACTAGATGACCTTCTGGGGTCCCTTCCAACCCTTATATTCTATGATTCAATCATGGCCCTGAACATCAAAGCAATTATAGTCCTGAGTCTCTTCAGCAGAGCCTACCACACAGTGCTGAATTAGGGTCTGATCCTTGAGCTTTGGGTGCACTCCTAGACCTATGCACAACACCACTGACTCCTGCCTATGTGAAGCAAGTTTCAGAATTCGGGCTTACATTGTAATGGGAATTCGAGTTCTATTGACTAGGTTGATTCACTCCAAATCAGAAATCTCAAAACTTCTCCAACTTAACCAAACTATCTACCCTAGATTGATCATTAAAGCAAATGTTGATGTTAGCTAATTTAGGCATTAATTTTTGGCTTATACCATTTTACCAACAGAATATTTTTAACTTAAATATCGTTTTCCTGTAATGGTAACGTATTCATTAATATGTGAGGTTTACAACACTGTGCTGTATCAGATTAGTCAACGTATAATAGAAACATGTCATAACTATTGAGCTGTGGGTAAACGAGAGTACACATGCAAATTAAATCTTTGAAAAAAAATCTGCAACTCCCATTCTGTTTGGGTGATTTTAGATGACAAGCTCACCATTATTAAAATGGAACTAAATTTCCTAGAATTTTATAAGTGACATCAGGAAGATTTCTCTGGGCACATTCTCTCTGAATGCAGGAAGGAAGATCTCTCAGGGATAAATAAAGATGAAGTTTTAGACAAAGATGACTATCTACTTATGATCTCCTAGGGTATGTCTTCACCACAGAATTAGCCTGGGTTCTTACTTTTGTGTCCATACACAAAAATCTCACACCGGCATTAAGTGGTGCTTTCAAACTGCATGTGGCTGGGGGTGTGGGCTAGAACCTGGATTCACCTTTCACTTGGACTGGTAACCCATCCACTTTTGCATTGCAGATGCAGGATAAATCATGCGACTGCTGACAATCCTCCTATGCCTTTCCACAATTTCCCCCCACCCCAAAGTCCCCAGAAAGACAAATATTTTCCCACAATTGGCAGGGAAAGAATCAGAGTGGCTCATCTTGCTGCAGCATAAAGAACCATGGGATATGCCCCCAGAAGTCCTAAAGACACACATGGGGGAGTGCAGCATGTGTGAGGACACGGTAGCTTGGGTAGTGTTTTGCAGCATGGCTGCTTACACCTGGGCTAGGTTAACCCATGTGCCGATCACCCAGCCTAACTCTGCAGTGATGAGAAGAGATGATAAGCCAATAGCAGCTGTAAATTAACTGTAAGGGCAGAAATCTCACTATTTAGAATATTTGAAAACAATGAAGTATTACTGAACACATCAACTCTAGCAAGCCCAAATCATCTGAGGCTTTTTGAGCGCCTCAGACTACAGAAAGCTGTGGTTACTGGTTCTAAAGAAGGATGACCTTACAGAAGAAAAGTCAACTTGCTGCAAAAAGTAACAAAAAAAAATTCTACCCAATGAAGTATGACAGAACTACCAAGGGAGAAAGGAGAGTTAATGGAAAACAGGGAAAGAAAGTCATGGAATAGAACCTGTTTTGCGGGCTATCCTAACTCTAGTGAACTGAAGCTGATAGGAGAGTAGCTAACAGGCATGGGACTCCAGCTGTCTATCCAACTGAAGGGAAGGAGATTTTCGTCCTTATTTTGGAAAAAAAAAATCCCACTTCCCTGACCTATGTGTCCATGTTCTTCAGATTAGGTACAATGTAAACTGGCCTTGGAGTCAGCTTGTTTGGCTTTAGCATTTAAAAAAAATTGCGTACGTAGCACAAAGGCTATTTTCACTCATTACAAAACTGTAAACAGTGATATAGAATTGTCAATCACACTGCTACAATGCAATGAACAAAATGTCCCCTACCACAGTTATCCAATCTGAATGACTATATTCAAGTGGGAAAAGACTGGAGAGTCCATTCAATGTCAAAAATATTAATGCATTTAATATGGTGTCTGTACATAACATAAATTAAAAACTGCCATTCATGTTAAGCTGCTTATTCTTACATAGTATGGAGAGCATATGAATGACAAGTAATAAGCACATTATAACGTAACACTAGATGGAGCTCTACTTCCCTAGAACAGTCTATAACATTTTACATATAAAAGAATTGTCTCTACTAATAAAAACGGAATTCTAATAATCCTATAATACCACATCTTTCTTTGGGGATTCAGCTATGCTCTATAATCTACTTTGCATCTTCCAATAATAGATCTCCTGCTTCACCCATTACAGATACCCCCCCCCCAACAAACTGCATCAATTCAGATTCAGCCTCATTTCTTTACTTTTGGAAATGTGTCTTTAAGCTAACCAACATTTTAGCTAACAACTACACCCCTAGCTCAAAACACGAGAACACTAGTTCATTTCCAAGAAATGTCTCAAGTACTGTACAATTCACTAATGGAAGTTTTTCAAGTTAACCTTCTCTATCCAGTTGGTTCAATGCAGTGCAGCAAGAATTAATGATAGCTGGAGGTTGCTATAAAAGCCTGGAGTGATAATGGGTATCCAGATTCTAGAAACCTTTTCAAAAAGCCAAAGTGGACTCTTCTGCCATCTGTTTTTCTATTCTTTGATTTTGCTACCATCTGTTTTCTTATTCTACTTGCTTCAATTTCCCTATCCTCAGCATTCCTCCTGTCTACCTCATCTTCCTCTTCTTTAACTGTTTCTTTTATCTTTCTGCCCTTCCTTACACACTTTTTTCTCTTCTTACATTCCTACTTTCATATCTTTTCCTCATCTCCTTCTCTCATATATACTATTTCTTCGGACACAGCCCCAAGTTTTAGCTTTAATATGCCATCACTGGTGGCTAGACTAGTTTGCAATTTTGTAATTAAGTATTTTGAACTATATTAAACATCAAGCCGAATTATATGAAAAATAAAGATAGCTATAGTGGGATTGGGAAAAGTACTTTAAATTACCTTTTGTGATTGTTTTTAGCAGAATATGTTCAAAACAACAACAAAAAGTCCTTTATAATATAAAATGCATTAATTTAAAATACATTTTAAAGTGTTATATAATTTTTACATTATAATGTAAGTAAATACAGTGAATATGATGAAAGAAGAAGGAAGAAGCAGGAAAAGGAAATGAAGCAAGAAGGGAGAAAGAGATGAAAAAGCATAATAGGAGAAGGGACAGTATTAGAAAAACAAAAGAAAAATAAAGAGACACAAAATCCCGCCATGATTGTTGCAGGGGACGTGGGAAGGAAATACCCCCTCACACATCCCCTGCATCAGCAAGAGGGGTTATTGACTGGACTGGTAAGTGCCCGGAAGAGAGGGAGGAAGCAAGAGCAAGAGCATATGCTTGATGAGGCAGAAGTGGGCCCCTCCTCCTGCTCAGCTCCTCCCAGTGGCTGGGCTGATGGGCTCTTGGCTGCTCCCTCAGTCCCCTCCCTCAATCTATTTAAACTCTTCCTAGAGTTTTCAAAAGCCTCTTGCCCATTAGCTGCTGCCAGATAACTTCATCCAGAGTGGGCATGCTGAGATCAGGGGACAAGTGCCAATGTGTGGATAACAAGCAATCACAAGGGTAGGGATCATTTTAGTACTGCAGGACAGCCTAGAACTGCCCCACCTTTCCCCTAGCCTATGTGGCTACCTTACCATGGCCAGGACTGCTGGCCCTCTACTAACTCATAGGGGATCACCCATTGTGGGCAAGTCTGACTCCTGCCTCCAGCATTCAAGTGGGGGCCACGTTACTGCAGCTGATTCTGTGACTGCCTTGTCCCATGCTTATTGGGGCCACATGGCTGAGTTCTGGGACTGCCCCCAGGGGGGAAAAGGGAGCTAGGTGACAGCAGTGGTGGGCTATGGAAGCCATGCAGTCACGGGTAGCATCAGCAGTTGGATGCTAGGAGGGCGCAATGGCTGTGGCCACAGCAGCAGGAATTAGAATGGTGCCTTCCACCTCAGTGGGCTACAGAGGGTCTGGGCAGCCAGGTGGGGCCAGTAACAGGGTCAGTACTGCCAAGCCGGGAGTACCCAACCATTCCCTCCTGTGATCCGCGGCTGAAGTCACTTCTTTGCTGAGCTTTGTGAAGCAATCACTGGCTTTAGACAGCCCCCGCCCCCCAAGAAGGAACAGAATTTGTGTACCTACAGGCTAGCGGAAGGGGGCAGTGACCTTTCCCCTGGAGTAAGGAGAGCTGGCTGTGCACAGGTGTGGGGGAGCCTGCTGAGGCATGGGAAGGATCAAGGAGTGGAAGCAAGAAACCACCACCACAGCGAGGGGAAAAGAGGTCTGCTGATGGACAGAGACTGACAGACCCAGGATTCTGACCGCAGGTGGTGAGTCAGAACCCCTCGTTCAGCAGGTTTCAAAAGGGAGGAATTAATTCCTTCTGCTATTGGGGTGTGAAAGTGAACCACAAAGAGTGGGGGGAGGGTCAGGACCCAAGGTCCTTATATCAGGAAACAATGGGACTCAGGCATGGAGGCGGAGGTGGGGAAAAGTGGCAACCGAAGGGTGATTGGGTTAGAAGCCTCCCTGCAGGAGCATGCAAATAGCCCAGCTGGGATCCCTCAGCTATAGGGTTGGAAACACATGGGAGATGAACAGCAGCACTGCTTCTGGCTTCATGCCGCAGGTAGCTGCAGATATACCCAGGTGCAGAGCAGCTGAGAAGCAGCCCTGTGAGGGGCTAGTAGTATTAGTGGACTCACTGGCTCCTCTCCTGTGTGCAAGGCTAGGGCACCTGCCTGACATGGATAGTTCCTCCTCAGGAGGAAGAGCACTATTGGAACAGGTATGGAGTAGAGATGGTCTTTCTCAGCAGGTCCCTGAACTGTAGAAGCAGATTTCCAAAAAGCTGGATGTACTAGAATATGTTGTGAACCCCAACACCAAGTAGCAGTGGAGTGCTTAGCACACAAAGGTGGACTATCAGACACCATATCCCTCTTTACTGAGAAGGATATAGGGGACACAGGCGTTGAAGACAGGGGACCATATGCAGGAATTGACAGGACACTTGGAGCCCATTTATCAAAAGCGGTTAAGAAAAAAATTAGAAATATGTGCACGCATTCACCCTTCTATTTCAAGAAGCGGGGGGGGGGGAGTGGGTGAGATGCTGATGAAAAAACAGAAGGAAAATAAACCTCAGCAAACTCAAGGTAGCTAGGACTCTGGATAATTAGACTCCAGCCTTTTCTATATATGCAAGTGGACTATGCAAAAGGAACAGACACCAATATACTCCCAGCCTTCTCAAACCCATGGACATCATATCAAGGGCAAATGCCACATAGGGATGGGATAGCTGTGACATGATGAGGAGTTTAGATGTAGGGTATTAGAAGGGCCATATTTGCTATGGGGTAAGAATGACCAAGGCTTGTGGATGGAATGCATGATCCCATGCCATCCAGCCCAGCATGCTTATATAGACAGTGAGTTACCAGTAGCAAAACCACAGGCATCAAAAGGGGATATTAGTTTTAATGTCTGTTCTGCCATTAATGAAATGAAGTGTCTTTGTTCCTATTGGAAACACCAAGTATGCATGTAAGAGAAGTGGAAGCCAACATGGTGGCCCCTCTCCCCCTTGTAACTAGAGCAGAGGAAAGGCCAATCATAGTAGACAAAAGAGCAGGTCATCAATGGTACTTCACCTGGAGTGGCAGGAAGCAGCAGCAGTACTGGAAAATGCCCCATTTATATTTGAGAGTGGTAAGGACTCTAATGGGCTTATCCAAACACATTAATTTATGTTTGGAATAGATTTTCACATCCCATATGAGGGAGAAAGATTTCATGTATGGACAAAAAACTTGAAATCCATTAAACAATTGCTTAAAGAGTGCCTGGGCTTTTTGTGAGCTTACCAGTGCCAGTCATACAGCTATTCCTGAGGACGGTCTCTAAAAAAAGTTAGAGGAGGGTGTGACACAGAGGCCCGTTGGTGCCAATGGGCAAAAGGTTCGCTGTTCTTTACAAACAATTCCTGACCTAACCCTATAAACTCACTACACCTAATATACCACTTTCATGGCATTTATCCATGAAGGGTAGCACGTGAATTCTCTACTGAAAGCTTGCAACTTATCAATACTGATAATCACTGCAAGATGTGTGTATGGATAATATTTAAAGAATAATGTAACTATATTGAAAATTATGCCCTTATGGTCTTGGAGTGAAAGTGAGTCACCAGGGAATCATGTGTCTCGCTGATGGCCTATTCGAGCAAGTGGGATTATGTACTGTATTTAATTGTCCACCATTGCAACAATACAGAAAAGTCAATGGAAAACCATCAAAGATTACAGTGCAAACATTGAAACCACTTGGAGGTAAAAAGGAACATTGTAGCAAACAGTGGATCCCTCTGTCCGTGAAGGCAAGTCTACACTTACAATGGTGCAGCTGTGCCACTGTAGCGCTTCAGCGAAGATGCTACTAAGCTGATGGGAGAAGTTCTCCCGTTGGTGCAGTTAATCCACCTCCACGAGAGACAGTAGCTATGTCAACGAGAGAAGCCCTCCCACTGACATAACGCTGTGTATACCAAGGGTTCTCTCTCTTCAACGCTTAGCCAGACAGTCAGCCATAGTGATCGTTCGCCATTTGGTCCATTCCTGCGCAACCATGAAGGCTTGTCAGACTGAAAGTCCAACATTGGAACAGACTTGATGAACCCATGTAATAGAGGCTCTGCCTCTGGGCTGTCTCCACCCCTCGGTTGGTGGAATTTTATCCCAGATGTTACAAGCCACCCAGAGAATGGCGTTCACTGGAACGTCTTGTGGCATCCTTGCAACATGTCCGAAAAACGTATGGCGCCGCCTGCGGACAATGGCCCCAGTAGTCTGTAGACCCTAACAACCATAAACATCTGCATTTACAGATGAAGTCATTCCACTTTATGCCCAATGTACGATGTTGACATTTTGTGTGGAAAGCCTCCAGCTTTGTCCAGTCTGCGCGGCGTAATGTCCATGTTTCACAGCCATACAACAGTATGGGAAGGATACAGCTGGAATAAATCCTGAACTTGGTTGTCATACTCAGATGATGTTGATTCCATATCCATTGTAAACGGCCCATGGCAGATGCTGCGATGCCAAGCCAATGGAGAACCTCCATGTGAGAATTGGAGGAGCTGGTAAGTAAAGAACCCAGATAGCAAAAGCTGGAAACTGATTTGACGGTTTCTTTGTTCAAGGAGATTGGAGTTGCAGGTGGACCTGGTCCTAGATTTTGCAGTTTTGTCTTTGACCATGATACATGGAGACCAATCTTAGCTGAGTCCTCCTCCATATGCTGGAGTGCCTCATGAAACCTGTCGGGACTCTGTACTAAAAGAACAATGTCATCAGCATAGTCAAGGTCAAGAGATCACCAATCTCAATGCCTATGGACCTGATGGAATGCTGCATTATGAAATCCATTGCCTGAAAAAAGAGTGCAGGGGTCAGAACTTTAAACACCAGATACTGATTTAAAAGGCGCTGACATCCGGCTCCCCAGATGAACACGGGCAGTGGTTCCATTATGCAGCTCTCTAATCAAGTCCAGCAGAGTGGTAGGGACACCTACGCCCTTTAAGGCCTTTCATAATGCAACACAGTCTACTGAATCAAATACAGCCTTAAGATCAACATACGCTATGTGCAGGGGCTTTCTGAACTCATGATGTATCTCTGACAACAAGCGAAGGGCCAAAATGGCGTATAACGTGGACCTGTTCTGCGTAAAGCCTGACTGTTGGGGACGATGCGTCCGATGTAGCAAAGGCTCCAGGCATGCCAGCAAAACATGCACAAACATCTTCTCTGGAACGGAGAGCAAGGGGATCGGCCTGTAGCTCTTACGTTCACTGTGTGGTCCCCTGACCTTATAGAGTGAGATCACAATACTGTCCTTCCAGGCAGTTGGCAGGGTTCCAGTTCTCCACACCACACGAAAAATGGCCAGAAGTGATTCTGCTACAGGATCAATAGCACATTTTAGCAGCTCTGAGGAGATGCCATCAGCACCGGCTGTACGTCCGTTTTTCAGTTTGGAGATGGAACACTTCATTTCATCCAGTGTTGGTGCATCAGTACAAATGTCTGGATCCGGAACCGCATTGATTGCCAGATCATCCAGCTCTGAACAAGAGGATGGTTCAGGACACTGTGATAATGTTCCACTCAGGGTGAGAGAATGTCATCATCCGATTTACATGGATGGCCTTGGCGGTCATTCAGGATGCCGTTTGTAGTGACTACCTCTTGACCGCTGAGGTTGTGAATGGCGTGGAATGCTGGCTTCAAGTCGCCCCTGGTTAAGCCAAATTTGACATCATCCACCACTTGGTTATAATATGCATCACAAGCTTGGAGTGCCAAGGTGTTAAATTTTCACTTCAGCCGATTACGAGTGTGATTATCACCATGTTGGTGGACTGCAGCCATCAATTTAAATTATTTGGAAGGCCTCCTCCAAAAGCCACGGTCGGCGTGCTGGATGTCTATAGCGAATTGTTTACTCAGCAGATAGGTTGAGGGTAGAAGTGAACAGGGACAAGGCAACCTCCACATCATCTGGCAGATTAGCTAGAGCCGAGAATCTGTTGCTGACATCAATACAAAACCTGTTGGCTAAACCTTGCACATGGAATGCGTCGATGTCAAACTTCTTCATCATCGCAGAGGGCTTACCTGCTCGTTGGAGCATCAACACCATATGGGCGACCACTAGATGATGCTCTGTGTTCACCGTACATTCTGCGCCATGATATATTCTACAGAAGGCGAAGAGATGCCTATCATGTGTAATGCCATGGTCCAACTCTTTCTGAGTGACACCATCATGAGAGATCCATGACATGTGGTGTATGCATTGCTGCTTGAACCATGACACAAGAATGGAAAGATTCTGGGAGGCACAGAATGTAAGCAAGTGGCGAGAGTCATCATTGGGTGTGCCTGAACCACAATGACCTGTCCAAAACCAGTTTGCAGGGAGCCAGTAACTCCATTTTGGTCACCCAGGATCATGAGATTATCATGTGGAGGACTGTGCATACTAGATGTTCCAATTGATCATAGAAATTATCTTTAACCGAGTCAACAGATTCCTCTGTTGACGCATAGACTGCTATGACAGTGAGGTAACCATGCCAATGTTTAAGACGTGCAGGAAGTAAACAAGGAGACACAGGCATCCAGGTTGTCAGGGAGGGCTTGGCCTCACCTTGCAGTAGTAGTGCTACCCCATATAGATGGTTGGGGCAACCAGAATACAGAATTAAAGAATCCTCCACCTCATGACGTCCATGATCTATCAGCCTTGCTTCTGTTAGTCCTGCAATCAGTATACCAAGATGGTCCACGTAACTCATCGTGGTGGAGGGGGTGTAACATTTGAAGTACGGGATTACTTGCTGGAGCTATGCCATCAGCAATGAAGGCTTGTCTGAAATATCGCTTTGGGCATTATGTGAGGTGGCCAGATCCAATGTGAACCCTGAAAATGATGGCTAACACAGGCGGTGAAGATGCAGGGAAGCAGCTGCACCTAGCTACCTGAGGCCAAGGAATTCGCTGAGACTCAATGGCTCAGGTCGCACAGCGTGAAGCCTGTACTGGTAGACCAGGAAAAGAGTCTCATCCCAGTGGAACAAGGTATTTCCTGGGATAATCGTTTGCTCTTGTTGTTTTGACCATGAATAACCCAGTGCTCAGCACCGGGATTAAAGCCCCTGCCTTATTTTCAGCTGTAGATGCCTTGTTGGTGCCATCTCCCCTTGGTGCAAACATGACAGGTTCGTGCCAAAGCCCCCCTGGGGACGCGTATCCTCTGATGTCAACAGGCACATCTGCAGTACATTGTGACAATGCATCCAATTGTAACTGGGATCTCTGACAGTCCACCAAAATTGCAACTTGGAATGTGGCAACTCTTCAGAGGCATGGTCATCAGGTCGCTGTCTCACAGGAAATGAAATACCAAGGGTTAGGTCAGTGTAACTGTGTTGCTCAGGGGTGTGGATCTTTCACACCCCGAGCGACATAATTATACAGATGTAAGTTTATAGTGTAGACTTGCCCCGAGTAAAGACTAAAGACTGATTCAGTATATCACAAGGTGAAGAAAGACACTCTGTATCCATTCACAGAGGAGTCATCTTGTTGAGCAGGGGTATTTCATAAAAGTGTGCATCCTTGTTCCTGGGAAGCCAACCAGCTCAGCAACAGACTGTACTTTTGTGGGGGTGGGTATGGGGTTAGGGAACCTACTTTAGTAGTTGTTACCTATCCTATCTAATAAGTATATTCCTTAGTTTGTGTTTTATGATTCTGTTTTATATTGTAACCATGTTCCCTTCACTCTCTCTTGTTTCTAATGGCATCTCCATTCTCTCTTAAATAAACTTTATTTTGTTTTATTGCAAAGTGCTCACAGGTGCTGTGCATTATACAGGAGCAGTGATTTAAGGTAAAACTGCTAAACTGGGGTACACGGCTCCTTTGGCAGCAAAGGAACTGGGATTTCTGTAAGTAGCCAGTGTCAGAGGCTGGATATCACAAGGGAACTTGGGATCTGGGGTGCACCTCTTGTTAATCGGCAAGGCAAACACAGGACTAACATAGCCCAGAGGAAAGTCACGGAGCAGCTGTAAGGCTGGTGATAGTAGGGAGCTACTGCAGGCAAGATTCCGTCTCACTAGAGGCAGGGAATAACAAGGTGACTCTCAATCCTGGATACACTGAGAACCATCACAGAGGGTGCAGGATTATCCACCATTTATCGTACCCTCAATTATCAATTGGCAGTCAACAAAGTTCTCATGGAAAATGAGGCCTTTGAGAACATTTGTTTTGCACTGCCTTTTATTTAACATTCTTATCTGTGCAGTGTACGTTCAAGTCATAGATAAGGGCATTGCTGATATCCTTTTGATTTCAAGAGAACATTCTCCAGGAAATTGCACGATTCACCAGCTGAGGCCCACAGGTGATGCCTCATCAGTTGTCAAGACATGGCCCGACAGCTTTAGAATTGACAAACAAACTTCATTGCTCCCTCCACCCCACCCCCTGCCACCGCCAGTCAGAGTGTACAAGGCCAGTTTAGTGGAATCTGTATAATTCTGAGTTAGGGAAGGACTCCAGTGTATTTGCTCCATTCCTGAACTTCGGGTGGTAAGAAATGTAGTGTCTTTAATGCACCATGGATTGGCTTTATCCATAATACTGGGTCACCTTGCTGGCCTCAGGTTTCGCTGGAGGCTAGCAGGACTTGCTAACTCAAGTAGGGGATTTTTATTAAGGAAGATTATGGAAGGATGTTCCAGAGATGATGGTTGCAGGGAGGAACCCATAACCATACTAATTGGAAGCTTTACCCAGAGCGTGCAGTTGTATGGTGGAAGCAGTTCTATTGAAAGCAGCATTTGTCATTGCCTTTTTTGGGTGCTTTTACTGAACTAGTGCCCCAGACAACAGGAGATAGCTCCACGTATGCATTAGAACTACGGGATGTGCAATTTACACAGGAACAATGTCACTGAAATTGAAGTGTTCAAAAACTGATCAGGCAGGAAAGAGGGCCACAGTAGAGCTCAGGGATTATGCAGATGAACAGGTAAACCCATGAATGCCATTTTAAAACATACAGGACCAGGAACCTTACCCTCTGTTCATACCCGAGGATGGCAGCTACCTGAGCAGGTATCAGTTTGCTGTGGACATGAAGAAGGCATAAGCCTACTTACTTCTCAGTACTGCAAATTCTAGCATGCATTCCCTTAGGTTTGGGGCCACAAAATTAACAGGATCAGAGGATTTCAACTTCCAGAAGGTCCAGGCAATCAGATTGTTACAGGATATATATTCACCCTACCAATAGGTGGCTGGGGCACATCCTGAATCTGAACTAGCTTTGTTGTTTGTGATTGCAGGAGACACTGTGAGGAGGATTGATGTCTGGATCTGCAGGCACTCAATTGTGAATGGAGCCCACAAGCAGGCAATGAGGTCAGCCGGTGGATCACAACTGAGCTTCAAGGCTGAAACTGTTTGCCTTCAGTGATATGGCAGAACAACCATGTTGTGCAATCAACTTATGGCTCTGCTGCACTCATGGATGGCTGAGGTACAGCCATCTGATATCTTGGTTATTCAACTTGGTAAAAATGATCTTGAGGCTTGCACCAGACTAAATTTGAGAATTAGAATTCAGAGGGATGTGGAATTGATTAAGTGGTAATGACCACGCACAAAATTGGTTTAGTCAGAGATGCTTGCTAGACAAGTTTGGCAGGGAACTGTCAGTGTTGCCAGTCTGTGTTGACAGAGCCCATCAGAATCCAAACCACAAGACTACCAGGATAATTTTGTGGGCAGGAGGCTCAATGATCACACATAGGGACATCCAATATAGCGGACATAAGCTATAAGGATGACGGACACCATTAGACAGATGCAGGGGCCGCAATGTCTTCATGACTTTAAGGGCTGGATATGGATGCCAGACAGCGTGGACGGCCATGACCATTCTAATTGCTGGTACCCCCAGTAGCCAGTTTCCAGTGCAGATAATGGCTAAAATGGCCAGTTCCCTGAGTTAAACAAGATCCAGGATTTCACTGTTGGACCTTGTGTCTATAGGAGAACAGGAGACTTGAAGACTTTGCAGACTGAGCTCCCACCTTGGCACCTTCTGTCCTCCCACAAACATGGAGGGCAAGAGGATTCAGAAGTGAACTATCCTAAGGCACTGACCAAGTAGCATCTACCCTGAGATATTTGTTATATGCTGGGAGCCCTCTAACTCCACACTCCACCCAAGCAATGCCTGCTATGTGAGAGCATGGGGTGGGACTACAGCACACCTACCCAGTGTTAAATTAATAAAGTTATAGTCTGTTACTTAAATCCATCTCTATATCTGTCTCTGATTCACTGTGTGTCGAGATCAAACTTGACTTAGTCCATTGATCTACTGTATTTTTGCTTTATTCTTTGGGACGTGATTAGATACTACCCAGATTGGATAACAGATCATCCCAAATTACATTTTGGGTTATGGTCAAAGATGTCTTTAAGTGCAAATACAGAACACAGCCTTCAATTATTTGCTAAATGCTGCAACCAGGCATGCATTATAAACCAATAATGCACACTTTGAAGTATCATACAGTTTAATTAAAATGAAACAAAAAGCTAGACAGTTTACTGCAACATAAGTACGCTTGAGTCTGGTTGTCAGCAAATAAGGAATTGCATTAAAAAAAAGAAAAAAAAGAACAGCATAGATAAGTCATTAATGCAAAATCTCTTACTTTGACAAGTTCCTGTTGAGCCCATATCTGAATAGGTTCCACCTGCTGGGGAGTCTGAGTCTGGATTCCATATGTGTTCAGAAAAACTTGCAGGCTATAAAACAAAATAAATGCAGGGATTAATCACAGTATAACTACAGTCTGATTTTGTAATGGCTGTGGTAGCAATTACTGAAGAAGCAAAAACATGAATATCATATCAATTTAAATCTGAATTAATATTCTCACTCCTGCTTCTTTGAAAACCTGTGCCAGACTGTAGATCTCGGTCACATTCAATTCTTCCTTAAAATACAAATTCTTAATAAAAGTAAATGTCTTACCGTTGACTTTCTGCTATCAGGGCCACATGGACCACCAAATCATTTTCTAGAGGCCCCTAAAATCAATAACAGCAAACAAATACTTTTATTAACATAGTTAACCAAGAACAGTTTGTTATCTCAACAAGAAACAAGAACAATATTAACAGTATTTAAACAGTTCATAGATACGATCGGCATCAACTCACTGTATTGCTGCTTCTCCCTGCTCTCAACTGTCTGTTAATCAATTTAACTGTGTAGACAGGGTAATGGAACACCATAGAACTAAAAGCCATAAATCTCACAACTAAGTGAGTGGCTGTACTGTCAATGGTATTTTGAATGATGCATGTTGGAGAGATAGGGACCAATTCTTCTTTTGCCACCATTTACATTTTTGTAATGGAAAAAAGACAAACCATGTAAGAGATTTATTTAAAAATTATTATATATGGTAAAAATCCTTCAGTATGTATCCCAGAAAAAACGCAAGGTTATATTATTGATGTTTTTGGTATTTTCCCCTTATACCTACTATATCATAGTATTATTTTGATATACTGCATAGACTTTGTAAAGAATTAATCACACAACCGACTGTATAACTGATAGCCTTCATAAAAAAACAACCAAAAAACAAAATGCACACACACACATGACATGCAAGCTAATATCATTAATATTTTTAATCTGAAGTATTTTTGACTGGACAGTTGCTAACTGTATTGTTGTATGAAAGATATAATGTACATTTCTAAAGGGTGACAATATTTCTAATGTTATGATTAATTAGGTTATTAAGAACAAAATAAATGACAGTATTTTGGTCAGAAAAAAGACATGCAAACAGTATTGAATTAAACAGATGGGTAAAATTTTGACCTCACTAAAATCAGTGACTGGGGCCGGGATTTAACTGGCAACATGCTTCACTGGCTAAGATGTAAAATGTCTGCATTACTCTCATTCATTTCCTTGATAGTATTCAATGCACTCTGTATACATACTCTGATTTTTGGGGGGAGGAGAGAAGGAAGAGGGAAGGGGAAGTGCTATGGTGTATCCAGCAGAAGCAAATACAGTGTTATTTCCAAGACGGTTCTCTCTAACAGCACAGTTTTAGCTGTAAAAACCCCTGACTTGGAATTTTAATTTTAACAATGTAAAGAAAAACTGCAGAATTTGCAGAGCAAAAATTAAGTTAAAATTATGTTAACTTTTTAAAATGTCTACATCCAAAATGTATCATAATTTCTTTCCATTGTAAGTCTTTAAAGTAAAAAGACAAGTTCAGGCATTTATGACTCCTCCAAACCAAATCGCACTTGCTGTATTCAGAAAAGCAAATCTTGAGGTCCTAAAAAATGTATTTTTTGTCCTAAAAAATACATGAATAATAACTTCTACTAGAGGTTGCAGAAGCACTATAACCTACATTTTTTAAGCACACAAACCAGATTTTTTTCCCTCAATATAAGTATTACAATATGGGAGCCAGAATGACCTGTTGGAAATTCAAGTGACATAAGACTTTGATAACAAAACAGTGTCCTCAACAACAGGGAGTTCTTATTGACTTAACACTGTTTGTAAAGGTATTAAAAACAGACAAAATTACTTTATGTCAGGACAGTATAATAAACCACTACAAACTTTACCTCAGAATTAGAATTAGGAAGTTTCTTTGCTGCTCTATGTCTATTAATATCATGTAAGAGATTGAGGTTGTCTGACTATTGCAATTGAGACTATTTGAAATGAAAGTCTGGAGAAAGATCTTTGGATAAGCATTCTATGTCAAGTTATTATGTTTAGATTTGTATATAGCAGACAGAAGGAAGAAAGCACGTTCTAACTAGAATTCCTTATTTCCAAATGACAGTGTATTTAAGTTGGTTGAGTAATTAGATTCTTGCCACTCAAAGAAACAGGTAAAATAATTTTTAGCTATAAAATTTTAGTACAGACTCTAGAAAATAATGTCTGGGACAAAAAAGGGAGTTTATTAAAAATAAACTGCAGATCCCTTACTTCTCGTGTCAATCTATTTACTGGTATGCAGGATTTCATGGATTACTGCACCTGATGAAGTACTTTATCAAAAGGTAGATGCAGCAATCTTTTTCTAAGTGACTTACTGCTTCAGTCATTTTTATATTAGAGGACCTGGCTGTGTGAAACTTAAGACTTTCAAAAAATACTGCAAGAAACTCAATATAGTGCATTTAACTAGCATTCTGCTATGTATGAAGCAGAAAGCAAATGTCTTTGCCTTTCACTGTGTCAAGGTCTGGGAGACAATATAAATTTACAGAATGTGCCACGCCATACTGTAAACACTGTTAGAATATTCAGTTAGAAGATGAATGAAATAAAGCCATTTATCAGTCCCCAGAAATTATAGTGCGCTCTCTCTCTATATATATATATTTCATTAATATACTTATTATTTCATTCATCTTCTAACTGAATATTCTAACAGTGTTTACAGTATGCTGTGGCACATTCTAGATCTATAACTTTATATTGTCTCCCAGACCTTGACACAGTGAAAGGCAAAGACATTTGCTTTCTGCTTCATACATAGTAGAATGCTAGTTAAATGCACTATATTGAGTTTATATATAGATATATAGATACAGCATTAACTACCTATATTCAATCAAAGCTGAATACAGTGGATGTCACCATGACCCTATATTCATACCCTACACACCACTGTAATAATCTTTGCACAAAATATACCTTGTAAGGTATCATTTGAAAACAAATAACTTGCTGATCAAGAATATCATGGTGAAACATATGTAGCAACTATGTAAAGTTATGAACATCAGCTGAAATTAAGTCTGAAATGCGTTTACCAGATCAGTAAACCAGTTTCTCGAAGACAAAGGACAAGCTGACACCTCTAGCCAGGTGTCAAAGTTGATGAACAATCGCCTATCATGTGGCCATTCTCTGGCAAGGAAGGGGGGCAGGAACAAACAGATTTGCATCTCAGCAAACAACAACCTGGAACCTCTTTAATCACCATGCTCTTTGTCTCTGTCCTCACAGCAGGAATAAATTTTATCTAGGGGTAACCCTCAGGAAAAGGGGTCAGTATTGCAAAAAGTACTGAATTAAACAGATGGCTTTATTAGAGAAAGTTTTGGAACAAATTGATGAACTAAAGAGTAAAAAGTCACTAGGACCAGATGGTATTCACCCAAGAGTTCTGAAGGAACAAAAGTGTGAAATTGCAGAACTACTAACTGTAGTCTGTAATCTACCATTTAAATCAGCTTCTGTACCAAATGACTGGAGGATAGCTAATGTGACACCAATTTTTAAAAAGGGCTCCAGAGGTGATCCTGGCAAGCCTGACTTCAGTACCAGACAAACTGATTGAAACTACAGTAAAGAACAAAATTGTCAACATATAGTTGAACATAATGTGTTGGGGAAGAGTCAACATGGTTTTCGTAAAGGGAAATCATGCCTTACCAATCTACTGAGTCAGCAGTGTGCCCTTGTTGCCAAGAAGGCCAATGGCATTTTGGGATGTATAAGTAGGGGCATAGCGAGCAGATCGAGGGACGTGATCGTCCCCCTCTATTCGACATTGGTGAGGCCTCATCTGGAGTACTGTGTCCAGTTTTGGGCCCCACACTACAAGAAGGATGTGGATAAATTGGAAAGAGTCCAGCGAAGGGCAACAAAAATGATTAGGGGATTGGAACACATGACTTATGAGGAGAGGCTGAGGGAACTGGGATTGTTTAGTCTGCAGAAGAGAAGAATGAAGGGGGATTTGATAGCTGCTTTCAACTACCTGAGAGGTGGTTCCAAAGAGGATGGTTCTAGACTATTCTCAGTGGTAGAAGAGGACAGGACAAGGAGTAATGGTCTCAAGTTGCAGTGGGGGAGGTTTAGGTTGGATATTAGGAAAAACTTTTTCACTAGGAGGGTGGTGAAACACTGGAATGCGTTGCCTAGGGAGGTGGTGGAATCTCCTTCCTTAGAAGTTTTTAAGGTCAGGCTTGACAAAGCCCTGGCTGGGATGATTTAATTGGGGATTCGTCCTGCTTTTGAGCAGGGGGTTGGACTAGATGACCTCCTGAGGTCCCTTCCAACCCTAATATTCTATGATTCTATGATACTAGAATTCTTTGAAGGGGGTCAACAAGCATGTGGAAAGGGGGATCCAGTGGATATAGATTTTCAGAAAGCCTTTGACAAGGTCCATCACCAAAGGTTCTTAAGCAAAGTAAGTCATGATATAAGAGGGAAGGTGGTCTCATGGATTGGTAACTGGTTAAAAGATAGGAAACAAAGGGTTGGAATAAATCATCAGTTTTCACAATGGAGAGAGGTAAATAGTGGTGTCCCTCCCGGGGTCCTATTCAACATATTCATAAACGATCTGGAAAAAGAGGTAAACAGTGAGGTGGCAAAATTTGCAGATGACACAAAACTACTCAAGATAGTTAAGTCCCAGGCAGACTGTGAAGAGCTACAAAAGGATCGCTCAAAACTGGGTGACTAGGCAACAAAATGGCAGATGAAATTCATTGTTGATAAATGCAAAATAATACATATTGCAAAACATAATCCCAACTACACATATAAAATGATGGAGTCTAAATTAGTTATCACCACTCAAGAAAGATCTTGGGAGTCATTGTGGATAGTTCTCTGAAAACATCCACTTCTTGTGCAGCGGCTGTCGAAAAAGCTAACAGAATGTTGGGAATCATTCAAAAATGGATAGATAATAAGACAGAAAATATCTTATTGCCTCAATATAAATCCATGGTATGCCCACACCTTGAATACTGTGTGCAGATGTGGTCATCCCATCTCAAAAAAGATGTATTGGAATTGGAAAAGCTTCAGAAAAGGGCAACAAAAATGATTAGGGTATAGAAGGAGAGATTAATAAGACTTTTCCGTATGAGGAGAGATTAATAAAACTGGGACTTTTCAGCATGGAGAAGAGACGACTAAGGGGGGATATGGTTGAGGTTTAAAATCGTGACTGGTGTGGAGAAAGAAAATAAGGAAGTGTTATTTACTCCTTTTCATAACATGAACTAGGGGTCACCACAAGAAATTAATAGGTAGCAGGAACAAAAGGAAGTATTTTTTCACACAACATACAGTCAGCCTGTGGAACTTTTTGCCAGAGGATGTTGTGAAGGTCAAGACTATAACAGGGTTCAAAAAAAGAATTAGATAAATTCATGGAGGATAGGTCCATCAATAGCTATTAGCCAAGATGGGCAGGGATGGTGGCCCTAGCCTCTGTTTGCGAGAAGCTGGGAATTTTGCAACAGGGCATGGATCACTTGATGATTACCTATTCTGTTCATTCCCTCTGGTGCACCTGGCATTGGCCACTGTCGGAAGCCAGGATACTGGGCTAGATGAACCTTTGGTCTGACCCAGTATGGCTGTTCTTATGTTATAAATACATATCAAAGGGTGATAACTGTAAAAATGAGGGGCAAAAACACCCCAAGTTATCTCTACCTAGCCATCCCTCTCTTTCACCTAAGACAACAAAAGAAACAGCCCTTGGACTTTGGGAGCAGATCGTGGCCTGATAATTTTGTCAGCAATGTTACTGGAAACATGTGGTAAGGAATTTCACCTTGAATCAAGTATGGTTTGTTAAGTTTGAGTATTAGGAAGCATTTTATCTTAATTTCTCTTGTAACCATTCCTGACTTTAATGCCTTAGACTTGTACTCACTTAAAACCTATCTCCTTGTAGTTAAATCAATTTGTTTTATTCTTTAATCAAAACTAATCCAGTGTTGTGAACTGTGTGGGTAACTCCATTTAGGATAGCAAACTGTTGTATACTGATCCCCTTAGAGGGGCAACAGACCTAACATATCTGGAGTGTTTAGGAGAGGGCTAGACAGCGCAGAAAACATATTTTGAAGAAAAATCCAGAACAGGGAGTGTGTTGGGGTCACCCAGCACATGGCAACCCAGACTGGTAGAAGCCAGAGCTGTGACTGATGTATGGCTAGCAGGCTGCAGCTATCCACAGATACCCAGGGTGTTATCTGGAAGGCTGTTTGTGAGCTGTCCAGGTGGGAGCTACAGCAGCAAAGCACTGTGAGGCATCCAAGTTCACAGGGCAGGGGTAACAGCCCCTTACTGGTGTGGATTGCACCCCAGAATGTCATAGTCAGTACTTGGACAGTGCTAAACAATTTATGCCCAATACACCTCTACCCCAATATAACGCGGTCCTTGGGAGACAAAAAATCTCACCATGTTATAGGTGAGACCGCGTTATATCAAACATGCTTTGGCCCTCCCGTTCCTTGTTTACCTGAATGCCCCCTCTAGAGACCTCCATCCCTAATCACCCCCAGGACCCCACCTCCTACCCAATGCCCCTGCTCCCTATCCCCTGATGCTCCGACCTCTATCCACACCCCTCATCCCCTGACAGGCACTCACCGGCAGTAGCGGGAAGTGACGTAATATGGCCCCAGCTCACTCTACTCCACCATCTCCCAGCCACTGGTGAGTACGGGGAAGGTGGGGAAAGGCCCCAGACCGCTCCGCTTTCCTTGCCCCAGCCCCAGCCCCAGCCCCAGCCGTGTCGCTGGGGGCGGGGTTGGGGAAAGGTCCCGCACTCACCTGTGGTGGGAAGCAGAGTGCTGCGGCTGGGAGCTGGCGGAGTAGAGCGGGCTGGGGCCGGGCTGCTCCGCTTCTGCCGCTGCCAGTAAGTGCTGCGGGGATCCCTTCCCCCAAACCCCATTCCCCGAGCGACACGGCTGGGGCTGGGGCGAGGGAAGCAGAGTGGGCGGACCCCAGCCCCTAGCTAAGTCCCGGGCCACTCTGGGGTTGTGGGGCCCCCAAAAGTGCCCCCCCAGCTCTCCCCTCCCAGACCCTGGGGGGGAGAAGCCCCTGAGACCCTCTGCCCCTTATCCAACCCCTCAGTCCCAGCCCGGCCCGGCACCCTTGACACGCTGCTCAGAGCAGCGTGTTGGAACTTTATCGCGTTGTATGCGAACCCGCATTATATTGGGTCATGTTATATCGGGGAAGAGGCGTACTTTTGGCAATTTTGCTGGTGCAAGCTTGCAGAAGTGTCTCAAACTAAAAATATATATAACATCTAGTTTTTTTTAACATAGCATTGAATATTTTGAACAATCATAGTAAAGCTAAAAGGAAACAGGAAAATGCCTAAGATTATAGCTTCCCCAACTATAGTCAGAAACAGGAAGAAAAGATTTATGGAAGTCAAATTTAGTTTTGGTATTCAAGATATATAGTTATGATAAAGATTTACGCAAAGCTTGCACTACAGATAACATTTACAGTGGAGGCAAGACCAGAGAAATACAGGGAGTTAAGTGTATTTGGTTTTGGTGTATAGAACATACCTTAAATACAATAGTCAGATGCTCTGTGACAAATACTGTATATATCACTTATTGGATGAAGGAAAAATGATCCACAAAGGCAAAAGAATGCTATTTGCATTTGTTTGAGGTAGAATATGGCTTTAAAATGACTACTTAGCATTTAAAAGGGTCAGTGAAACTCTTACTTTTTTTAAATTATTCAGGATATGCCACAGATCCAGAAAATTTCACACCAAGACCACTCATGTCTGCAGTGAAATTTTAAGATAATAGATGCTATTAGAAAATAAATGCACAGTACTCTGAGCATCTCTCTACAAGGATTAACTGCTAACCTAGATGGAATATTGAAAAAAATTTCTGTAACATGGATACTTATTTTTTAACCTATCAAATTAGATATGCCACATCCTAAAATGCTTTACATAATTAAAAACAAACAAACAAAAACACCCTTGTCTTATCCTCTAGCCATTCCCTAACTCTCAAATAACTACATGGTCAAAGTCAATGGAGTTATACCATTGGTGAATTAGGCTTACAATTTTTGGTTTGTTCACTGTTTCAACAGCTCTCTAGATCTGGCCAGTATAATGGAGAAGTCACTCCAATGTTATAAAAGTGAGGGTGGTATAAACAAACAAACATAATCCAGATTCTGTTTATCTTGGAAATCCTTGTCTATCTATCTTTAGTGTAATCTGTGCTGATTCTTTATAGAGAATTACCTACAATACTGAAAATAAAATTAACCAGTGATTTATGCAAGAAGTGACGTTTTGAATACCCTCTCCCAAATATTAATAATGGCAGCTTCAGTCTCCAAATCAAAAGATCAACATCCCAAATTTTAAAAAAAAAGTATTCTAGCTGTATTTGTTCAGGTTAGAGAACCTCAGTAATTAAAAACAACGAGGAGTCCTTGAGGCAATTTTTAAAAGTGGAAATTCTTCAACAAAAAAATTTCAAAACCACACTCCAATGAGAAACTGCAGAACTGGAATTAATTTGCAAACTGGACACCACCAAATTAGGTCTGAATAAAGACTGGGAGTGGATGGATCACTACAAAAAGTAATTTTCCCTCTGCTGATACTCACACCTTCTTGTCAACTGTTGGAAATGGGTGACCTTGATTGCATTGGCCTCGTGAGCACTACTAAAGTAATTTTCCCTCCCTTGGTATTCACCCCATTTGTCAACTGTTGAAAACAGGCTACATCCACCTTAATTGAATTGGCTCGTTAGCACTGACCCCCCACTTCGTAAGGCAACTCCCATCTTTTCATGTGCTATAATATATATTCTGCTTACTGTATTTTTCACTCCACACATCTGATGAAGTGGGTTTTAGCCCACGAAACGTTCTGCCCAAATTAATTTGTTGGTCTCCAATGTGCCACAAGGACTCCTCTTTGTTTTTGTTGATACACACTAACACAGCTACCACTCTGAAACCTGTCAGTAATTAAAGTTTTGCACATACTCTTGATCAGTAACTCAATTGCTCACACTAGGTCAGTGGAATCAGGTTTTCATTTTTGATTTTTACAGCAAACAAAATAAACAAAACAGTAAAATATCAGCTTTCATATCCTGCAAAGGGGAAACCTTGACATGACAGTTCCTTAATACATCTTTTCTCACTAGAATCTGGTCCATCTCATTCACTAAAATCCCAAAATGAAAAATAATAATCAACACTCGGTTGCAACAAATTTGGTCCAGCAGGAACAAAAGGGGACCAAACAAGGTTTTGCAAAAAGATAACAATTACTTAAGAAGAGTTATTGACCACCTACATTATACCTATTAAAAAACTACAGTGCACATGAGTGAAAAATATATATATATAATTAAAAAGAAAAGGAGCACTTGTGGCACCTTAGAGACTAACCAATTTATTTGAGCATAAGCTTTCGTGAGTTACAGCTCACACACCAGGCCTCCATGGTCCCATTCCAGTATGCATCTGATGAAGTAAGCTGTAGCTCACGAAAGCTTATGCTCGAATAAATTGGTTAGTCTCTAAGGTGCCACAAGTACTCCTTTTCTTTTTGCGAATACAGACTAACACGGCTGTTACTCTGAAACCATATATAATTAAGTTATCTATTGGGAAATGAAGTCCAACAGAGAACACTAAATAATGATCAGATGTCACTACAAAGCAAAATATGAGGTTTACATGAAAATATTAGCACAAACCAGAATGGCTTAGATTGTGGTGTCATTCTTGTTTCTACTTTGGAACATAAAGTAAAAATCCTTGTTTGTGTAGTGGACTAATTCTATATTGATGATTTCACATTATGTTATATAAACAGACCTTTTGCTGCAATACAAAATAAAAAAATGTTTAGGGATTAATTAGGAGAGCAATCTACTACTGTTTTTCTACGTACACTAATTGAATTATTTTATTATGTTTTTGTACTGAAGCACTTTAACACAGTCTTTGTCATATTGCTCATTATGCTCCACAAGCATTCTGTAACATACAAGACTGTTGTTTTGTTCTTACAGGTTTTGTAAGCTTTAAGATGAGTGATTTAGCTTTAGCTATAACAACTAATGCCTTCCATCTAGATAATACTCCATTTACAAAGCAATCCTTTATAAATCACTTAACCAGACCATATTTTTATATACTACGTAACATATTGTAGGTCTTAAACAACAAAGAATCTTCAGAGACTAAACTTTCATGCCACAAACTTAAAATAAGTGATCCTAAAACAGAGTTTATCTGCAATACAGTGCTAATTCTTGGACCTAAGGGAAAAGTGTGTTTTGAGAATTTAATAAAATTTTGCTTTCAGTTCCTCAAATAAGAGTAATTTGTGCTCATTAGGCTTCATTTGTACATCTTGCTAGCTAAAGGACAGCCAACATTTTTCACTACATTAGTGCTCCTTTAAAAAGAGTGTCACATTTAATGTAATTTACTATCTAGGTATTATGATGTATTCTAAACAAATTTTCAGCAAAAGAAAGCAGAAAAGAAGTCTATGAATTTTGACTCAAAATGTGAGACACATAGTATAGAGCACTGAATTATGTACCAACTTTGTTATGCTAGTGAACTGGAAGGAAGAGCTCCTTCAGTACACTAACCACACATTTGTTTATCATTATTCAACAAGCAAAGGCTAAATGTGGTTCAAACACATAGGTAGTAGATGTGGGATAAATACAAATACCTCCAAAATATCAGGCATCTATTGAAGTGTAAGATGTGAAAAAAATTGAATATTTAAGTCTCATTTATTTATTAATTTGTGATTTTAGTTGTTTTATTACTAAAGGGAAAAATAAACCAATACCTAAGTATTTTAAGACATGCTATAAGGAATTAATCTTAATTATCCAGTAAACTCTTCTGCTTTCACTGAGTTTTTTCTTCATATTTCTTTATTTGGAGTTAGCAGCAGTAACACAGACTAACATACATATGTTTTTGTGCCATGCTGGATCTTAATACTGATTGTAAAAAGTCCAGGATGTTAAAAGAGATCAGATGCTGGTAGATTATGGATGTTGTCACATTTCAAATGATTTTGTCTCAGAACAGACTGGAAACATGGTGGCAATTTTTAAGACAGTTGACATCCAGTGTCTCTTTCCTGAGAACTAGCCAGACTGTCACAATATGGCAATGCTCCAACAAGTAAAAAATAATATGATCACTTCAGAAATAGTTACGGCATCCCAGTGACGTCCAGTATGCTGGATTTGGTACAGTGAGGATCAAACCCTTTGTTTTTGAAGATGGAAATGTTTACTTTTGCTAGAAGAATCTTATATGAGTATGAAGAGTGGTGAACAGATAAATTACCACGGTGAAATTAAGGACAATTAAATGGACACTCTTCAAGGGGGTTATGAGGGTTAACTAATCTCTTGAAGCAGGGATCTGTAGAGGCAATTATTGGAGAAAAGAAAATAATTCACCCGTAATTGTAGTTCTCACAGTATATTTCCCCTTTGCAATTCCATGGTCATCCTAGTCTCCCTTCCCAATTATTTGGGGTCCTGCACTGGTATTTCAAATATTTTTGAAATATATATATATATATATATATATATATATTATTTCAAATAATTTCCCGATGTTTATTTCCCCTCCCCCTTTTGTTCCTCACACGTTCTTGTCAACTGCTGGAAATGGCCCATATTGATTATCACCACAAAAGGTTTTTTTTCTCTCCTGCTGGTTATAGCTCACCTTAACTGATCACTCTCCTTATAGTGTGCACGGTAACACCCATTGTTTCATGTTCTCTGTGTATATAAAATCATCCTACTGTATTTTCCACTGCATGCATCCGATGAAGTGGGCTGTAGCACACAAAAGCTTATGTTCAAATAAATTTGTTAGTCTCTAAGGTGCCACAAGTACTCCTTTTCTTTTTGAGAAAAAAAATTGGGTCTGCAGCCTTTTGTATAGCCTTTCACTGAAAGTTTGTATCCATCAGAGGATATGAGCATGAACCACATGGTCACTGTTTTCTAGGTGGTTCCAGAGCTGCAGCACAGATAATCACCATTTTCAAGAGGGAGCCTCTGCAGAAGCAGTATATAGTGATCAGCACTGAAATTTTAATATTTACCCACAGGTATTCACAAAATTGTATCTGAGACAATTCAGTAGTTCCCTGCATTTAGACCACTGCACTCAAACTGCAGTTATAAAGTAGCCTGTCTCTTGATAGACGTGTTTCCAAGATACTATACACAAAGAAAGTTCATATAGATAGCAATTAGAGTTGTCTCGTCCAGCTAAATCTTTGTGGAACAAGACTTAGGTCTGATTAAGTTGTTTTATTGCAAATGGAATAATAATTAATAAAATTGCTCTATTTTTTTAAACTGAATTTGGGTTGATTGATTTTGTTTCAGTAACCCTAAGTTGCCAAATGCTCTGAAATAGCGGTCTTTTTAAAAAAGAGAATGAAATAATTTAATGCATTTTTTTAATTGTGGAGAAAAGGAACAAGGCATTATAAGGAAAGAAGCTGGTTTTGGTTTTTGAAGACATAAGTAAGTTAAATGTGTTGTATTCTAGTTTCATATTCCATTTTTACCACAAAGTGAGTACGAAATAGACTTGCACACTGATTTTGCATAAATTGAGCTAAATTCGATAAAAATGGCATAATGAAATATTAAGATTAACTGTTTGAGTAGATGTGAAATACAGAACAGAAAAGCCAATAAGAAAAATATTGAGCAAAAAAGAAAGAAAGAAGGGGAACCAACAATCGGAGGTGACGCCGGAGGGGGGAAAGAGGGGGCATGCAGACTTAACTGCCCCCCTCCCCCCAATTTCGGAGAGTACAGAGATGCCCTTGCAGGGCTTGCTCTGCTCCGTCTGCTGGTGCGGGAGGGAAGATTTGTCCTTCTCCTGCTGTGTCTCTTGATCACCCACCCCTGGCACTTCCAGCTCCACTGGGCCCAGGTGGGAAGCTGAAGGGACAGTACAGAGCCGCTTCTAATGCTGGCTGACTCTGCTCAGGGTCGCAGTCTGTGAGAGACACAGTGCTGGGGAGGTGGTGGCACCCGTAACAAAAGGTGGTGCTACCAGCCTGCCTGTAATAGGCACAATGTCATTTACAGTACTGCTAGTATGAGCAATTCCCGAGGACTGAATGGGAACACAAGAATTACCATATTGGATGAGAACAATGGACCACCTAATTTAGTATCTCATCTCTAACAGCATACAGTAACAGATGCTTCAGAGGAGGAGCAAGAAACTCTGTAATGGAATAACCTGGTCAATGGGGAAGTTTCTTCCCAATCCCAGTCAATGGTTACATTTTTGCCTCCATGCATAACCGTTTATATCCTCTATTCTTTTTTATCCTACCAAAAATAACTGTGGATGCTCTTATTATCTATACAATTACCTAATCTTTCAATCCTACTTGGCTCGTGAACTAAATCTCTCTTGTGGCACTGAGGTCCACAGGCTAATTATGAAATTCCCGTTATCAATTTTAAAATTTTGCTTTTCATTTTCATTGATGTTTCCTTGTTCTTCTATTTCACCTTTCTCAAAATACGAGTGCCTAATTCACCTTCTTCGTATCATTCATTATGGTACGTCCCATCATTAAATTAAAATCATACAGGATTCTAGTTGAGAAAAAGAAACACATACTGCATCTCTGATAATCAAAGTCCTTAGGGAAGAATCTGTTTCTCCCTACACATCTGGAAAATTAACACAGATTTCCTGCTAAGTCATGCAATATGTTCCACTGGTTTGTAGAACAAATCCTTTCTAGATTTTCAATACTGTTCATCTATGATCATCAGAAGATATTGGTCTCAAGAACCAAGTTGTTTACAAGGGAAATGAACAAAAGAACAACTAAAAAAGACAGGTTTCAGAGTAACAGCCGTGTTAGTCTGTATTCGCAAAAAGAAAAGGAGTACTTGTGGCACCTTAGAGACTAACCAATTTATTTGAGCATAAGCTTTCGTGAGCTACAGCTCACTTCATCAGATGCATACTGTGGAAACTGCAGAAGACATTATATACACAGAGACCATGAAACAATACCTCCTCCCAACCCACTCTCCTGCTGGTAATAGCTTATCTAAAGTGATCACTCTCCTTACAATGTGTATGATAATCAAGTTTGGCCATTTCCAGCACAAATCCAGGTTTTCTCACCCTCTTCCCCCCCCCCCCCCCAAACTCACTCTCCTGCTGGTAATAGCCCATCCAAAGTGATCACTCTCTTTACAATGTGTATGATAATCAAGGTGGGCCATTTCCAGCACAAATCCAACAATCACATACCACACAACAGAACCACTAACCCAGGAACCTATCCTTGCAACAAAGCCCATTGCCAACTGTGTCCACATATCTATTCAGGGGACAGCATCACA